>NC_041390.1:133249887-133351989 GCF_002162155.2 Triticum dicoccoides | reverse complement strand
GACCCACCGCACCCTCCCCCGGCCCGCTCCGCCGCCGCCGCCAACACCCGCACCCTCCCCCACTTTTTGAAGATATTTTTAAATAACAAATTTGATGATATTTTCAAATAAGAAATTTGATGATATCTTCAAATAACAAATTTGATGATATTTTCAATTAAAAATAAAAAAACAAATTGTCACGACAGATGTCCTCTTGCAAGGACTTGATCGTGGAGCCATCGCAACTAGGATGCTTAAAGGGGTTAATTGGGACAAAGGACACGCTAGGTTTATACTAGTTCAGCCCCTTATGGTGAAGGAAGGCCTACGTCTAGTTGGGTTGGTATTGCTTGAGGTTTCGATGACCAGGGAGCGAGATACGCTATGCCCGGTTCTCGATCTCTGGTTTCTTGTCCCTAAGGCGCCAGCGGGTCGTCCCCTTATATACACGGGTTGACGCCCTACGGCTTACAGAGTCCCGGCCGGCTCATAAACAGTGTCCAGCTCGGTGACTAGTTATTTCTACCTTACAATACAAGTTGCGCCCTCATGGTGGCTTATCACCATGAGCCCTAAATCGTCTGTGGGCCTTTAGACCCTTTACTGAACCGCCATCTTCACATCTTGGTCTTGGGCTTCAGATGGGCTTCTCTTTGCGTAACCCGGCCCCTCCTGGCCGGCTTACGTACATAATTATATCCCCAACATTAGGCCCCAGATTGATTTGAACCGGTTCATGTCAATCTTAAAAAACCTTATAAACTAGCCCTTAGTCCTCTGTTTTGTGCGGAAATTCTAACCCACCGTGACGTCATCATCTGGATTCGGGTCAAATCTCTGTGACGTCATCTTCAATAAATTTCATATTTTAATCCATCATTTCCTCCAATGAATCTTTGCCTTTACTGACCATCCTGAGAATCGAGGCGTCGGGGCCGCTGGATAATGATGCTTTGGTCTCCTCATTTTTTGCGTCGTCTTGGCCGGTCCTTCCTTATAAATAGGCGCGACCTAGGTCCTTTCCCATTCTCCTTATTCAGTTGTCTTCTTCCTCGCACCTCCTTTCTTCGCTGCTCAAGCTCTGCCGCCGCCGCCATCGAACCCCTCGTCTTCATCGACTCAGGCCGCTGCATCATCCTGATTCGGACCAGAAAACGACGGCGACCCTCCGCAGCTCGTCTGCATCTGTGAGTTCTTTTTATCCCCTTTCTCAGATCTGCATTGGTACTGTTTTTTAGTTCGTCGACGTTCACCGCCGCCCGATGCAAACCTCCATTAGCTCTCACCTCTAATCCCTTGCTCAGATCGTAAAAATAACATAGAACTGTCGCGGAGGATGTTTTGTGCTTATTCTGTATGAAAACAGATCTCATTTCCTTGTTTTTGGAAGCCCTCCTTGAGTATATGAACTTCCCTGTACTGCTTTAGGTCTAGAATTTTTTCCTTTCTAGAGCATCATTTGATCCAAAAAAATGATTGCAACTTATGAAACCTGTTTGTTCCACACTTAACCAAAAACTGCGTCTGTTGACTCTGTTTCAGCCATAGTAGTTCATGTGACCGGTTTAAGATAATACTGACTGTTAGCATTGCCTGCTTTTGGCGACTTAAGAAAATTTTCATCATCTTTAATACATGCAGTTGTTTAAACATTATCACACAACCACCTATATGTCATTAGGCCCCTACTTAAACCGCCATCTCAGACAACCCAATAATGCTTATTCTCCGGGTTATAATAAACCGGAAAATTTCCTTTATCTTGTTGTAGGCTTCAATTTACTCAATGGCACCCAAAGCTGTTAAACCTCCGATTACCTGCAACTGGGTCCCATCCATTGTTATGGAGAGCAAACTATCAGAGTTTGTGAAGTCCGGCCATCTGCCCAAGAAGGACGTCATGTCTTATCGTGCTCCTGACCCGTCTAAAGAGAAACCTCAACCCAAGGAAGGGGAGGTGATCATTTTTACCGACCACATGAGCCAGGGATTTGCTCCTCCCGGTTCAAAATTCTTTAGAGACGTTTTGCACTTCTTTGACTTAAGACCTCAAGACATCGGGCCCAACTTCGTGTCAAATATCTGCAACTTTCAAGTTTTCTGTGAGGTCTACCTTGGAGAAGAACCCAACCTACTTCTGTTCAGGGAATTGTTCTATTTGAACCGGCTGAATGAACGGGCCAACGGGCCCAGTCTGGAGCTTGGTGGCATATCAATTCAAAGGTGGAGAGACTGCCTGTTCCCTTATGCTAAATTGCCGAGTCATCCAAAGGAATGGAACCAGACATGGTTCTACTGCCAAGATACTTCTCCGGCTGGCAAAAATCCACTGCCCGGCTTCCGCGCATTGCGCCTTGAACCTATTCACCCGCTGCCGGATAAGTTGACAGCTATTGAATGCCTGCCACTCACCCCCAAAATCAAGAGGATTAAAGCTCTTTTAGGGAACGGCTTAGATGGTATTGACTTGGTCCGAGTCTGGATTGCTTGGAGAATAATTCCGTTAAGCCGCCCCACCGGCTTAATGTGTAATTATTCAGGCGAGAAGGATGACCCTCAACGTCATAACCCTGGCGACTTACCAAATGACGTAGTGGAAGCTACAACTCAGTCCTTGTTGAAAGAGGGCACAGTGAACAGTAACGCCTTCGGCTTACTACCTTTTTGCCAGAAGAACCCGGCCCCTGCAGTAAGTTTCCAGCCATCGGGTTATGTTTCATCATGTTAGGCTGTATTCTTACGCATAACCAGTTATAACCTTTTACAGGCAAATGATAGCTTCTGGAACACGCAATATGATCATGAGGCGGCCAAGAAAGCCAGGGCGGCTAAGAGAGCCGAAAAGAAAACCACCAAGCCCACCACCTCAAGGAAAAAGAAGCCAAGCGCCTCTGAGCTGTTTCAGCTTGATGATACTGATGATAATGAGGAAGAGGTAACCTTTGAATTTCCCTTTCTCCCTTATTTCTACCTTACTGATGCTAACCTTCTTTCAGGAAGACACAAGCAACAGCCAACCCGTCGAGGAAGAGGTAATTGTAATCTCCTCCGACTCCGAGCTTCAGCCGCGTCAGAAAATTCGAAGAGTAACCCGGAAAGTAAGATTTTCACATCCTTTGTCTTACCAAGATCCTGACTTTCTTTTGAAGCGACAGATTTATGAGAGCCGGAGGCAGACCCGGACCAGCAAAGACGCGGAACTCTCCTCCGGCTTACCTGATGTGACCAGGAAAGGCCAGACTGAGGTTATCTCTGATTTACACCTTCTTTTTCATTTGGCGGGTTTCATTTGTTAGCCTCTCAATTATTCTGACTCCAACTATCAGGATATTTCACCTTCCTCCGGTGAGTCTATGCAGTCCAACATGCCAGCCTTCAAAACTGCTCCCGAGTAATATAAACTTGTTGTACCTTATGCTTTATTTTAATCATATTTGTTGTATTTAACCTGTCTACCTTTTCCACAGTGTGCAAGTAAAGCCCAGCAAAAGGGCAAAAAAGAATAAGCCACCCCAAGAGTCGGTTGTGACTGAACCAGAGCTGGGCACAGCTGCTCCTGATGCCTCTGCTCACGAGCCGCCGCCTCAACCGTCTCATGATGTTCCTATATCTTCCTCTGACCCGCCTACTGAACAAACCTTCAATGATTCTGGTAACCCGGAGGCTCCTAGCCCCGCCAAGGCAAATGATCAGGAAGTTGAAATTCTCAAGACTCAGTTTGTTGAGCCGGCACAGCCGTCTGTACTTGCCAAGTGTTCTAAAGAGGAATTGGTGGAACGCCGGAAGGCCAAGATGGACGTCGCTGACTATACACATTTGAGTATTGGAGAGATTGTCTCTGGCTATATCAATCAAATACAAAGCAGCCGTGACCTGGAAATTGACATGGTGAAGCAGATACAGCAAAAATCTAAGGTATGACTTATGCTAGCTTACTTTCAATCACACTTACTGTACCAGCCCCCAAGTCTATTGCTTATGAATAAATATGCTGTAGACTTAGAAAAATTGTTAGAGCTACTTGCCCGGCTTAAAGAAAAATAATTGAACCGGATGTAACACAATACCTTGAAGTTGCGATATACATCAGCCCCCAAGTGCCAAAAATGTTTGCTTGCAAGGTATTTGGGACTTAATATTCAGGACCGGCTTAATAATTTAGAAAGCTTCGGTATACATTACCCCCAAGTGTCAAGTATCTTTGCTTGCAAAGTGCTTGGGACTTAATAGTACTTACCGTAACTTTACTACTATCCGGTGCAATGCAGGCCACCATAAGTAAATTTGAATCGGAGATTGCTGATTTGAAGAATCGCCTGGCAACCCAGGAAAGTGAAATTGAAAAGGCCAACTCCAAATTTGAATTCAGCGTCTCTGAACAAGAGAAGTTGAAGCAAAATTTTGAATCGGAGAAGAAAATTTGGGCTGATGAAAAGGCCGCACTGGTTACCCGGGCCGAGACAGCAGAGGCATCGCTTGCGGAAGCAACGGCCGAACTGTCCGACTTAAAGCGCCAGATATCTCGAATGGTTTCAGCAATCTTCGGTGAGTGACTTACTCAAACCTTAAACACTGCAAAACTCCTTGAATGACCATTTCAGTTGTCTCCTCTGACTCACCTTATGCTTAATAACGCAGGCCCCAGGAGCACAAATCTTAAGCAGAACATGGTGATCAAGCTGAAGGCGGTTTATACTCTGGTGGAACAACTCTACACCGGGTCACAACGTGCTCTGGCTGTTGTGGCTTTATCAAACGATGTTCCTTATCTCCTGCAAGATGTGCTGAAGCGGCTTGCTGTGCTACCTCAGCGAATCCAAGAGTTAAGACAAGCATCTGCAAGAGCCGGAGCTATAGCCGCATTGAGCCGGGCCAAGGCGTGGCTTCCAGAACTAGACCCCGCTGATATTGCTCTTGGGTATCCAAGTTTAAAGGAAGATGGCACCGTGTTTAATGATAAGGATTTCACCGCCTGTGTGAAGGATATACGTCCGGTGGCTACTCTTATTGGGAACGATACTGACCTCACCAAGTGTCAGCCGGGTTATGACAAGGAGAATCGGAGAATCCCCATGCCGCATTACAACGATGTCAGCTTGATCCCTCCAACCCGTAAGCACACCTTTGCTCCTGAAGTCAACCCAACCGGTTTAATAGATGATGAAGCTGAGTTTGAAGCCTTGAGTGGCATTGACTGGGCCTCATCATCCTTCCAGGACAAAGCAGCCGGCGGAGAGACGGAGAAGGATAACCCGGGGGCTTCAAGTCAACCCCAAGAGTAGCTTGTCAGGCGCCACCTGCTTATGTCATCGTAGAAAACAATGCATCATTCAGACTCGGCGAGTCTTGTAACAAAGTAGAAGATACCTTGAGTTTTGCTATGCCTTTGCGCATGCTTATGGCCCTTAATACTTGCATAAACCGCCGCCATTATTCTCTTTGTAGTTTGTATGAATCTGTTATATCCTTTGCAAAAAATACCTTGCATTGCCCTGTAGTGCTCACAGCTGTTTTTTCCGGCTTATATAAACCAACCCCTGAGGGTAAACTTAACTCCTAAAAATTGGCACATATAAGTTCACCTGGTTCTTAACAACCTGATGTAACTAACATTAATTCTGGAAGATTGTAATGTATTCCATTGTATCTGCAGGAGGGTCACAAGATACCTAATGTTGGCACTTGTAAAATATGATGAACAAAACTCAAGGGTTTCTGATTCAAATACGATCAGTGACCCATTCCAAAGGGGTTGAGCTAAGATTCGGATACGATCTGTTAGCCCCCAGTGGCTATGGCGATGCCAATCAAGTGGGTATCAATAGCTATGTTCTCTTTGGTTCGAATACGACCTATGTTTGAACAGGAAGCCCCCAAGTGACCATAAGAGTTGTTTAACGACGCTGATTCGAATACAATCCACGTCAGACCCAAAAGGAGTTAAGCTATGATTCAGATATGATCAAGAAGCCCCCAAGTGGGTTTGGTAGTATGCCGATCAAGCGGGTATCGACATCTATGTTCTCTTTGGTTCGAATACGACCTATGTTTGAACAAGAAGCCCCCAAGTGATCAACGGCTAGATTCAGATATGATCATAAGCCGGACCAAAGGAAAGCCGGATTCAGATATAATCCGCTTCTCCTTGGTTATCTCCACCACCTGACAAGGAAAAACACATAAACCTTTTAGGGAGTGGAAAAAAGGACAGAGGTCCTGCTTTATTGCTTTATATAATATACATAGTATAAGTATATACACATTAGAGCCGACGGCTCAAGTATAATAAGGCCGAAGATGAGCGATATTCCACGGCCGACGGGTCTCCTCCTCCGACCTACGTGAGTCTTTGTGCTCTCGAACGTCGATAAGGTAGTATGATCCGTTGTTCAGATTCTTGCTGACCACAAAGGGTCCTTCCCAAGGAGGGGATAGCTTGTGCATGTTAGATTGATCCTGGATGAGTCGGAGCACTAAGTCGCCTTCCTGAAAGGTTCTGGACTTAACCCGGCGGCTATGGTAGCGACGCAAGTCTTGCTGGTAAATCGCCGAGTGGGCTATTGCCAAGCCTCGCTCTTCATCCAACATGACAAGTGCATCTTGCCGAGATTTTTCATTGTCTTCCTCAACATAAGCCGCCACACGGGGTGAATCATGACGGATGTCACTTGGCAGGACTGCCTCTGCTCCATACACCATAAAGAAAGGCGTGTAACCCGTAGATCTGTTAGGTGTAGTATTGATGCTCCAGAGTACAGAAGGTAACTCCTCCACCCAACAACCCGGCGTCCGTTGTAAAGGGACCAAGAGCCAAGGCTTGATACCCTTCAAGATTTCTTGATTGGCTCGTTCTGCTTGACCATTTGATTGAGGGTGAGCTACAGCTGAAACGTCAAGCCGGATATGCTCTCGTTGACAGAACTCTTCCATAGCTCCTTTGGAAAGGTTAGTACCATTATCAGTTATGATGCCGTGTGGAAAACCAAAGCGAAAAATCACTTTTTTCATAAACTGGACTGCTGTGGCTGCATCACACTTACTGACTGGCTCCGCCTCCACCCACTTTGTGAACTTATCAACCGCCACCAAGAGGTGATTCTTTTTATCCTTAGATCTCTTAAAAGGCCCGACCATATCAAGCCCCCAGACTGCAAACGGCCAGGTGATTGGAATCATCCTCAATTCTTGAGCCGGCACATGGGCTCGTCGTGAGAATTTCTGACATCCGTCACATTTACTGACCAAGTCGTTCGCATCAGCATGAGCCATCAGCCAATAAAACCCATGACGGAAGGCTTTGGCCACAAGAGATTTTGAGCCGGCGTGATGACCACAATCACCTTCATGAATTTCGCGAAGGATCTCCTGACCCTCTGTAGGTGACACGCAACATTGAATCACTCCAGTGACGCTGTAATGATGTAACTCGCCATTGACAATTGTCATGGACTTGGACCACCGGACGATTTGTCTTGCCAAGGTCTCGTCCTCCGGCAACTCTCCCCGGGTCATGTAAGCCAAATAAGGCACTGTCTAATCCGGGGTAACGTGGAGAGCCGCCACCAGCTGTGCCTCCGGGTCTGGTATTGCCAGATCTTCTTCTGTAGGTAACTTAACAGAAGGATTGTGCAAAACATCAAGAAAGGTGTTAGGCGGCACCGGCTTACGCTGAGACCACAGCCAGCTTAAGGCATCTGCTGCCTCATTCTTCCTTCGATCAATGTGTTCCACTACGTAACCCTTGAAATATCCAGCCACAGCATCGACTTCACGACGGTAAGCCGCCATGAGGGGATCTTTAGAGTCCCACTTGCCTGACACCTTTTGAGCCACAAGGTCTGAGTCTCCTAAGAATCTTACCCGGCTCAAGTTCATCTCTTTGGCCATCCGGAGACCATGGAGCAGGGCCTCATACTCAACTGCATTGTTAGTGCAAGGAAACATAAGCCGGAGCACATAACAAAATTTGTCACCTCGAGGGGAAGTTAATACAACTCCAACCCCCGAGCCTTCCAACTGTCTGGACCCATCAAAGTGAATAATCCAATAAGTGTTATCGGGCTTCTCCTTAGGTGCCTGTAGCTCTGTCCAGTCGTTGATGAAATCCACCAAAGCTTGAGACTTAATGGCAGTGCGCGGCGCGTACTTCAGACCATGAGGCCCGAGCTCGATGGCCCATTTGGCGACTCGTCCTGTAGCCTCTCTGTTCTGAATAATGTCTCCCAAGGGGGCAGAACTTACCACAGTGATAGGGTGACCTTGGAAGTATTGCTTCAGCTTCCGGCTTGCCATGAACACCCCGTAAACAAGTTTCTGCCAATGAGGATATCTTTGCTTTGACTCGATGAGTACCTCACTGACATAATAAACCGGCCGTTGAACCGGGTGTTCCTTACCAGCCTCCTTGCACTCTACCACAATCACCACACTAACGGCTCGTGAATTAGCAGCCACATATAACAGCAAAGGCTCTTTGTCAATGGGAGCCGCAAGAACGGCCGGCTCAGATAACTGCCTCTTCAAATCCTCAAAAGCAGCATTAGCGGCATCACTCCAGACAAAGGTGTATGCCTTATTCATTAATTGGTACAGCGGTAGGGCCTTCTCACCTAACCGGCTTATGAACCGGCTCAAAGCGGCAACACGACCCGCCAATCGCTGAACATCATTAATACATGCCGGTTTAGCCAAAGAAGTGATTGCCTTAATCTTCTCCGGATTAGCCTCAATGCCCCTGTTTGAGACCAAGAATCCCAAAAGCTTGCCTGCAGGTACACCAAATACACACTTCTCCGGGTTAAGCATCATTTTGTAAACCCGGAGATTGTCAAAGGTTTCTCTGAGATCAGATATCAAGGTTTCCGCCTCTCTGGATTTTACTACTGTGTCATCCACATAAGCATGAACATTGCACCCAATCTGATCGTGAAGACAATTCTGTACACACCGTTGATAAGTTGCCTGGGAACTCTTGAGTCCAAACGGCATAGACACATAGCAGAAGGCTCCGAACGAGGTGATGAAAGCCATTTTCTCCTGGTCCTTAACTGCCATCTTGATCTGATGATAGCCAGAATAAGCATCCAAAAAACTCAAATGTGCACAACCTGTTGTAGCATCAATGATTTGATCAATACGGGGGAGAGCAAAAGGATCAGACGGACAAGCCTTATTTAGGTCCATGTAATCCACACACATCCGCCAGGTGCCGTTTTCTTGAGTACGAGCACCGGGTTAGCCAACCATTCTGGGTGAAAAACTTCAACAATAAACCCAGCCGCCAAGAGCCGGGCGACCTCTTCTCCTATAGCTTTTCGTCGCTCTTCATTGAATCGCCGCAGAAATTGCCTGACCGGCTTATACTTCGGATCAATATTAAGAGTGTGCTCAGCGAGTTCTCTCGGTACACCCGGCATGTCAGAAGGTTTCCATGCAAAGATGTCCCGGTTCTCACGGATGAACTCGATGAGCGTGCTTTCCTATTTAGGATCCAAGTTGGCACTGATGCTGAATTGCTTAGATGAATCGCCTGGAGTGAAATCAACAAGCTTAGTCTCTGCAGCCGATTTAAACTTCATGGCCGGGTCATGCTCCGTAGTCAGCTTCTTGAGAGAAGTCATATCTGCCGGGTCAACGTTATCTTGATAAAATTTGAGCTCCTCTGCTGCACAGACAGACTCGGCGTAAGCCGCATCGCCCTCTTCACACTCCAGGGCCACCTTTCGGCTTCCATGCACAGTGATGGTACCCTTGTAACCCGGCATTTTGAGTTGTAGATACACATAACACGGCCGTGCCATGAATTTGGCATAGGCCGGCCGCCCGAACAAAGCGTGATATGGACTCTTGATTTTGACCACCTCAAAAGTTAACTTTTCCGCCCTAGAATCATGCTCGTCTCCGAAGGCCACCTCTAGCTCAATCTTCCCCACCGGATACGCCGACTTACCGGGCACCACTCCATGGAAGACGGTGTTGGAAGTCTTTAAATTCTTATCAGTCAAGCCCATGCGCCGAAAGGTCTCGTAATAGAGGATGTTGATGCTGCTACCTCCATCCATAAGCACTTTAGTAAACTTATAACCACCAACTTGTGGTGCCACCACTAGGGCCAGTTGACCCGGATTATCAACCGGGGGAGGGTGATCCTCCCTGCTCCAGACAATAGGCTGTTCCGACCACCTCAAGTAACGAGGGACTGCCGGTTCAACAGAATTCACAGCCCTCTTATGAACTTTCTGATCACGTTTACACAAACTTGTGGTGAACACGTGATACTGCCCACTTGTGGCTCTGATAACCCGACTGCTGCTGCTGCTGACCTCCTTGACCAGACTGCTGTTGATTATAACCACCCTGGTTTCCTTGAAAATCGAATCCTGAACCACCGCCCGGGCCATGAAAGCCGCCGGCTCCTGAACCGCCGCCTGGGCCTTGATTTCCATCAAATGTGTTAGAATTCTTGAAAGCTTTCATGATTGCGCAATCCTTCCATAAATGAGTCGCTGGTCGTTCCCGGGTGCCGTGTTTCGGGCAGGGTTCATTGAGTAGTTGCTCGAGAGACGGACCTGACCCACCAAACCGGGGTGGCTTTCCTTTGCACTTCTGATTGTTACCCTGTGCATTGGCCACAAATTCCGGGTTACTGTCCGCCATACGCTTATTGCCTCCTTGACTCGCCGGGTTATGCTGCTGACCCTTTCCATTGCCGTTCTTCTTTCCCTTCCCTGTCTTTTCCTCATCAGACGCGGGATCCTTGGTACTATCAGAATCGGCATACTTGACTAAAGTCGCCATCAGCATCCCCATATCGTTGCAATCACGCTTAAGGCGCCCTAGCTTTTGTCTTAGAGGCTCAAAGCGGCAATTCTTCTCCAGCATGAGAACTGCTGAGCCGGCATCCATCTTGTCAGACGAATGTATTATATCCTTGACCCGGCGCACCCAATGAGTCTTAGATTCACCTTCTTCCTGCTTACAATTTGTCAGATCCACAATTGACATAGACTGCTTGCAAGTATCTTTGAAGTTCTGGATGAAACGAGCTTTTAGCTCCGCCCATGAACTAATGGAGTTGGGTGGCAAACCCTTTAACCAAGAACGGGCCGTTCCATCCAGCATCATGGTGAAATATTTAGCCATCGCTTCATCACTAACCTCTAGCAGCTCCATAGCCATCTCATAACTTTCAATCCATGCCCCAGGCTGTAAATCAGCCATATAATTCAGCACCTTCCGAGGCCCCTTGAAATCCTTGGGCAGGCGTACATTACGCAGAGCCGGTACCAGACAAGGAACTCCTCGGGTTCTAGTAGCAACTCCCGCTTCAACGGAAGTCGTCGGGTAAGCCGGTGAGTTCTGTTGGGCTGCTAGTTGAGCCGCCAGCTGAGCCGCCCGCTCGTCCTCCTGACGTATCCGTCCTGAACCGGGTTATACCCGCCGGGCTGGTTCCGGCGCTGAGCGTTACTTGACAAGGCCTCTGACTCCATGTGTCTATTGTAACTCGGGCTCCGATTTTGACGAGGCGGAGCTAACCAAGGCGGAGGAGTCGAGTGAATCCTATCCCGGCTGTAGGAGTAGGTTTCTTGCTGAGCCAGGGCTGTTTGGACAAGTTCTCTGATCTTCCGGGTTTCCACCGCTGTCGGATCATGCCCATCTACTGGGAGAGCCGCCAAACGTGCTGATGCTGTGATTAAGTTCTCCATGGGGTTGGAGAAGTGACCCTACGGTATTGGTACATAATTGGGCGGTGCCATATTGCCGCGAGGCGGTGCCATCCCCTGAGGCCGGACTGGACCTCCCACTCCGGACGTAATAAGCTGATTCGCACCTGGCGGGTTACTTGGGCCGGCCCCGGGTGTAGCAAAGAGATTCCGAGGATCATAATTCTGAGGTAAACGGGACTGAGTTTTCTGATGTCTCCTCCTCATTACCTCATTAGATGCGTTCAGGCTCAACGTGAGCTGCGAGGCTTCTGCCTGAAGTTGCTGCGCCCGTACGTCCAAAGCCGTCCACTCTGCTGCTAGTCTAGCGTCCTCAGCTGCTAAGGTTTCTTTAACCCGGGCGATCTCGTCGCGGACCTGAGCCACCTCAGCCTCATGCTCAGATTGGTTCACAGGGATGACTATAATAGTTAACAAAGCCGTAAGCTTATCCATGAGATCCATCAGCACCTGAGCCGGTGAGCGCACGGGGCCTCCTACCCCGACTGCTCCTAACCCGGACGTTATCGCCGCTGAGGCCATAGAATTTTGACCGGGTTGAGTACCAGCCATGAAGACTCCTGCCCGGTTTGGCGACTCTGAGAGGTCAGGAATAGTGCTGCCATCGGAACAGCCCCCAAGCGCGCCATCTTGAACTTGATACAGCGAATTGGTTGAGCCGGTGGATGAATCACCGTCAGAGAGGACGGCCGGCTCACCATCACCTTCAGATCCTTCAGGAAGTTCACCTCCATGGATGCAACCCACAAAGGCACGCTTCACGATGGGTTGAGCTCGGGCGGGTTTCGCACGCTGAGCCGTCTCGACGAGGTCGGTGCAGCTGTCCGGCTCAGGGCCCGACTCACCAATTCGGCCGATGAAAACATGAATTCCGCCAAAGGGGACCCGGTAACCGTACTCAATTGAACCGGCGTCGGGGCCCCAGCCTTCGTCGTCGATGTAGATCTTGCCGCGACGACTCTTGCTCATCCGGCCGACTGCGTATCCCTTGAGCCCTTCGAAGCTGCCCTTCAAGAACTCGAATCCACCGTACGCTGGCCCCATGGTGGGCGCCAACTGTCGTGGAATTGTCACGGCAGATGTCCTCTTGCAAGGACTTGATCGTGGAGCCATCGCAACTAGGAAGCTTAAAGGGGTTAATCGGGACAAAGGACACGCTAGGTTTATACTAGTTTAGCCCCTTACGGTGAAGGAAGGCCTACGTCTAGTTGGGTTGGTATTGCTTGAGGTTTCGATGACCAGGGAGCGAGATACGCTATGCCCGGTTCTCGATCTCTGGTTTCTTGTCCCTAAGACGCCAGTGGGTCGTCCCCTTATATACACGGGTTGACACCCTACGGCTTACAGAGTCCCAGACGGCTCATAAACAGTGTCCGACTCGGTGACTAGTTATTTCTACCTTACAATACAAGTTGTGCCCTCATGGTGGCTTATCACCATGGGCCCTAAATCGTCTGTGGGCCTTTAGACCCTTTACTGAACCGCCATCTTCACATCTTGGTCTTGGGCTTCAGATGGGCTTCTCTTTGCGTAACCCGGCCCCTCCTGGCCGGCTTACGTACATAATTATATCCCCAACAGATGATATTTTCAAAAAAAATGATGATATTTGATGATATCTTCTGTTCTAGTCCTCATGAAAATAACAAATTTGATAAAAAAAACAAATTATTAGATGCAACAAGAAATAATGAAAAAAAATGTTACTAATGGCGCACCAGAGGAGGGTGTGACATTGCTGTCAGAAAAAAGTTACTAATGGCGCACCAGAGGAGGGTGCGCCATTGCTATCAGAAAAAAAACTACTAATGGTGCACCAGAGGGTGGTGCGCCATTGCTATAGTGTCTAGCTGGATACCCTCCCTCCTTCCCTCTCCCTCGCCAGATCCCCCTTCCCTCCCCCACCGCGCCCGCTCTGACAACCCTCGGCCCGCTCCAACGACCCCCGCGCCCGCTCCACACCCGCTCCGGCTCCCCCGCCTGCCGCCACGACTGCCAGCCCGATGCCATGGCACACCCAGCTGTCCGAAGCCTCCGCTGCCTCGCAGCCGGCACAGGAGCCTAGCAGCGCCTCCCTCCGCCGCCCCTACTGCGCCACCGCCCGTCCTCCTTTGCCCGTAAGCCCCCCTCTACTCCAAACCCCTGACCCCTTCTTGTCTCGTCTCTACAGGTAGACCGCGCCGGCAAGCGACCAGGACGACGCCCGGAGAGGAGAGGAGGGCCTTCTCCTCACCGTGTAGCCGCCGACCTTGTCCTGCTCGAGGAGGAGGAGCAGGAGGGGCACACCCAGCCACCACAGTCACCGCAATCAAGGGCTTCTTCCACCTAGACCTCTAAATCCACGGCGCCATCGTTCAGCCACCCAAGGTGAAGGTTCCCCCAACTCCCCTCCGTCCCCTCTCCCCTCCATGTTTCATTCGATCTAGCAGCCATGGATTTGGGTTCCTCAAGGCTGCCTAATTACTCTACCATGTGTTCCTACTACTAGCTCTAGCCATGGATAAGGGGCTAGTGTAGATGCAAAATAAGGTCAAATCCCTCTCGAATTTAGATCAAATTAGGTTCAAATCCCTCTGAAATTAGTATGTAAAGCTCAGTGTTCTGAAGTTCTGATCAGTTCAGTACCTTAGTAAGCAATAACACAAGCTTGCTGCTAGTTCAGTACCTTTTGCTGCTAGTTCCTCAAGGAGTTCTGCTCAAAATTAGCTCAACAAGTTGCATCTGGCTTTTAGAAAGTTGTTTTGGCTTAAGAGGATAAGTTTTTGTATATACTGTCATAAAGTTCAGCAAGAACAGGGCATCAATAGTGCTACTCTAGTATCTAGTCGGGGAGGGACAAAATGGACAGGGCATCACTGTAGCTGTACTGCACAACAAACTATTAGTCTTAGGATTAACACTCCTCATATGAGATGAGAGGATTTTTTTAAATGGCTTTTCCCTCTAGCTAGCTTTAAATGGCATCACTGTAGCTGCCAATTTAGATAAACCTGAATTGACTTTTCCAGTGTTGTATTTGTCCCCTCGGATTATTGTAAATTATATGTAGTGAAGCATGCAAATTGGATTTGCTATAGTCAACCTATTAATATTTGTCAGTTTTGAAAATTCAGTTTATTCGGTTACTGAAAATTCAGTTAATTCAGTTAGGCACACAAATTTCAGAACTTTTGTGTGCCCTAGTACTTGATGTTTGTAGAAAATTCAGTTAATCCATCAAGGTGAGCACTGATGCTACAAAAGAGAAGACATGTATGAGTTTGGAGAAAGTGCCAATTTGATTTTCAGTTGCTAGCTACCTGTGATTTATTGTTTCAATTTGGATTCCAGAAATGTTACTGTTTGTTACTATGACCCAACTTTATCTGTACCATAGCATGCTACTATCAGTTATTTTTGAACATCAAATTCAGTCTGTATCTTGCGTTCTTTTTTTGTTCAAAATTTCTCAAACTCTGAATAAATAAAATTATTTGGAAAGAAGCACATGAGTATCAACAATAATTGTTTCTTTCTTCTTGAATGAATGGAGTACAATACAAGTTCAGGAACAAGGGACATTTTTTGCAATTGTGAACTATCAATGCTCAAGTCTGGCAGTGTTTACAAATTCAAAGAGTTCACATGACTATTGGTCAAATACTCTAGTGTATTTAGTGTAAATCTAGTCTGAAACTAGTAGAGCTCTTGTTGATTTGCAAATTCAGTTTAAATAAAAATTTGGTACATGACTACTGATCATGTATGAAAGATGTTGCTACTGGATGAGCACAAGAACTAATTAGTAGATTTTGATTTTGAATGATTTTGAATTTTTATGACTAGTGATCAGGTTTCAAATGATTTTGAATTTTTATGATTTTTATGCACATAGGTGAAGCCACTGACTACACTTTAGGTTCTACTCCTGGAACACTTCAGGAATTTTACTTCATAACTGGAGTATTTTGATGATATTGGGGGGGTCTTGTCTCCAACCATCGTGTCGTGATGATATTGTGGGGTGTTTTGGGGTTGCAGCTGGGTGGGGGTGGGGTAATGAATTTGCAGGTACCCAGAGAGGCCCTTGAGTTTGCCGGAATGTCTATTAACTTCTGTTCCGGCAAATTCGGGTACTCCATATGTCCTATTTTCAGCAAAGGTCATGCTGAAATTTTCCGTGAATTTTAGCATGACTTTGCTAAAAATAGGACATATGGGGTACTTGCGACTAATGCATGGGCTGGGGTATCTTCGTACTTAGTTAAGTAGGATCAACTGCCCCGCCATTCTTGTTGCATTAAACCATAGGTGGCAATAGAGCCAAGTGATTAGGCCCAACTTAGAATTCTCCTTAGCATCGATAAACCCTAGATGATAAACCCAACAAAGGTGGCAATAGAGCCAAGTGATTAGTGCCAAGTGATTAAGCCCAACCTAGGGTGCCTCGGCATCGATAAACCCTAAATGATGAAAACTTAACTTGGCTTCTATAGGGTGCCTCGGTGTCGATGAGAACCTAAATGATGTACGCTTGGGCTTTTAGGGTGCCTCAGCGTCGACAAACCCTAAATGATAAAAGCTTAGCTTTTAGGATGCCTCGGTGTCGACAAACCCTAAATGATGAGTCCATGATCTTGTTCCTTGACAATAACCAACTTTTTGACCAAATTTTTTTCCTATTTAGAGCGAAACATGGCCCACAACGATGAGGCCGGCGGTTCAGGCGGCAAGCAATTCTGGGAGCTGTCCCAGGAGTTGGAGGAAGAACCTCACTGCTATGAGGACGTCGCAGAAGACACGGATCCTGCCTACACAACCCCTAGTGGCATCGGGGATGACACCACTAATGATGGTGTCGCGGATGCCACCACTGATGATGGTGGCACACGCACAGATGGCAGCCAACCGAAGAGGCAACGGAAGGACCGGCGCCCGAACATGCTCAGCACCGTCAGGGAGGAATTTACTGAAGTGAACTCCGACGGCATCCGACGGCGCCCAAACATGTAGTCAAGGGGTACTCGGTTCAGCTCGGGTGCATTCTCCAGAGCACCGCCTCGATCAACACCGAGAACCTAAGGCATAAGGACCGAGGGAATTTGCGTAGCCTCCTCTTCACGAAGCTGCACGAACTATACAAGTTCCTCGCTGAGTTCGCAAACACACGCCTCTCGGGGAATAAAGTGAACGGTGCCGCCCTCACCAGGATGAGCATGGCCCTGTCTACTTGGAAAAGCACGGTGAAGGCAATGATTGACAATGGTGATAGTTATGAGAAGATCAAGGCGAAATATCCTTTGATTAGCGAAGATGACTACAAGGAGTTCAAGATCAAGTGCAAGAGCCCCGCAACCTCCGAATCAAGTCAGTGGGGGAAAGAAATGCGGCAGTTGAACTTAGGGGTCCACCAACTCGGTCCCAACGGTTACAGAGTGGCGGAGCCTATATGGGACAAGGAGGACGCGGAGCGTGTCGAGCAAGGCCTACCGCCCCGCTTTGAGAAATACCGTGACAAGCAGACCAGGAACTTTCTCAGGGCCCGTTACAAGGAGGACCCGGTAACAAAGGAGCTTACCACGGATCCGAAGACCAAGGCGCTTAAGCTTGTTCTGGTAAGGAATACACCCCCGCGTAATTAGCTCCATATGGTTGCATTCTAATTAATCCCCAATATTTCTAAATGGTTCACGTTCCTTCCGCAGGATAAAGAAAGTAGTAGCGCGGGGTCGTCTCAGAGCTCCCCTTTCGACACCCCTTTGAATAGGGCGTTTAACATAATGAAAAATAGGGATAAGCTCAGTAAGCCAACGTCAGCTGGTCGTGTGGCCAGCAAAGGCTTGTCCACAAAATGGTAGTCATACTATACCGCTGGTGGGCGAAAGGAGAAAAAGACCAGCTCGGAAAGCCAGTCGCGCGAGGTTGAAGCACTCAAGGCGCAAGTGGTGGATTCCGGAGATGGTCCAAGAGCAAGTGCAACAACAACTGGGATCGACGCTCGCCGGCATTATGCCTACCTTGATTCATGGGATAACGACGTGGATTGCGGGTGGCCAACAGGGGCCGCCCCCGATTCCCAGCTTCACAGCCAGCAACTCGCACAACGCGCAGGCGGCACCATTGGTGTCTCCGGCGGCCGCGGTATTGGTGTCTACGGCGGCGGTGCCATTGGTGTCTCCGGTGGCGGCGGTATTGGTGTCTCCGACGCCGGCATTGGAGCTTAATGCACCCGGGTGTACGCCAGCCGGCACCTTGCCAGCAAGCGGCTCCTCCGTTAGTTGCACGCCCGCCGTTGGCGGTGCCTTGACATTAGCCGAGCTCGACGGCATCACGGTAACTAAGCCTCTCGGCCGAGGACTTCATCTCCTTGCCTTTGACTGGGCATCCCTAACGCCCTACATGTTTTCGCAGGGCGCCGCCGACGTTCCTTGCACTCTCCTGCACTTCGTGGGCGGCGAGTTGGTCGATGTCGCCAAGGGCAGAATCGTTCAACCGGGCAACCCCGTGTTCCACGGTAATCCGATGCCACCCACAATGTATAGGGTTGAAGTGGTTTGGGTGCTGCCAGGCTGCGACGAGCTGTTACCTTCGATTCGACCCGCTGGGGCCGACGAAGAAGATGAGATGACCCTCAGCGCCTGCGTAAGTTGGCCCCTGCTTTGGTCGAAGAGCCAGATTCGTTTGGGGGCGGGGGACACCACCCCACAGACAAGACCGCCAGTCGTGCCGGCGCCAAGCCATGGCAAGAATGCCGCAACGCTACCGGACTTGCCGGACATCCCTATGGCACAGGATCCGGACATGCATACGGCACAAGATCCGGACGACGACGACAACAGTACATTTACCAACGTAGATAAGTACTTTGCCGAACATGGGTACGATGACGAGTTCTGCGAGCCTCCTCCTCAAGAACCCAACCAACACGACCGCGATGTAGCTGGTACGTCGGAGAAACCCAGTTGCAACAGGCGTCGTCTGGCGTTCAGTTCTCAGGAGACGCCTCCAGCTGCCGCCTTCACCGAGCCTCAGATAGCTAAGGTGCGAAATATTATCAGCCCCAACACGCTCAAGAAGGTGGTATTTGAGCAGAACTCGGTCCCATTACAACAGATCAAGAAGAAGAGCCGGAAACGGCGGACTAAAAAGGGCGCTGGGGCGAGCCAGCCGGCACCGAGTACGATCCGTGCTCAGGACGGGCCACCTTCACCTAAGGATATCTCGAGGAGGGTGCATGTGGCGGGTAGGGCGATGCTACCGACAAATATGCTCAATGCTGCAACCGGTGCTATGCGGAGTCTGCACGACAGTGTTCTTTCTTTGGAGAAGCGGCGTCTAAGAGAGAATGATGTGGCATACCCAGTTTTCGTGGCCAAGGTGCCATAGGGCAAGGGCTTTGTGTATGGCGACATCGGGGGTACGATCGTCCTGCGGTTTGATGACATCTTTGCTATGTTTAACCTTCATCCGCTGCACTACACCTTCGTTCGGCTGTTTTCGTTGAGTATGGAGATGCGGATCATTAGAGACAAGACCGCGGACATCATGATCGTCGACCCCTTCTACATGCGTGCCAAGCTCTTGAGCAGTGCTGGGGACCGCCAAGTCACGAGTTCACACCTCAAAGACGTCATTCTGGCAAACCCATATAAGGATAACTTCCTTGTGGCTTACTTTCCCGAGTAAGTCATCCCTTAACCGCCCCGTAACATATGATTTCTTAGATTTCGATCATTCTTTTTTTTCTAACATTCTGTGTTCTTTGCAGTGACACACATTGCACACTCATCCTCTTAAGCCCGAAATATTCCATGGCCACGTATTTCGACCCAAACCGTAACTCCAAGATAGACTACACAAATATCAAGAAAGTTCTTGATGATGTTCTCCGCGGCTACGCCAAATCTGGAGGCACCTTCACCAGGGCAGTTCGTAAGTACGGCAAGCACGTGTTCGCCCACAATACGATGTTCTGCTGCGTCATGCAGCCGCCTGGCGGTCAGAAGGATGCCTACTACGCCCTCCATCGCATGCGGGCGATCGTAAGGGACCATCATCACCTTCTGCTACCAAATAATCTCAAAGATTGGGCCGCGAGCTTGTCGGCAATCCAGGACGCGGACATCAGACAAGAATTCTTTCGCATCCAATCGGAGTTTGCGGACATCATCCATCAAGATGTCCTTCATACCACGGGGCAGTTCTACCTCAGATATCAACCGTCCAACAGGGAGATAGACGGAACGCTACAAATGCAGGCTGACAACGCCCGCGATTTCATGACCATCACGACAGACGGTGGCTTCATCCATGCTCCGGTCCCATGAGTCGAGTCAACAGTAGTGATGCTATGTGTAGTTCTGAAACATTGATTGGCTCATGTTGTAATTAAACTTTAATGAACTTGTATGTCTCTTTGGTTTGGATAGTCGTTCAACTTAGATGTAATCCATGCTATTTATTAGTAGGACCATTAATCGTGCTATTAATGTCATGTCTTGCTTTTCTCTTCCGATCCTTTTGTTGCATACTTATATATTGCTTATGTATGTATTGTCTGTTGTTTGGCTTGTGCATAGAGATGCCGTCGTATGTCGTGTACAAGGGTAAGGTTCCCGGAGTCTACGATGACTGGGAGGAGTGTCGGAGACAGGTTCACCGTTTCAGCGGTAACAGTTACAAAGGGTACACCACTAGGGCGGAGGCGGAATCTAGATACGCCTGCTATCTAGCGGGAGAGAGGAGGGAGCGCTGGAGGAACCGGATGAAGACCAGTTTCATCGCGATGATGCTCATCGTGATGACCGCAGCTCTCTTCTATGTGATGGTAGTTTAGATGATCGATATTGACTTGTAATGTGAAGACAAACTCGATACTCTCGGTCTCGAGACTTGTAATGTTTTATCTTTGTTCGGTCTTTTGAATTCGGAGACTAATATGATGAATTGTATTCAGAGACTAATCTTCTATTGTATTCAATGAATCTGATGTTGCTGTGTGCTACTGTCTATATTATGTCAAATAATATATTTTGTAACCTGTGCAAAAATCAGAAAAGTAAAAATAAAAATAAAACCTAATATTCATACTAATGGCGCATCACTACAGAGTGCGCCATTAGTATGCCAAAGTATACTAATGGCGCATCACCAAACAGTGCGCCATTAGTATGCCAAGTATACTAATGGCGCATCACCAAACAGTGCGCCATTAGTATGCCAAGTATACTAATGGTGCATCCATCCGTAGTGCGCCATTAGTGTGCCAAAGCACATGGTTAAATATGGCCCCTGGGAGGCATACTAATGGCGCATGGTGTTATATACTAATGGCGCACTGGGTGGTGCGCCATTAGTATACCAGATACTAATGGCGCACCAGTGGTGCGCCATTAGTAATAAATACTAGTGGTGTGATACTAATGGCGCACCAGTGATGCGCCATTAGTAGGCAAAACTGGTGCGCCATTAGTAGGCCTTTTCCTAGTAGTGGATCTCTCTCTCTCTCTCGTGTTCTTGAGGTGGTACGATCTTCATGTATCGCGAGCTTTGCTATTATAGTTGGATCTTATGATGTTTCTTCCCCCCCTACTCTCTTGTGATGAATTGAGTTTTACCTTTGAGGTTATCTTATCGGATTGAGTCTTTAAGGATTTGAGAACACTTGATGTATGTCTTGCACGTGCTTGTGTATGTGACAATGGGATATCACGTGATCCACTTGATGTATGTTTTGGTGATCAACTTGTGAGTTCTGTGACCCCGTGAACTTATGCATAGGGGTTGGCACACGTTTTCGTCTTGACTCTCTGGTAGAAACTTTGGGGCACTCTTTGAAGTTCTTTGTGTTGTTTGAATAGATGAATCTGAGATTGTGTGATGCATATCGTATAATCATACCCACGGATACTTGAGGTGACATTGGAGTATCTAGGTGACATTAGGGTTTTGGTTGATTTGTGTCTTAAGGTGTTATTCTAGTACGAACTCTATGATAGATCGAACGGAAAGAATAGCTTTGTGTTATTTTATTACGGACTCTTGAATAGATTGATCAGAAAGGATAACTTTGAGGTGGTTTGGTACCCTACCATAATCTCTTCGTTTGTTCTCCGCTATTAGTGACTTTGGAGTGACTCTTTGTTGCATGTTGAGGGATTGTTATATGATCCAATTATGTTATTATTGTTAAGAGAACTTGCACTAGTGAAAGTATGAACCCTAAACTTTGTTTCCAAGCATTGCAATACCGTTTGTGCTCACTTTTATCATTTGTTACCTTGCTTTTTTTATATTTTCCGATTACAAAAACCTATATCTACCATCCATATTGCACTTGTATCACCATCTCTTCCCCGAACTAGTGCACCTATATAATTTACCATTGTATTGGGTGTGTAGGGGACACAAGAGACTCTTTGTTATTTGGTTGCAGGATTGTTTGAGAGAGACCATCTTCATCCTATGCCTCCCACGGATTGATAAACCTTAGGTCATCCACTTGAGGGAAATTTGCTACTGTCCTACAAACCTCTACACTTGGAGGCCCAACAACGTCTACAAGAAGAAGGTTGTGTAGTAGACAACCGCTTTAGTGGATTGATGGAAGAATGAATGTGGTGGTGCGTGGTACACTTGCCCGGCAAGGTTTGCCTCGGGGGCACAGCAACTACGTGTGTGGTGGCTTCGGGTTGTCAACTTTCCAACCTTCTAACCCCTCCTACGAGTGCCATGGGCCTCCTTTTATAGATTAAGGGGTCACCCTAGTGGCAAGGTGGTCATTAACCACTGATATGATAGCGAGCATCGCTATCATACCTAACTCTGTAGGCTGACAGGGTACATTAAATGCACCACAAAGTGTCACATCACTGGTCGCCTGGCAAGGCATGCCGGGCTATCTCGCCAGCTCCGCACCTGTTCTCTTGACACGTCGCAAGATGGGTGTCATCTGTAGGCTTCTCTGTAGGAAATGGCTGCCATGTGCCGAAGGCTGCCACTTAATCATCTTGCGGCTTGACGCCGCACTGATTGATGACGTGAGTCATGCTTGAGTGGTTGGTGGGGTGGTTCTGCCCCCACAAGCCCCGGCAGGCTCTGTCGGGGAGCCTCGGCTGCTTGCTTCTGGTGGTGGCCCTGCCCCTTGCCGGGCTCGCCTTCCCGGCAAGGGAGGCCCTTCTGTTGCCGATATCTTGCTCTTTAGGCTTGATCTTGGTCCCTCGGTGCTGCATGTTGGTTCTTAAAATCTCTTGGTTCTTCTATCTCTGACTTAAGCTGGCGCTTCAATCTTGATCTTGTGGCCGTGCACAGTAGGTCAACAGGCCTAGGGTTTGTTGCACCCATAGAAGCCCCCAGGCCTGCCCCGAACGCGCTGTTGAGCGTCGTCGGGGTAGGGCCTAATAAGTGCACAGGCAAGGCTGCTGAAGGGGTTGGCCCCTTAAGTTTTCCATTGCTACTTCATCAGCCTTGATTCTGGGCCAGTTTCTGGTTTTCCCGCGTGCGACATAAAGCAATAATGGTGGGGCCGCTCCAAGAAAGGCTTGCGAATGACTTTAACGCACGGGGTAGAAACTGCTAATTTACTCTTCCCATAGCGCGCCCTTATCCTTAGCCACGTATGCAGCATGGATCACACGGGGTAGGTAACGGAGGCTCGTGGCGCAGGAGGGTACCTTTGGAAATGGCCCTCCCATCTTAAATCGGCGGAGGAGGGCGGTGATCATTCGTGGATGGAGCGGCTGCCCTTCCCTGCATGACCTGTAAAGGGAGGAGCGGAGGAGGGTGGAGTCATTCATCTCCGAGGTCCTCCTCTCCTCAGCTTCTATTTCTTCTGGTCATGTCTGAGGGGGAAGCCAGGGGCTAGCCCCGGGCCCTGGCTTGGGGCATTCGTCTCCTCACACCAGTGTTGACGCTTGGGGAGTGAGCCTAGTCCTTGGCATGGCGAATCTTTTGGTATATTCGATGCTCATCTGGGAGGAGGAGGAGCTGGAGACCATTGGTAATCCCAGCACTGCCCCTCCAGGAGGTCTTGGGACTGTAGTCGATGAGGGGCACCCCTTCCGGCCCGCTGAGGCGATGGTAGCATTGCATGCCCGTTGTGGGTGATGCCGCTGCCGTCTCTGCCCCTCCCCCTTTTTTCCTTTCTTCTTTTTGTTTGGGGAGGGGCGGCGGGCCTTGCTCGTCACCCTGCACAGCTCCTGGGGGCACACCACCCGCGGGCCATGGCAGATGACCGCTCCGCTGGTCCTTCGTCGCCGCCCCCACCCGAATGCTCCTTTTCACTGGTACATCGACGCGCTAAACAGACGGTTTTAAACCCCTTTCTGCGATGGCATTTGGAACCGTCGCCAAGTGAATGTGGGCGATAGGGGGGTCCTTCCCACATGACCCAGAAATCGTCGGGGATAGGCCCCCCTGGGACCCAGGCTGGGGCCGTGTGCGATCGGGCGAGGCATTGAAACCCAATCATTTCCGTAGGTATGTACATCCCACACGGTGAATCCTAGAAAATCATTTTCGTAGGTATGTACATCCCACACGGTGAATCCCAGAAAATCATTTTCGTAGGTATGTACATCCCACACGGTGAATCCCAGAAAAACATTTCCGTAGGTATGTACATCCCACACGGTGAATCCTAGAAAAACATTTCGGTAGGTATGTATATCACACACAGTTCTTTGTGTGGAAACAATTGTGCAAGGTGGCCTAACGCAAACAGTTCGCTGCCAGAACACGGTGAATCCTACTTTCTAGAAACCGTGTGGGTTGTTTGAGTTCATCGCCCACGGTGCTATCTGAGTAACCATCTGCAATAGAAAACCCCAATAAGAAGGGTAATTAGCCTATTATTGATAATCCATGTACTAATCAAACTGATATTTCTTATTAAACACTCCAGATATTTCATATCCGTATAAAAGCAACCAGGATTTCATAATCGAATTACATCTGATAGCTTCGACACTTAGTTACGCCATTACACAATAGCACCAACTTCCACATGCATCATCAAAAAACCTGTGGAAAGTAGCATCATACACGGTAAATAGACAGATGAGTCTCATCTAGGAAACTGCAGAAGCGGAAGGCAAATACTGAGCCTTCAGTGATGTTGAATGTCCTTGCAACTTTAGGCCAGTGGCTATGGATAATCGCCCACCCAACCTTCGTCCTCTTCAGCAAGACTTCAATATTGTACCGTGGGTGTTGAATGAATACCGTCCTCGCCTCTTGACCATGCAGATGGTTTGAGAGGTAATCATCGGTGAACTGCTTTGAAAAGTACTGAAAACAAAGCTATGCATAAATCGCTGTTGTAAATTTTGAAATGGCACAAGGGGTAAAAACAAGGTAAAAGAGTTAGCACTAGCCTATAGTTGACTGATGTCTTCTTCATTGTGCAAAAAAATATCTTGCTGTTATTCATCGCTAGTTTCTTCATCCTAACAATCTATCCGAGTTTCTTGACTTGACCGATATTCATGGACATCTCATTTCCCCATATGCAAAATGGGTCGAACAGTGGGTCTAAGCCTTTGACAGCAGTACCTACATGTGAAAGACCAAATTGTAAGAAACCTAAATATTAGAATGATTCTTGCAACTGCCCAATAATGTGCTATTAGCCAAAGGACCCTGCTTGAACAAACCTCGATGGTAAACCACAGTGTCTCCCATTGTTTCCCTGCAACACACATAAGGAAGATCTTGATATGGTTAATTGAGAGTTGCCATACTATCAGTAGAATATGTATTGAGTATAACCAAATTCAATTGGTGTCACATGCATAACAATACAAAATTGTACCCACAACAATTGAAATTCAAATTGCAGAACTGAACCAAACAGTTAAATGCACAGTAGACCAAATGAACCAAAATAGTTAACTAAGCACGATATTGCAGAATAGAAACATGTACTAGAAGATAATACAATTAAGAAAACAAAGAATGCTTGAGAATAGTACTACGAAATGTAGCAATTGTTGGACCGAAGTGTTAACCGAACATTACATTTAAGAGGACCAAACTGTTAACTGAACATCAGATTGCATATTAACATTACAGAGGACAAATCACTAGAAGGCACTGGCGGTGGCCTCGAGAAAACAACACGAACTATATTTTAAAGTAGACAACCGTGTGGCGGTGTCGACGGTGGCCTCGAAGACGAGGTGCTCCTCCAAGATATGGCGGTCGACACGCATGGAAGCCATAGCGACCTCGTTCGCACATGCAGCCACATGCTACTAAGCTCCACGTTATACTGCATGTAAAATGGCTGTGGGCGGTGCTTAATTGGAGGAGGGGGCAGTGATTTTAGTGGAAGGTGTTGCTCAGTTAGTCGGGGCATGTGGGACGGGAAAGGAGGAGGCTGGTGTGGGTGGGGTGTAGATTACCTGACCATATCCATGAGGCCGTGCAGCAAGAAGAAGGGTCGGCGGTGAGGAGGCTGCGCAACAAGAAGAAGGGTTGCTAGCAAGGAGGCGGTGCTACAAGAAGAAGGGTAGCCTGCAAGGAGGCGGCGCTGCAAGAAGAAGGGTCACCAGCGAGGAGGCTGAGCTGCCAGTAAGTAGTAGTGAAGGTTTGAACTTGGAAAGCAAGGAGGAACAATGGAAATGTGGCTTTTTGTAGGAGGGAGGGGCGGGGAGATAGATATTTCCATGGTGGCAAAAAAATTTTGCTTGGTGGCGCAAGAAACTGGCGTGCAAGTGTGGTTCAAGCGGGGGCGGTGGACTGTAGACGATGAAACTTCCTGCGTAAGCCAGACAAGACGGTGCGCCAAGATATTTTATATCGCATCCCACACGATTCTTTCTAGTAAACTGTTTGTGGTATACCCGATTTTTTCATTATGTTTTGAAAGACAAAATGGTGTTATGGAGGGAAAGGATGGTGTTTGAATTGCTATAACATTTACGTACAGTGAACATGCAACTAGTACATGAGTGTCGTGTTTAAATTTGGAATTATTCTGGGTTCATTTGGCATTTTTATGCATTAATTGAATTTTTGGGCATTTAATGTGCATAATTCAAATTTGAACTACAAGCACATGCTCCAATGCACCAAAGTTTATTGAAAAATCACATGTGTGTCTTTGGGTGAATTTATAGGTCCCATGTAAGAAATGGGAATAAAATTCAAACATCTAGGTGTCGTGGCTCGGCCGGAATGATTGAGAAACTTGGTTTTTTAATTCCTGTAAATCCAAAACACGGCTGAAAATCATGAAACTTGGCATGGTGTCATGACATGGTACCAACATGCTGCGGTAATGTTTTTGGCCGAATTGGGGCAAGCTTTGGTGTAATCTTCTTACAAACCGGAGCTTCCCTCAAGAAGTCTCGTGGTTCCGAGAGGGAACGTGTTGTGTGTGAACCGACATACGTACACTACCTTCTCCTGCCTTAAGTTTTTTTACACTCGCAGATTAGACCAAATAGAAGTATCATGCTAAATTTTGGAATTATTCCAGGTTCGTTTGGCCTTTTTCATACATTAATTGAGTTTCTGCGCATTTAACGTGCATAATTCAAATTTGAACTACAAGCACAGGCTCCAGTGCACCAAAGTTGTTTGAAAAATCATATGTGTGTCCTTGGGTAATTTTCTAGGTCCCATGCAAGAGATGGGAGTGAAATTCAAACATCTGGGCGTCGAGGCTCGGCTGGAAAGATTGAGAAACTTGTTTTTTTTAATTCCTGTAAATCCAAAACATGACTGAAAATCATGAAACTTGGCATGGTGTCATGACATGGCACCAAGATGCTGCGGTAAATTTTTTGGTCGAATTGGGACAAGCTTTGGTGTAATCTTCTTGCAAACCGGAGCTTCGCTCAAGAAGGCTCGTGGTTTCGAGAGGGAACGTGTCACCTCTGTGTGCGAAACGATATACGTACACTGCCTTATCCCACCTTAATTTTTTTACATAGGTAGATTAGTCCAAATAGAAGTATCATGCTACATTTTGGAATTATTCCGGGTTCGTTTGGCCTTTTTATACATTAATTGAGTTTCTGCGCATTTAATATGCACAATTCAAATTCGAACTAGAAGCACAGGCTCCAGTGCACCAAAGTTGTTTGAAAAATCACATGTGTGTCCTCGGGTGAATTTCTAGGTCCCATGCAAGAGATGGGAGTGAAATTCAAACATCTGGGCGTCGTGGCTCGGCTGGAAAGATTGAGAAATTTGGATTTTTAATTCCTGTAAATCCAAAACACGCCTGAAAATCATTAAACTTGACATGGTGTCATTACATGGCACCAACATGCTGCGGTAATTTTTTTGGCCGAATTGGGACAAGCTTTGGTGTAAGCTTCTTTCAAACCGGAGCTTCCCTCAAGAAGGCCCGTGGTTCCGAGAGGGAACATGTCACCTCGGTGTGCAAAACGACATACATACACTGCCTTCTCCCGTCTTATTTTTTACATAGGCAGATTAAACCTAATAGAAGTATCATGCTAAAATTTGGAATTATTTCGGGTTCATTTGGCCTTTTTTATACATTAATTGAGTTTCTGCGCATTTAATGTGCATAATTCAAATTTGAACAACAAGCACAGGTTCCAGTGCACCAAAGTTATTTGAAAAATCACATGTGTGTCCTTGGGTGAATTGCTAGGTCCTATGCAAGAGATGGGAATGAAATTCAAACATCTGGGCATCATGGCTCGGCTGGAAAGATTGAGAAACTTGGTTTTTGAATTCCTATAAATCCAAAACACGCCTGAAAATCAGGAAACTTGGCATGGTGTCATGACATGGCACCAACATGCTATGGTAATTTTTCTATCCGGTTTGCGAAGGTGCACATATTAACGATCAACAAAGTCATTTTGGAACAAGTGTTGTCACGTTACAAATCGAAAACAGTGGTATTATTGAAACCGTGGGCGTTCTACTTACCAATTATGTGCGGCCATGCGTCCCCTTATTTTATTGGCTAGGAGGTGTCGCGCAAGGTAGCTATTTGAGTATGGGAGGCGTTCGATCAGACCCCTGCATGTGCTCATTGGGAGGAGAGCCCTTTGGCCGCTACCCGCCCCGCACCTCCCTCCCAACGTCTCCATTAATGGCGCCCGAGCACCTGTTCTACGACGTGGCTATATGTCTCACTGGACTGAGATTTAAGAGAGAAAAATGAAAATCTGAAAAGAAAGTTTTGCACGGATCTTGATGTAAGATCCGACAAACCTATATAGCATCGACTGCGACTTATAGCAAGCATGGTGAATATAAGGACGATGACAGTGGATAATAATTGTCTTACATATTTAGGAACATAATTAAAAAAGCCACATGCGGCAACGCCAGAAATACACAAGGGCAAAAGAAGAAGGAAGACAACAATCTGGCTCGTTGATCTCTACTTTCTTGATTCGTTGCGGCAGGCCGCAGGAACTAGTCTCCACGGCGAGCAGCGACGAGCTCTTTCTTGTCCTCAATATGCTGCTTGAGAGCATCCACGGATTCCTTCACCAGCCTTCTGTGCTTGATGCGCAGCATGGCATTCTTGTGCATAAGTTTCTCGATGATGACACCGGTCCTCTTCAACAAGGCAGTGGTCTGCTCCTGCTGCTCCGCACTTTCGATGATCTTCGCCCTCAGCAGGTCGTGCTCGGCCTGGCACTTCGCATTGCTCTCATTTAGTTGCCAGATGACTTCGGTAGACTGTTCAAACGAGGCTTTTAGGTCATCCTGCAACCTCGCCCACCTAAGGACGAGGGCACGCATGCACCTATAAGAGTCCTCGCCTGCCCACGAGACATTCCTAGGCCGTCGCGGCACGGGAGGACATCTCTGCTGCATTCGCGGCACGGCGAGACGTCTCTTCTGCTTCCGCGGCGCGGTCGGACCAGTCTGTTGCATCAACGGCGCGGCGAGACGTCCGTGCTGCTTCGGCGGCGCGGTGGGACCTCTCCGCTGCTACGGTCGTGCGGCGGGACATGTTGGCTGCTTTCGTGGCGAGGCGGGACATCTCTCGTGCTTCCGCTTCCAGGCTCACCTCTCCCTGGTGGCAATCTCTCGACCCAGAACTCACGCTGGCCATGACAGACACAAGGGAACGATGATGAATGACTTGTTTGTTTTTGTGGATGAGGAGTTGAGGAGGAATGTACAGTCATCTTGGAGTAGTAGTATTAATAACCGAGTAATAATACGCTCCTAAGTGGGAAACCATTTAGGTTTTGATCAGTGTGAACAGGTTTGCAATTTGGGTTGTGACGGGACGTGGCCTCCCTGTTCTTCTAAAAAAATTGTGAAGGGATGCATGCTCAAAATTTACTGACGGTTATAAGTGCGGCACTATTCCCGGAAGGCGTAACGTGGGCACGTACGCCTTCTCGGCCGCGTACGTGGCGTTTGCACCATAGGGTGGACCGCAATAGGCAATGTCAGCACACATCTTGTTCCAACAACCGTGCGCGCTCGTTATTACCATCGCGCACGCTTCTTTTAATTAGAATGTGTGTGCTCGTCTAGCGCACACATGTTGAGCTATCTAACTGTTTCAGTTTGTTGTGGCTAATCACAAACAATTCATCCATGTGAAGTGTATGCCATCAATCACAAACACTTTGATCTGGCTGACCCGCTTTTGTTCTGTTGCCTAATCGCAAATAGTTGATCCTTCTGAAGCGTACGCCCTCAATCACACACACACCTTGATTTGGCCGACTGTTTCTTTTGTGTTGCCTAATCACAAATAGTTCATTCGAGTGAACCGTATGCTCTATATCGCACACGCCTTCATCAGGCTGCCCGTTTCTTTTGTTCCGCCTCATCACAAATAGTTCATTGGACTGAATCGTATGCCCTGGATCGCACATGCAACTTAAATCTGAACCGTGTTTGATGGCTCTGCCATCGCAAACGTTTTGCACATTTTTATGGTTCTTTTACACCACCATTTGCGATTATTGCATCGCACACAGTTTCATCGGAGGGTCTCTGATCGTAGTGTTGCATTAGCAGCATCCTGCAGTAGTGTTTATTCTCCTTTCCCTCTTGCTTTAGTATCCTGGGAAGAGGAGCAGAGAAAGGAAAAGAGGGGTTTTTGGGTTTATATCTTTTTTTGATCTTAAACCAGCCGACACTTGCCAAATTTTAATTCAAATAATGTAATCCTTTCATCCATGTTTATGTTCTGTAATGCTTGTACTTGTATATGCATGTCAATGAAATAGATAAGCCTTGCCGGGAACATGTGCATGTATATGTCCATGCAGAGGCGGAGTGCCTCTTTACTGTAATTAAACGAGTTTTCTCCGGCAGGATATCCTGCCGGCACCCTTTTTTCCGCTGGAGAACCATGTCTACCGGGGAACAGACTGAGGCGCCGGACCCTCGCCCACTCCCTTTTCTCCAAGGGCTACTGCGACCATCCAGGCCGAAGCAACGTTCGAGCCAAGGATGGGAGCACCCTAGTGTAAGAGAGCGGCGAGGTTTCTCTATGCACAAGTTATAGCTTACATAACACTAATGGACAACAGGTAAACTTATCTGTTTGGCTTGCCGGGGATCATTGTGCCGTGCAATTTTCTCGTCCTTTATCAGAGTCAAGTTCTGGCAGGAACCTGCAACTCCATGTAGATGTGAATGAATGCAGGATGCAATCCTATCTATATGCATATGCAAATGCTCATGAAATGCTTATGCAGTGATCTGGGTGTGCTTGTGCATGCATGTGATCTCGATCGGGGCCCCCCACAGCGCTTCTTTATTTTATCTTCCATGGGGTCATCACCTCGGCTTTGTACAAGGAGTTACATGCAACTAAGGCAAGGCCTGTACAAAAGGGTGGCTGTCGAGCACTGCCCGGCAGCCTCGCACCTTACGGGTAGTACTTACGGAGATGCTCAATATTCCAGGAGTTTTGCAACTATGTGCCATCCCCGGTCTTCAGACAGACTGCACTAGGTCTGGTGACTCGTACCACTCGGTAAGGGCCTTCCCACTTCGGTGATAACTTGTTTGTACCCTTAGCGGACTGCACGCACCTAGGACAAGGTCACCTTCCTCAAAACACCGGGCATGAACCCTGCGGCCACGATAGCGACGCAAGGCTTGCTGGTAGCGTGCAGCACGCGTAGCAGCCCAGAGATGGTTATTGTCAAGTAGCACGACATCATGACGCCGATGCTGATCTTGCGCTACTTCATCGTAGGCAAGCACTCGAGGGGACCTCTAAATTAGTTCCGTGGGGATAACTGCTTCTGCCCCGTAGACCAGGGAGAATGGAGTCTGCCCGGTAGCTCGGTTAGGTGTCGTTCTGAGGGACCAGAGAACTATCGGCAGCTCCTCAATCCACCGTCTGTCGTGCTTCTGTAGCGTATCAAAAGTTCTTGCCTTGAGTCCATGAAGCACTTTAGCGTTCGCCCTCTCAGCTTGTCCATTGCTCCAGGGGTGTGCCACAGAAGCGAATGAGATTTTGCATCCAAGGGTGTGAACATATTGCATGAAGGCGTGGCTCATGAACTGGGTGCCATTGTCTGTGATGAACCTTGCCGGAACTCCGAAATGACACACCAATTCTTTCAAGAACTTGATAGCTGACTGGGCAGTCACCTTTCTCATGACAGTCACTTCCAGCCACTTTGTAAACTTGTCGATGGCAACGAACAAGAATGCAAAGCCCCCGATTGCTCGGGGGAAGGGGCCGAGGATATCTAGCTCCCAGACCGAAAATGACCATGATAGAGGGATTGTCCGAAGGGCTTGGGTAGGCAGGGGTGTTCTCTTGGAGTGGAACTGACAAGCTTCACATTTCGTGACAAGCTCAACTACATCTTGGAGGGCTATGGGCCAATAGAATCCTTGCCGGTATGCTTTCCTAACTAATGCCCTTGATCCAATGTGTGAGCCGCACATTCCTCTGTGAATCTCATCCAGCAGTTCCTTTCCATCCTCCTGGCAAACACACTTCAATTTCACACCGTTGGGCCTCCTTTTGTACAGAGTGTCATCGACAAACTGGTACATACTGGCCCTCTGGGCTTCTCTTTCAGCTTCATCCTGATTGCCAGGGAGTTCTATGGTTTGGAGGAAGTGGACAATGTGCCTTGCCCAAGTTGGAGCCTATGGCTCGGCAATGAGGACTAGTGGGACCACCTCTGCTGCGGGATCACCAGCCTCGTACGCGGGGTCCATATAGGCCCGGCTGGAGGGGTGGTACGGCAGGCTGTGAAGAGTTGTTTATGGTAGGGTCTCTGCCGGGAGCGAATGGCTCTGCCGGGAGAGGCTTACCGTAGTCATCCATATTTCTCCTCTTTCGGGCCATTGTGGCCAGTGATACTGAGGGTTGAGAGAGATGGAGAACAAAAGTTCCTGGTTCCACAGGAAGCTTCTGCGCATCACACTTTGACAGGTGATCAGCTATGTTGTTTTCCGCACGGGGTACGTGCTCTGTTTGCAAGCCGTTAAAGTGCTCCTCCATTGTCCTTACTTCCTCAGCGTATGCTTCCATCAATGGGCTTTGGTAATCCTTGTTGACTTGTCTCACCAGGAGCTGTGAATCTCCTCGAACGATCAGCTTCTTAATTCCCAATTCTGCTGCAATCCTGGGCCTGGCAAAGAGCCCTTCATACTCTGTTGTATTGTTGGTGGCTTCTTCCTGGGCAAAGTGCATCTGGACGACGTACTTCAAGTGCTCCCCAGAGGGGGCAACAAGAAGCACGCCAGCCGCTGCACCTTGTAGGGAAAAAGCACCAACAAAATACATAATCCATTCTTGGGGTGATTCCTTGCCGGGGAGAGCTGTCTCGGTCCTTTCCTCATCAGGGGTTGGCGTCCATTCTGCAATAAACTCTTCCAAAGCCCTGCTCTGAATAGTTGAAGTGCTCTCAAACTTCAAACCAAAGCTGGATAAATCCAAAGCCCATTCCACTATTCTGCCAGTTGCATCAGGGTTTCAGAGTATCCTTTGCCGCGGGAAACGAGTGACAACTGTGATCTCATGGGCTTGGAAGTAGTGGCGCAGTTTCCTTGAGGCCATAATGAGACCAAAGATCAACTTTTGCATGCCAGAGTACCTCGATCTAGCCCCCTGTAACAAGGAGCTGACGAAGTACACTGGGCGCTGCACCACTTTATTCCTTGCCGCGTCCTTGGGGTTGCTCTCACTGTCATGCTCATTGTTGTCCTGATCCTTTTCTGACTCTGCCGCGATCTAGCCACTTTCTACCTCATCCACATCTCAATGCGCTACCAAAGCCGCACTGACCACTTGGTTGGTTGCCGCCAAGTAAAGCAACAATGGCTCTTGGGGTTTGGGTGCAACCAGGGTAGGCACAGATGACAGGTAGGCTATCAATTCCTGCAGAGCTGCATCTGCTTCCGGGGTCCACTTCATAGGCCCCGCCTTCTTCAAAACCTTGAAGAACGGCAGAGCGCGATTGGCAGACTTGGAGATGAATCTTCTCAGCGCGGCAACACATCCCGTCAAGCGCCTCACATCTTTAACTGCCCTTGGCACTTGGATCTGCTCAATGGCCTTGATCTTGTCGGGGTTGGCCTTGATCCCCCGATGGGACACGAAGAACCCAAGTAGCTTGCCGGAGGGAACACCAAATACACACTTCTCCGGATTAAGCTTCAGATTGATCTTGCGCAGATTGGCAAATGTCTCTTCCAAATCCCGGATAAGGGTGGCCTTATCCTTGGTTTTGACCACGATATCATCCATATAGGCTTATATATTTCTGTGCAACTATGGCTCAAAACCAATCTGGACTGCCCTTGCAAAAGTGGACCCAGCACTATTTAATCCGAACGGCATGCAGACAAAGCAGTACATACCACACAGAGTGATGAACGATGTCTTCTCTTCATCTTCCTTGGACATGAAGATTTGATGATATCCTGAGTATGCATCCAGAAAGGAGAGCAAATCACATCCAAAGTAGAATCCATGATCTGGTCGATGCGTGGCAAGGGAAAGGGGTCCTTCGGGCAAGCCTTGTTGAGGTCCGTGAAATCAATGCGAAGTCTCCACTTCCCATTAGCTTTCCGGACAACTACTGGATTTGCTAACCATGTAGGATGCATTACTCCTCCGACCAAACTAGTTGACTCTAACTTCTTGATCTCTTCGGCAATGAATTGCTGCCTCTCCAAGGCCTTCTTCCGTACTTTTTGCTTGACGGGTCGAGCATGTGGGCAGATAGCAAGGAGATGCTCAATTACCTTCCTGGGAACACCAGTGATATCAGATGGTTGCCAAGCAAACACATCGATATTCGCCTGTAGGAAGGCAATGAGCGCGCTTTCCTATTTGTCATCAAGGGGGCGCTGATAGTGAAAGTACCATCAACGCCAGCCAGCCCTGCCGGGACCTTCTTCAATTGGGGTGCAGTAACCTTGGGTCTCTTGCTGTTCGAACACTCTGACACGTCGTCAATGGGTGCCGTGCACTCGGAGGGGGCACGCTTCCCGGACTCCTTGCTGAAGGTCCTACAATCCCTCTTCTTTCCTTTGCTTTCCTTGGTGGGAACTGCTGCTGCCGCAGCCTCTGCTACGACTACATCCCGATACATCTTATCCACACAGATAATTGCATCCTTCTCATCTGACGGGATAGTGAGGACTCCCAATGGCCCAGGCATTTTCAGGGTGTTGTAAGCATAGTGGGATGCTGCCATGAACTTGGCCAGGGATGGTCGTCCAAGAATCCCATTTGTACGGCAGGGGGAGACCAACCACATCAAATAAAATCTTCTTAGTTTGAATGTTCAGCTCTCCCCCAAATGTCACCGGCAATGTAATATTCCCCTTAGGATGACTCCTGCCGGGATTAACTCCTTAAAACATGACAGTGGCCTCTAGCTCTTCTTCTCCTATCTAAAGCTTGCTGATAACTACTAGGGAAATCAGATTCAATCTGGCCCCGCCGTCCACTAGCATCTTTGTGACCTTGAGGTTGCGAATTGTTGGGGAAACCAACAATGGCAAACACCTCACCGCAGTGATGCGATCAGGGTGATCCTCTTCATCAAAGGTGGTGGGTGTGCGGGACCATTTGAGCGGTTTCGGGGCCTCTGCGCTGGTTCCACAATAATGACCTCGTGCCCATCGTTTGAGTTGGCGATGAGAGGAGTGCAAATATGAACCCCCATCAATGCATAGGGCGTCAGTGGCCTTCTGAAATTCCTGCTCACTCGTTTCCTCCTCATCCTCTTCATTACACACATCATCATAGATTTCCTTCTCTTGGCCCCTGGCGGGTTTTCCTTGGTTCCAAAAGGGTTTGGTGGGGCGATGATGTCTACTACACAACCTTCTTCTTGTAGATGTTGTTGGGCCTCCAAGTGCAGAGGTTTGTAGGACAGTAGCAAATTTCCCTCAAGTGGATGACCTAAGGTTTATCAATCCGTAGGAGGCGTAGGATGAAGATGGTCTCTCTCAAGCAACCCTGCAACCAAATAACAAAGAGTCTCTTGTGTCCCCAACACACCCAATACAATGGTAAATTGTATAGGTGCACTAGTTCTGCAAAGAGATGGTGATACAAGTGGTATATGGATAGTAGATAATAGTTTTTGTAATCTGAAAAATATGAAAATAGCAAGGCAGCAAGTGATAAAAGTGAGCATAAACGGTATTGCAATGATAGGAAACAAGGCCTAGGGTTCATACTTTCACTAGTGCAAGTCCTTTCAACAATAATAGCATAATTGGATCACATAACTACCCCTCAACATGCAACAAAGAGTCACTCCAAAGTCACTAATAGCGGAGAACGAACGAAGAGATTATGGTAGGGTATGAAACCACCTCAAAGTTATTATTTCCAATCAATCAGTTGGGCTATTCCTATAAGTGTCACAAACATCCCTAGAGTTCGTACTAGAATAACACCTTAAGACACAAATCAACCAAAACCCTAATGTCACCTAGATACTCCAATGTCACCTCAAGTATCCGTGGGTATGATTATACGATATGCATCACACAATCTCAGATTCATCTATTCAACCAACACAAAGGACCTCAAAGAGTGCCCCAAAGTTTCTACTAGAGAATCACGACGAAAACGTGTGACAACCCCTATGCATAGGTTCATTGGCGGAACCCACAAGTTGATCACCAAAACATACATCAAGTGAATCACGTGGTATCCCATTGTCACCACAGATACGCACGGCAAGACATACATCAAGTGTTCTCAAATCTTTAAAGACTCAATCCGATGAGATAACTCCAAAGGGGAAACTCAATTCATTACAAGAGAGAAGAGGGGGAGGAGAAACATAAGATCCAACTATAATAGCAAAGCTTGTGATACATCAAGATCGTGCCAAATCAAGAACATGAGAGAGAGAGAGAGATCAAACACATAGCTACTGGTACATACCCTCAGCCCCGAGGGAGAACTACTCCCTCCTCATCATGGAGAGCACCAGGATGATGAAGATGGCCACCGGAGAAGGATTGCCCCCTCCGGCAGGGTGCCGGAACGGGTCTAGATTGGTTTTCGGTGGCTAGGAGGCTTCTGGTGGCGGAACTCCTGATCTATTGTGCTAATCGATGTTTTTAGGGTATATGGAGATATATAGGTGGAAGAAGTATGTCAGGGGGCCACGAGGGGCTCACGAGGGTGGAGGGCGCGCCCAGGGGGTTGGCGCGCCCCCCTGCCTCATGACCTCCTCGTAGAGCCCCCCACGTGCACTCCAAGTCTTCTGGGCTTCTTTCCTTCCAAAAATGAGTTCCGTGAATTTTCGGGTCAATTGGACTCCGTTTGATTTTCCTTTTCTTCGAAACCCTAAAACAGGGTAAAAATAGAAACTGGCACTGGGCTCTGGGTTAATAGGGTAGTCCCAAAAATGATATAAAAGTGTATAATAAAGCCCATAAATATTCAAAACAATAGATAATATAGCATGGAGCAATCAAAAATTATAGATACGTTGGAGATGTATAAGCATCCCCAAGCTTAATTCCTGCTCGTCCTCGAGTAGGTAAATGATTAAAAATAGAATTTTTGATGGGGAGTGCTACTTGGCATAATTTCAATGTAATTCTTCTTAATTGTGGCATGAATATTCAGATCCGTAAGATTCAAGACAAAAGTTCATATTGACATAAAAATGATAATACTGCAAGCATACTAACTAAGCAATTATGTCTTCTCAAAATAACATGGCTAAAGAAAGTTATCCCTACAAAATCATATAGTCTGGCTATGCTCCATCTTCACCACACAAAATATTTAAATCATGCACAACCCCGATGACAAGCCAAGCAATTGTTTCATACTTTTGATGTTCTCAAACTTTTTCAATCTTCACGCAATACATGAGCGTGAGCCATGGACATAGCACTATAGGTGGAATAGAATGGTGGTTGTGGAGAAGACAAAATGGGAGAAGATAGTCTCACATCAACTAGGCGTATCAATGGGCTATGGAGATGCCCCTCAATAGATATCAATGTGAGTGAGTAGGGATTGCCATGCAACGGATGCACTAGAGCTATAAGTATATGAAAGCTCAACAATAGAAACTAAGTGGGTGTGCATCCAACTCGCTTGCTCACGAAGACCTAGGGCATTTTGAGGAAGCCCATCATTGGAATATACAAGCCAAGTTCTATAATGAAAGATTCCCATTAGTATATGAAAGTGACAACATAGGAGACTCTCTATCATGAAGATCATGGTGCTACTTTGAAGCACAAGTGTGGTAAAAGGATAGTAGCATTGTCCCTTCTGAATTTTTCTCTCATTTTTTTATTTTTTTTATTTGGGCCTTTTCTCTTTTTTATGGCCTCTTTTCTTTCTTTTTTTATTTGGGCTTCTTTGGCCTCTTTTATTTATTTTTCGTCCGGAGTCTCATCCCGACTTGTGGGGGAATCATAGTCTTCATCATCCTTTCCTCACTGGACAATGCTCTAATAATGATGATCATCACACTTTTATTTACTTACAACTCGATACTTAGAACAAGATATGACTCTATATGAATGCCTCCGGCGGTGTACCGAGATGTGCAATGATGGATGAGTGACATGTATGAAAGAATTATGAACGATGGCCTTGCCACAAATACGATGTCAACTACATGATCATGCAAAGCAATATGACAATGATGAAGCGTGTCATAATAACGGAACAGTGGAAAGTTGCATGGCAATATATCTCAAAATGGCTATGGAAATGCCATAATAGGTAGGTATGGTGGCTGTTTTGAGGAAGATATATGGCGGGTTTAAGGTACCGATGAAAGTTGCGCGGTACTAGAGAGGCTAGCAATGGTGGAAGGGTGAGAGTGCATATAATCGATGGACTCAACATTAGTCATAAAGAACTCACATACTTATTGCAAAAATCTATTAGTTATTGAAACAAAGTACTACACGCATGCTCCTAGGGGGATAGATTGGTAGGAAAAGACCATCGCTCGTCCCCGACCGCCACTCATAAGGATGAAAATCAAAAATAAGTCATGCTCCGACTTCATCACATAACGGTTCACCATACATGCATGCTACGGGAATCACAAACTTCAACACAAGTATCTCTCAAATTCATAACCACTCAACTAGCATGACTCTAATATCACCATCTCCATATCTCAAAACAATTATCAAGTATCAAACTTCTCATAGTATTCAACACACTCATAAGAGAATTTTATTATTCTTGAATACCTAGCATATTAGGATTTTAGGCAAATTACCATGCTATCAAGACTCTCAAAATAATCTAAGTGAAGCATGAGATATCAATAGTTTCTATAAAACAAATCCACCACCGTGCTCTAAAAGATATAAGTGAAGTACTAGAGCAAATGACAAACTACTCCGAAAGATATAAGTGAAGATCAATGAGTAGTCAAATAATTATGCAACTATGTGAAGACCCTCTAACATTTAATAATTTCAGATCTTGGTATTCTATGCAAACAGAAAGCAAAGCAAAATAAAATGACATTCTAAGAATGGAAAACATCATGTGAAGAAGCAAAAACTTAGGATCAGCCGGTACTAACCGATAGTTGTTGAAGAAGAAAGGTGGGATGCCAACCGGGGCATCCCCAAGCTTAGATGCTTGAGACTTATTGAAATATTATCTTGGGGTGCCTTGGGCATCCCCAAGCTTGAGCTTTTGTGTCTCCTTAATTCCTCTCATATCATGGTCTCCCTAAATCTCAAAAGCTTCATCCACACAAAACTCAACAAGGACTCGTGAGATAAGTTAGTATAAACCATTGCAAAAACCTTATCATAATCTATTGTATAAAATCACTAAAATTATTATTCAACATTTCATACTAAATGCCTCTGCATATTTAATAGTCCTATCCTCAAACAGAATCATTAAAGAAGCAAACATATGCAAACAATGCAAACATAACAGCAATCTGCCTAAACAGGACAGTCTGTAAAGAATGCAGCAGCATCCATACTTTCCTTGCTCCAAAAATTATGAAAGAAAATTCCCACTGTAGTAAAATTTATCAGAGCTTAATATGCAAAAAAATTCAACATTTTATCACATTCTGACTTTTCAAGGGAATTATTGCAACAGCGGTAAACTTTCTGTTTTCAAACAGCAACATGTGGACTTCTAAGATAGGCATAGTAAAGGTTATCAATGCCACTTTTACTGAAATAAAATAGGAAAAACATTGTTCTAAATAACAGCAAGCAAATCCTAACAAAATAAATTGACGCTCCAAGCAAAACACATATCATGTGGCGAATAAAAATATAGCTCCAAGTAAAGTTACCGATGAACGAAGACGAAAGAGGGGATGCCTTCCGGGGCAGCCCCAAGCTTAGGATCTTGGCTATCCTTTAATATTACCTTGGGGTGCCTTGGGAATCCCCAATCTTAGGCTCTTGCCACTCCTTATTCCATAGTCCATCGAATCCTTACCCAAAACATGAAAACTTCACAACACAAAACTTAACAGAAAACTCGTAAGCTCCGTTAGTATAAGAAAATAAATCACCACTTCAAGGTACTGTAATGAACTCATTATTAATTTATATTGGTCTTAAATCTAATGTATTCCAACTTCTCTATGGTTTATAAACTACTTTACTAGCCATAGATTCATCAAAATAAGTAAACAACACATGAAAAACAGAATCTGTCAAAAACAGAACAGTCTGTAGTAATCTGAATCAAACGTATACTTATGGAACTCATAAAATTCTCAAATAAATTTCTGGACCTGAGGCATTTATATATTAATCATCTTCAAAAAGAATTAACTAAATATCACTCTCCAAATAAAAATGGCAGCAATTCTCGTGAGCGCTAAAGTTTCTGTTTTTTACAGCATGATCACAAAGACTTCCCCCAAGTCTTCCCAAAGGTTCTACTTGGCACAAACACTAATTAAAAGCATAAAACCACATATAAACAGAGGCTATATGAATTATTTATTACTAAACAGGAACAAAATGCAAGGAACAAAAACAAAGTTGGGTTGCCTCCCAACAAGCGCTATCGTTTAACGCCCCTAGCTAGGCATGATGATTTCAATGACGCTCACATAAAAGATAAGAATTGTAACATAAAGAGAGCATCATGAAGAATATGACTAGCACATTTAAGTCTAACCCACTTCCTATGCATAAGGATTTTGTGAGCAAACAACTTGTGGGAACAATAATCAATTAGCATAGGAAGGTAAAACAAGCATAACTTCAAAATTTTAAGCACATAGAGAGGAAACCTGATATTATTGCAATTCCTACAAGCATATGTTCCTCCCTCATGATAATTTTCAGTAGCATCATGAATGAATTCAACAATATAACCAGCACCTAAAGCATTCTTTTCATGGTCTACAAGCATAGAAAATCTCTCCACATAGGCAAAATTCTTCTTATTCGGAATAGTGGGAGTATCATAGGAAACTTGAATACTATAAATTGTTTCCACATTAAAAGAGTAATGTTCAGAGAATGGGTAAACATAATCATGACAAGTTTTATAAATATAATCACTAATTTTTATAGCATAAGTATCATCACAATAATCATCATAAGTAGGAGGCATGCTATCATCATTATAAACTTGTATATCAAAACTTGGGAGACTAAAAATATCATCATTATTAAACATAGCATCCCCAAGCTTGGGACAAACATTAATTGCAGAAAATATATTCTCAAATATGTCATCCTCATCAAACATAGCTTCCCCAAGCTTGGGCCTTTTCATATCATAAGCATAATCACTCTCATCATTAATAGTATAGATAGCACCAATAGTATAGCAATTATAATATTCTTCCAAGCAAGTGCCAAAAAGATTCATATCATAAGAAGTGTCATTATCTTCCCAATCATAATCATCACAACAAGCAATAGGCATAATGAGATCATCATCAAGTGTATCATTTTCATGAGGCACAACAATAATAGGAGCAATTTTATTTGGGAGAGATACCTTTTTACCTCTCTTCCTTTTTCTTTTCTTCTTCTTCACCACATCATGTGTGGGTTCAATCCTCTTTTTGGAGCCCCTTATTAATGAGATTGGTTGAATAGAGGGCTCCTCTTCGTTACCTGATTCATCATAAGAAATAATAGGAGAATATTGGGAAGTCTCTTCCCTTTCGTTAGCATTCTCTTCATCTTCTATTTGTTTTCTTTTCTTTATGTAATTTCAATATAAGGATTTTCAATGCAATTCAACGCGCAATACATATAAATTTCCTCTAGATCAAAATGAAGAACTTTATCAAGGGCAAATTTTGGAATATCCTTAGTTCTACATTTAATTTCTTCATAACCCAAGAGCAAACTAAGTTCATTCTGATGTGCAAGGGAAATCAAGTCATTACAATATTTGGACACGATACGCTCATGAAACAATTTGCATTGGGTACTAAAATGATTACGTTCATTGCGAAATTCACAAGTAGGGCTAAGAAAAGATAAATTTTTAGCACATTCATCTAGCTCTTCTTGCAACAATTTGGTTTCTAAGTACGTATGCCTCTTGCAATATGTATCTTCCCTATTTGGTGTGTACTTGCAAACCCAGTCTACTCCACAAAAATTGACATGTTTATAGGAGGCATTTTCATCATAACTAGTGCAATCATCATTAGCATCATGGATATTAAAAGAATTCGTACTACAACATTGCAATCATGCTCATCATTCAAATATTTAGTGCCAAACATTTTAGAGATCTCTTCTTCTAGAACTTGAGCACAATTATCCTTTCCATCATACTCACAAAAGATATTAAAAAGGTGAAGCGTATGAGACAAACTTAATTCCATTTTTTTGTAATTTTCTTTTATAGACTAAACTAGTGATAAAACAAGAAACTAAAAGACTCAATTGCAAGATCTAAAGATATACCTTCAAGCACTCACCTCCCCGGCAACGGCGCTAGAAAAGAGCTTGATGTCTACTACACAACCTTCTTCTTGTAGACGTTATTGGGCCTCCAAGTGCAGAGGTTTGTAGGACAGTAGCAAATTTCCCTCAAGTGGATGACCTAAGGTTTATCAATCCGTAGGAGGCGTAGGATGAAGATGGTCTCTCTCAAGCAACCCTGCAACCAAATAACAAAGAGTCTCTTGTGTCCCCAACACACCCAATACAATGGTAAATTGTATAGGTGCACTAGTTCTGCGAAGGGATGGTGATACAAGTGGTATATGGATAGTAGATAATAGTTTTGTAATATGAAAATATAAAAACAGCAAGGTAGCAAGTGATAAAAGTGAGCATAAATGGTATTGCAATGATAGGAAACAAGGCCTAGGATTCATACTTTCACTAGTGCAAGTCCTCTCAACAATAATAACATAATTGGATCACATAACTATCCCTCAACATGCAACAAAGAGTCACTCCAAAGTCACTAATAGTGGAGAACGAACGAAGAGATTATGGTAGGGTACAAAACCACCTCAAAGTTATTCTTTCCAATCAATCCGTTGGGCTATTCCTATAAGTGTCACAAACAGCCCTAGAGTTCGTACTAGAATAACACCTTAAGACACAAATCAACCAAAACCCTAGTGTCACCTAGATACTCCAATGTCACCTCAAGTATCCGTGGGTATGATTATACGATATGCATCACACAATCTCAGATTCATCTATTCAACCAACACAAAGGACCTCAAAGAGTGCCCCAAAGTTTCTACCGGAGAATCACGATGAAAACGTGTGCCAACCCCTATGCATAGGTTCATGGGCGGAACCCACAAGTTGATCACCAAAACATACATCAAGTGAATCACGTGGTATCCCATTGTCACCACAGATACGCACGGCAAGACATACATCAAGTGTTCTCAACTCTTTAAAGACTCAATCCGATGAGATAACTCCAAAGGGGAAACTCAATTCATTACAAGAGAGAAGAGGGGGAGGAGAAACATAAGATCCAACTATAATAGCAAAGCTCGCGATACATCAAGATCGTGCCAAATCAAGAACACGAGAGAGAGAGAGATCAAACACATAGCTACTGGTACATGCCCTCAGCCCCAAGGGATAACTACTCCCTCCTCGTCATGGAGAGCACCGGGATGATGAAGATGGCCACCGGAGAAGGATTGCCCCCTCCGGCAGGGTGCCGGAATGGGTCTAGATTGGTTTTCGGTGGCTACGGAGGCTTCTGGCGGCGGAACTCACGATCTATTGTGCTCCTCGATGTTTTTAGGGTATATGGAGATATATAGGCGGAAGAAGTATGTCAGGGGGGCCACGAGGGGCTCACGAGGGTGGAAGGCACGCCCCCCCTGCCTCGTGACCTCCTCGTAGAGCCCCTGACATGCACTCCAAGTCTTCTGGGCTTCTTTCCTTCCAAAAATGAGTACTGTGAAGTTCCGGGTCAATTGGACTCTGTTTGATTTTCCTTTTCTTCGAAACCCTAAAACAGGGTAAAAACAAAAACTGGCACTGGGCTCTGGGTTAATAGGTTAGTCCCAAAAATGATATAAAAGTGTATAATAAAGCCCATAAATATTCAAAACAATAGATAGTATAGCATGGAGCAATCAAAAATTATAGATATGTTGGAGACGTATCAGGCGACTTGCTTCATCGCCCCGGCCCTTACTGCCAATAGCATTCTGACCTTTTTCCTTATCACACTTATCATACTCTGCCCTCTGTTTCTTGACAAGCTGCTCAACCTGATAACACTCTTGAAGGTCATGGCCTTTGGTCCAGTGGATCTTGCAGTACGGCCTATAACCTTTCCCAACCTTTCCACGGCAGCAGCTTCCCGGCAGGCAGTGCACGCGACAGCTTCCTTTCTGGGGGCCTCAGCCTTGGCCTTCTTGCTGGTACTAGGTGTGCCCGAACCTTCTACAATCATCACTACCTTGTCTCTTGGCTTCTTACTTTGCTTCTTGCCCTTCCTCTGACTGGTTGATTCATCTTCATCCTCTGAATCAACATTAATGCAATCCTCTTCTTCGGGCAACTTCCTTCCCTCTTCCATCCGGGCACACATGTCTACCAGCGTATATAGTTCTTTCACAGTCTTGGGCAACCGCATGTTCATTTTAGAACGAATGCGGCGGTTGCGCACATTGGACAGAAAGCAGCTATAACGGCTGCCGGATGGATATTCGGAATGTTCCTATGAACTTTACTGAATCTACGCAAATACTTATGGAGGGTTTCTCCTTCCTTCTACTTGAGAAGCTGCAGGTCGCTGGGCCTGCCGGGCTCTTGGTGGCCACCGGTGAAGGCACCGATGAACTCATGACATAAGTCTGCCCATGACGAAATGGAGTTCTCTGGCAGGTGCATTAGCCAAGACCTCACATTGGACTTGATGGCCAAAGGGAAGTAGTTGGCGAACACCTTCTGATCTCTTCCCTCGGCAACCTGAACAATGATGGTGTAGATGCTTAGAAACTCTGCCGGGTTGAGCCTCCCGTCGTACTTCTCAGGTATCTCTAGCTTGAACGTGCGAACGGACGGCCAATGGACTCGCCACAGCTCTCGTGTAAAGGTAGGGCAGCCGACCTCAAAGGGAAGGCACCCACCAACACCAAGCGCAGGCTCGTCGATGTTGAGGTCGTCGCACCCAGTGGTCTGGCGGGGTGATGTCTACTACACAACCTTCTTATTGTAGACATTGTGATACATCTCCAACATATCTATAATTTTTGATTGCTCCATGCAATATTATCTACTGTTTTGGACTATATTGGGCTTTATTTTCCACTTTTATATTATTTTTTGGACTAACCTATTAACCGGAGGCCCAGCCCAGAATTGCTGTTTTTTGCCTATTTCAGTGTTTCGAAGAAACAGAATATCAAACTGAGTCCAAACGGAATGAAACCTTCAGGAACGTGATTTTCTCACCGAACGTGATCCAGGAGACTTGGACCCTACGCCAAGGCATCAGAGAGGCGGTCACGAGGGGGGGGGGCCTAGGGCGTGCCCCCTGCCTCATGGGCCCCTCGGAGCTCCACCGAAGTACTCCTTCCTCCTATATATACCTACGTACCCCCAAACGATTAGAAGAGGAGCCAAAAACCTAATTCCACCTCCGCAACTTTTTGTATCCACGAGATCCCATCTTGGGGCATGTTCTGGAGCTCCGCTAGAGAGGGTCGTCATCATGGAGGGCTTCTACATCATCATAGCCTCTCCGATGAAGTGTGAGTAGTTTACCTCAGACCTTCGGGTCCATAGTTAGTAGCTAGATGGCTTCTTCTCTCTTTTTGGATCTCAATACAAAGTTCTCCCCCTCTCTTGTGGAGATCTATTCGATGTAATCTTCTTTTTGCGGTGTGTTTGTTGAGACCGATGAATTGTGGGTTTATGATCAAGTCTATCTATGAATAATATTTGAATCTTCTCTAAATTCTTTTATGTATGATTGGTTATCTTTGCAAGTCTCTTTGAATTATCCGTTTGGTTTGGCCAACTAGATTGGTAGTTCTTGCCATGGGAGAAGTGCTTAGCTTTGGGCTCGATCTTGCGGTGTCCTTTCCCAGTGGCAGAAGGGGCAGCAAGGCACGTATTGTATCATTGCCATCGAGGATAACAAGATGGGGTTTATTTCATATTGCATGAATTTATCTCTCTACATCATATCATCTTGCTTAAGGCGTTACTCTGTTTTTAACTTAATACTCTAGATGCATGCTGGATAGCGGTCGATGAGTAGAGTAATAGTAGTAGATGCAGAATCGTTTCGGTCTACTTGTCACGGACGTTATGCCTATATACCTGATCATGCCTAGATATTCTCATAACTATGCTCAATTCTGTCAATTGCTCAACAGTAATTTGTTCACCCACCGTAGAATACTTATGCTCTTAAGAGAAGCCACTAGTGAAACCTATGGCCCCCGGGTCTATTCTCATCATATCAATCTCCATCACTTTAATCTTGTTTTACTTTTTACCTTGCCTTTACTTTTTACTTTGCATCTTTATACCAAAAATACAAAAAATATTATATCTATCAGATCTCACTCTCGTAAGTGACCGTGAAGGGATTGACAACCCCTAATCGCGTTGGTTGCGAGTAGCTATCGTTTTGTGCAGGTACGAGGGACTTGAGCGTGGCCTCCTACTGGATTGATACCTTGGTTCTCAAAAACCGAGGGAAATACTTATGCTACTCTGCTGCATCATCCCTTCCTCTTCGGGGGAAACCAACGCAAGCTCAAGAGGTAGCAAGAAGGATTTCTGGCGCCGTCGCCGAGGAGTCTACGCAAAAGTCAACATACCAAGTACCCATCACAATCCCTATCTCTTGCATTACATTATTTGCCATTTGCCTCTCGTTTTCCTCTCCCCCACTCCACCCTTGCCGTTTTATTCGCCCTCTCTCTCTCTCTATCCTCCCTCTCTATTTGCCTCTTTTGCCCGTTTGCTCTTGTTTGCTCATGTGCTAGTTTGCTTGTTTGTCGCGATGGCTCAAGATACTACCAAATTGTGTGACTTCACCAATACCAATAATAATGATTTCCTTAGCACTCCGATTGCTCCTCTTGCTAATACTGAATCTTGTGAAATCAATGCTGCTTTGTTGAATCTTGTTATGAAAGATCAATTCGCCGACCTTCCTAGTGAAGATGCCGCTACTCATCTGAATAGCTTCGTTGATTTGTGTGATATGCAAAAGAAAAAAGATGTCGATAATGATGTCATTAAATGAAGCTATTTCCTTTTTCGCTTAGAGATCGTGCTAAAGCTTGGTTTTCGTCTTTGCCTAAAAATAGTATTGATTCTTGGAACAAGTGCAAAGATGCTTTTATCTCTAAGTATTTCCCTCCCGCTAAGATCATCTCTCTTAGAAACAATATTATGAACTTTAAGCAACTTGATCATGAACATGTTGCGCAAGCTTGGGAGAGGATGAAATTAATGATACGTAATTGCCCTACTCATGGTTTGAATTTGTGGATGATTATACAAAATTATTATGCCGGATTGAATTTTGCTTCTAGAAATCTTTTAGATTCGGCCGCGGGAAGCACTTTTATGGAAATCACTTTAGGAGATGCTACTAAACTCCTAGATAATATTATGGTTAATTATTCTCAATGGTATACTGAAAGATCTTCTAATAAAAAAGTGCATGCGACAGAAGAGATCAATGTTTTGAGTGGAAAGATGGATGAACTTATGAAATTATTTGCTACTAAGAGTGTTTCTTCTGATCCTAATGATATGCCTTTGTCTACTTTGATTGAGAATAACAATGAATCTATGGATGTGAATTTTGTTGGTAGGAATAATTCTGGTAATAACGCTTATAGAGGGAATTTTAATCCTAGGCCATATCCTAGTAATCCTTCTAATAATTATGGGAATTCCTACAACAACTCTTATGGAAATTACAATAAGATGCCCTCTGAATTTGAGAATAGTGTTAAAGAGTTTATGAATTCACAAAATAATTTTAATGCTTTGCTTGAAGAGAAATTGCTTAAAGTTGATGATTTGGCTAGAAACATTGATATAATTTCTCTTGAGATTGATTCTTTAAAGCTTACATCTATTCCTCCTAAGCATGATATCAATGAGTCTCTCAAAGCCATGAGAATTTCCATTGATGAGTGCAAGGAAAGAACCGCTAGGATGCGTGCTTCCAAAGATGCCTTTATTAAAGCGTGTTCTTCCAATTCCTATGAAAATCAAGATGAAGATCTAAAAGTTATTGATGTGTCCCCTATTAAATCTTTGTTTTGCAATATGAATCTTGATGAAACTGAATATGATCTTCATTTACCTAGAAGGCGTTCTAAAAATTTGGAGTATTTAGATCTTTATGATGAAATTGATGAAAGTGGGATTGAAAGAAATAAAAATCTAGCTGTTGCTAAACCCACTATATTGGACTTCAAGGAATTTAATTATTAAAGTTGCTCTTTAATTGATTGTATTTCCTTGTTGCAACCCGTGCTAAATTCTCCACATGCTTATAGTGAAAAGAAAGCCTTCACCGAACATATTGTTGATGCCTTGATGCAATCTTATGAAGAAAAACTTGAGTTGAAAGTTTCTATGCCTAGAGAACTCCATGATGAGTGGGAACCAACTATTAAATTAAAATTAAAGATCATGAGTTTTATGCTTTGTGTGATTTGGGTGCTAGTGTCTCTACTATTCCCAAGACTTTGTGTGATTTGTTAGATTTCCGTAATTTTGATGATTGCTCTCTGAACTTGCATCTTGCGGATTCTACTATTAAGAAACCTATGGGAAGGATTAATGATTTTCTTATTGTTGCAAATAGGAATTATGTGCCCATAGATTTCATTGTTCTTGATATAGATTGCAATCCTTCTTGCCCTATTATTCTTGGTAGACCTTTCCTTAGAACGGTTGGTGCGATTATTGATATGAAGGAAGGGAATATTAGATTTCAATTTCCATTAAAAAGGGCATGGAACACTTTCCAAGAAAGAAAATAAAATTGCCATAAGAAACTATCATGAGAGCCACTTATGGATTGCCTACCAAAGATGGCAATACCTAGATCTATCCTCGCTTTTATGCCTAGCTAGGGGCGTTAAACGATAGCGCTTGTTGGGAGGAAACCCAATTTTATTTTTATTCCTTGATTTTTTCTACTGTTTAGTAATAAATAAATTATCTAGCCTATGTTTTGGTTGTGTTTTTTGTGTTTAATTAGTATTTGTGCCAAGTAGAACCGTTGGGAAGACTTGGGGAAAGTCTTGTTAAACTTGCTGTAAAAAACAGAAACGTTAGTGCTCACGAGAACTGCTGTCATTTTTATTTTAAGAGTGATATTTAGTTAATTCATTTTGAAGATGATTAATAGACAAATTACTCACGTCCAGCAATTTATTTTAGAATTTTTGGGGTTCCAGATCTTGCGCTAGCTACAGATTACTACAGACTGTTCTGTTTTTGACAGATTCTATTTTCCGTGTGTTGTTTGCTTATTTTGATGAATCTATGGTTAGTAAAATAGTTTATAATCCATAGAGAAGTTGGAATACAGTAGGTTTAACACCAATATAAATAAATAATGAGTTCATTACAGTACCTTGAAGTGGTCTTTTGTTTTCTTTCGCTAACGGAGCTCACGAGTTTTCCACTTTAAGTTTTGTGTTGTGAAGTTTTCAAGTTTTGGGTGAATTCTTGTGATGGATTTGTGAACAAGGAATGGCAAGAGCCTAAGCTTGGGGATTACCATGGCACCCCCAAGATAATCCAAGGACACCAAAAAGTCAAAGCTTGGGGTTGCCCCAGAAGGCATCCCCTCTTTCGTCCACTTTCATCGGTAATTTACTTGGAGCTATATTTTTATTCACCAACATGATATGTGTTTTGCTTGGAGCGTCTTGTATTATTTTTGTATTTGTGTTTTAGTATGACACAATCATCCTTGCTGTACACAACTTTTGAGAGAGCCATACATGAATTAAAATTTGATAGAATACTCTATGTGCTTCACTTATATCTTTTGAGCGTTATAATTTTGCTCTATGTGCTTCACTTAGATCTTTTAGAGCACGGTGGTGGATTAGTTTTAAAGAAACTATTGATCTCTCATGCTTCACTTAAATTATTTTGAGAGTCTCTTAATAGCATGGTAATTTTCTTAATAATAATATGCTTGGTATTCAAGATTTGTGAAACTTTCTTTTGAGTGTGTTGAATACTAAGAAAACATTGAAGCATGATAATTGTTTTGAGATATGGAGGTGGTAATATTAAAGTCATGCTAGTTGAGTAGTTGTGAATTTAAAGAATACTTGTGTTAAAGTTTGTGATTCCCGTAGCATGCACGTATGGTGAACCGTTATGTGATGAAGTCGGAGCATGATTTATTTATTGATTGTCTTCCTTATGAGTGGCGGTCGGGGACGAGCGATGGTCTTTTCCTACCAATCTATCCCCCTAGGAGCATGCGTGTAATACTTTGCTTTGATAACTTCTAGATTTTTGCAATAAGTATATGAGTTCTTTATGACTAATGTTGAGTCCATGGATCATACGCACACTCACCCTTCCACCTTTGCTAGCCTCTCTAATACCGCGCACCTTTCGCCGATATCATACACCCACCATATACCTTCCTCAAAACAGCCACCATACCTACCTATCATGGCATTTCCATAGCCATTCCGAGATATATTGCCATGCAACTTTCCACCGTTCCGTTTATCATGACACATTCATCATTGTCATATTGCATATCCCGGTACACAGCCGGAGGCATTCATATAGAGTCATATTTTGTTCTAAGTATCGAGTTGTAATTGTTGAGTTGTAAGAAAAATAAAAGTGTGATGATCATCATTTTTAGAGCATTGTCCCAAGTAAGGAAAGAATGATGGAGACTATGATTCCCCCATAAGTCGAGATGAGACTCCGGACGGAAAATAAATAAAAGAGGCCAAAGAAGCCCAAATAAAAAGAGAAAGAAAAGAGGCCATCTAAAAAGAGGAGAAAAGGCCCAAATAAAAAAAATAAAAAAATGAGAGAAAAAGAGAGAAGGGACAATGTTACTATCCTTTTACCACACTTGTGCTTCAAAGTAGCACCATGATCTTCATGATAGAGACTCTCCTATGTTATCACTTTCATATACTAGTGGGAATCTTTCATTATAGAACTTGACTTGTATATTCCAATGATGGGCTTCCTCAAATTGCCCTAGGTCTTCATGAGCAAGCAAGTTGGATGCACACCCACTTAGTTTCTTTTTGAGCTTTCATATACTTATAGCTCTAGTGCATCCGTTGCATGGCAATCCCTACTCACTCACATTGATATCTATTGATGAGCATCTCCATAGCCCGTTGATACGCCTAGTTGATGTGAGACTATCTTCTCCTTTTTGTCTTCTCCACAACCACCATTCTATTATACCTATAGTGCTATATCCATGGCTCACGCTCATGTATTGCGTGAAGATTGAAAAAGTTTTGAAAAAGTTAGAGTATGAAACAATTGCTTGGCTTGTCATCGGGGTTGTGCATGACTTAAATACTTTGTGTGGTGAAGATAGAGAATATCCAGACTATATGATTTTGTAGGGATAACTTTCTTTGGCCATGCTATTTTGAGAAGACATAATTGTTTGTTAGTATGCTTGAAGTATTATTATTTTTATGTCAATATAAACTGTTGTCTTGAATCTTTCGAATCTGAATATTCATATCACAATTAAGAAGATTTACATTGAAATTATGCCAAGTAGCACTCCGCATCAAAAATTCTCTTTTTATCATTTACCTACTCGAGGACGAGCAGGAATTAAGCTTGGGGATGCCTGATACGTCTCCAACGTATCTATAATTTTTGATTGCTCCATGCTATATTATCTACTGTTTTGGACTATATTGGGCTTTATTTTCCACTTTTATATTATTTTTGGGGCTAACCTATTAACCGAAGGCCCAACCCAGAATTGCTGTTTTTTGCCTATTTCAGTGTTTCGAAGAAACAGAATATCAAACGGAGTCCAAACGGAATGAAACCTTCGGGATCATGATTTTCTCACCGAACGTGATCCAGGAGACTTGGACCCTACGCCAAGGCATCAGAGAGGCGGTCACGAGGGTGGGGGCGCACCCCTAGGGCGCGCCCCCCTGCCTCGTGGGCCCCTCGGAGCTCCACCGACGTACTCCTTCCTCCTATATATACCTACGTACCCCCAAACGATTAGAAGAGGAGCCAAACACCTAATTCCACCTCTGAAACTTTCTGTATCCACGAGATCCCATCTTGGGGCATGTTCCGTAGCTCCGCCGGAGAGGGCCATCATCACGGAGGGCTTATACATCATCATAGCCTCTCCGATGAAGTGTGAGTAGTTTACCTCAGACCTTCGGGTCCATAGTTAGTAGCTAGATGGCTTCTTCTCTCTTTTTGGATCTCGATACAAAGTTCTCCCCCTCTCTTGTGGAGATCTATTTGATGTAATCTTCTTTTTGCGGTGTGTTTGTTGAGACCGATGAATTGTGGGTTTATGATCAAGTTTATCTATGAATAATATTTGAATCTTCTCTGAATTCTTTTATGTATGATTGGTTATCTTTGCAAGTCTCTTAGAATTATCTGTTTGGTTTAGCCAACTAGATTGGTAGTTCTTGCCATGGGAGAAGTGCTTAGCTTTGGGTTCGATCTTGCGGTGTCCTTTCCCAGTGGCAGAAGGGGCAGCAAGGCACGTATTGTATCGTTGCCATCGAGGATAACAAGATGGGGTTTATTTCATATTGCATGAATTTATCTCTCTACATCATGTCATCTTGCTTAAGGCGTTACTCTGTTTTTAACTTAATACTCTAGATGCATGCTGGATAGAGGTCGATGAGTGGAGTAATAGTAGTAGTTGCAGAATCGTTTCGGTCTACTTGTCACGGACGTGATGCCTATATACATGATCATGCCTAGATATTCTCATAACTATGCTCAATTCTGTCAATTGCTCAACAGTAATTTGTTCACCCACCATAGAATACTTATGCTCTTGAGAGAAGCCACTAGTGAAACCTATGGCCCCGGGTCTATTCTCATCATATCAATCTCCATCACTTTAATCTTGTTTTGCTTTTTTACTTTGCCTTTACTTTTTACTTTGCATCTTTATACCAAAAATACCAAAAATATTATATCTATCATATCTCACTCTCGTAAGTGACCGTGAAGGGATGGACAACCCCTAATCACGTTGGTTGCGAGTAGCTATCGTTTTGTGCAGGTAAGAGGGACTTGAGCGTGGCCTCCTACTAGATTGATACCTTGGTTCTCAAAAACTGAGGGAAATACTTACGCTACTCTGCTGCATCATCCCTTCCTCTTCGGGGAAAACCAACGCAAGCTCAAGAGGTAGCACGTTGTTGGGCCTCCAAGTGCAGAGGTTTGTAGGTCAGTAGCAAATTTCCCTCAAGTGGATGACCTAAGGTTTATCAATCCGTAGGAGGCATAGGATGAAGATGGTCTCTCTCAAGCAACCCTGCAACCAAATAACAAAGAGTGTCTTGTGTCCCCAACACACCCAATACAATGGTAAATTGTATAGGTGCACTAGTTTGGCGAAGAGATGGTGATACAAGTGCAATATGGATAGTAGATAATGGTTTTTGTAATCTGAAAATATAAAACCAGCAAGGTAACTAATGATAAAAGTGAGCACAAACGGTATTACAATGCTAGTAAATAAGGCCTAGGGTTCATACTTTCACTAGTGCAAGTCCTCTCAACAATAATAATATAATTGGATCACATAACTATCCCTCAACATGCAACAAAGAGTCACTCCAAAGTCACTAATAGCGGAGAACAAACGAAGAGATTATGGTAGGGTACGAAACCCCCTCAAAGTTATTCTTTCCAATCAATCCGTTGGGCTATTGCTATAAGTGTCACAAACAGCCCTAGAGTTCGTACTAGAATAACACCTTAAGACACAAATCAACCAAAACCCTAATGTCACCTAGATTCTCCAATGTCACCTCAAGTATCCATGGGTATGATTATACGATATGCATCACACAATCTCAGATTCATCTATTCAACCAACACATAGAACCTCAAAGAGTGCCCCAAAGTTTCTACCGGAGAATCATGACGAAAACGTGTGCCAACCCCTATGCATAGGTTCATCGGCGGAACCCGCAAGTTGATCACCAAAACATACAGCAAGTGAATCACGTGATATCCCATTGTCACCACAACTACGCACGGCAAGACATACATCAAGTGTTTTCAAATCTTTAAAGACTCAATCTGATAAGATAACTTCAAAGGGGAAACTCAATCCATTACAAGAGAGTAGAGGGGGAGAAGAAACATAAGATCCAACTATAATAGCAAAGCTCGCGATACATCAAGATCGTGCCAAATCAAGAACACGAGAGAGAGAGAGAGATCAAACACATAGCTACTGGTACATACCCTCAGCCCCGAGGGAGAACTACTCCCTACTCGTCATGGAGAGCACCGGGATGATGAAGATGGCCACCGAAGAGGGATTCCCCCCTCCGGCAGGGTGCCCGAACGGGTCTAGATTGGCTTTTGGTGGCTACAGAGGCTTCTGGCGGCGGAACTCCCAATCTATTGTGCGCTCCGATCATTTTAGGGTATATGGATATATATAGGCGGAAGAAATACGTCAGGGGAGCTACGAGGGTCCCACGAGGGTGGAGGGCACGCCCTAGGGGGGTGGGTGCGCCCCCCTACCTCGTGGATCCCTCGTTTCTTTCCTGGCGTGCACTCCATGTCTATCAGGTTGCTTTACTTCCAAAAATAACTTCTCCAGAAGGTTTCATTCCGTTTCGACTCTGTTTGATATTCCTTATCTTCGAAACACTGAAGCAAGGAAAAAAATAGGAACTGGCACTGGGCTCTGGGTCAATAGGTTACTCCCAAAAATAATATAAAATTTGATAATAAAGCCCAATAATGTACTAAACAGAAGATAATATAGCATGGAGCAAACAAAAGTTATAGATACGTTGGAGACGTATCACGGGGGTCGTTGCGATGCTGCTCGGCGATGAGGCGCGCGTCACCCTACTGCCTGTCTTCCGGGGTTCGATGTTGGCCTAGACGTGCTCGAGGGTTAGAAGAGGCCATCGAGACGTTGTCGGGATCTTGATTCTGCTGCACCCTCGCCGGCTACCGTGGCGGAGACTGAACCGTGGGGATGCCCCCTTCGTACGAATAATAGTGGCGGGCGGTGGCTATTGCTTGGGGATGTTGCAGTGGACAAGCTCATCGCGAGCCCATAGCTTCGGCGAAACCGAGCAGGCTTTGGATAATGGCATGCCACTCATCTATCTGCTTGGCCACTGGCGGAAACCTCAGTAATAGCTGAGCTCGCGCCATGGCTTTCGTGGCCGTGCTAGGCATGGATGTCGATGACGTCGACCGCACCGTCGCCTGGCTCCGGACGGTGCCAGTGGCGGCGGCGGCGCCGCGCCCATGCTGCAGTGCAACGACCATCAAGGCAGCGGGGTCGCGTGGTAGTGGTGCTCGAAGATTAGCGGCTCTGTTGAGTGCAGCGGCCTGGTTGGCTCGCCCGGGAGGAGGCGCATGCACCGCGACCGCTCCCGTGGTGGGGGCGACCGGAGGGCGATGGTGCGCCCCGGACCGAGCGCCGTTGCTGCGGCTTTGCTCGTCGGTAGGAGGAGGGGTGCAGACGGAGTGACCCCCTCGCCTGCACCCTGCATGGCTTGACCGTCGAGACACTGGTGATGTTGTTCTCCTCCGGCAGCTCCGGCCCCCACGTCGGCCGCGGGGGAGGTGGTAATGGTGCCACCTGCTCCAACCACACCCCAGCAGCGTCCACATCCTCGTGCACTCCCGTGTCCCCCGCGGCGTTAGGGGCCGCGGGCGGTGGAGCCTTCGAGGTGGATGGATGGGCCGAGGTGCCATATTTCTTCTTGGGCGCCATCGTCGATGGCGCTGTCGAGGATGAAGATGGCGATGAAGATGACGCGCGATGTACACGTTCAGGTTCGCGCGCCAATGATGTCGCCGGATTTCCGCGGCCACCTATGGGACCGGGTGGCCCCTTGTTGGTTCGGCAGGGGGACGACACGTTGCACAAAGAGCAGACTAGTGCATGACAGCGAGTCGGAGAGCACACAAGCGATTTACCCAGGTTTAGGCCGCTGCGAGGCGTAAGACCCTACTCCTGCTTTAATGGATTGATGGAATAATGAATGTGGTGGTGCGTGGTACACTTGCCCAGCAAAGTTTGCCTCAGGGGCACAGCGACTACGTGCGTGTGGTGGCTTGGGGTTGTCAACTTTCCAACCTTCGAACCCCTCCTATGAGTGCCATGGGCCTCCTTTTATAGATTAAGGGGTCACCACAGTGGCAAAGTGGTCATTAACCACGGATATGATAGCGAACAGTGCTATCATACCTAACTCTATGGGCTGACACGGTGCATTAAATGTAGCACAGAGTGTCACATCACTGGTTGCCCGGCAAGGCCTACCGGGCTATCTCGCTAGCTCCGCACCTGTTCTCTTGACACGTCGCAGTACGGGTGTCATCTATAGGCTTCTCTGTAGGAAATGGCTGCCATGTGGCGAACGGCTACCACTTAATCATCTTGCAGCTTGACACCGCACTGATTGACGACGTGAGTCATGCTTGAGTGGTTGGTGGGGTGGTTCTTCCCCTGTAAGCCTTGGCAGGCTCTGCCGGGGAGCCTCGGCTGCTTGCTTCTGGTGGTGGCCCTGCCCCTTGCCGGGCTCAGCCCAGCAAGGGAGGCCCTTCTCTTGCCGATATCTTGCTCTTTAGGCTCGATCTTGGTCACTCGGAGCTGCATGTTGGTTCTTCAAATCTCTTGGTTATTCTATCTCTCACTTAAGCTGGCGGTTCAATCTTGATCTTGTGCCTGTGCACAACAGGTCAACAGGCCCAGGGTTTGTTGCACCGACAAGCTCATTAATCAAAGATGGTTAAGTTTCCTAGCCATAGACATGTGTTGTCATTTGATGAATGGGATCACATCATTAGGAGAATGATGTGATGGACAAGACCCATCTGTTAGCTTAGCATAATGATCGTTAAAGTTTTATTGCTATTACTTTCTTCATGACTCATATTCCTTGACTATGAGATTTTGCAACTCCCGGATACCGGAGGAATACCTTGTGTGCTATCAAACGTCACAACGTAACTGGGTGATTATAAAGATGCTCTACATGTATCTTTGAAGGTGTTTGTTGGGTTGGCATAGATCGAGATTAGGATTTGTCACTCGAGTATCGGAGACGTATCTTTGGGCCCTCTCAGTAATGCACATCATAATAAGCCTTGCAAGCAATGTGACTAATGAGTTAGTTGTGGGATGATGCATTACGGAACAAGTAAAGAGACTTGCCAGTAATGAGATTGAACTAGGTATGGAGATACCAACGATCCAATCTCGGGCAAGTAACATACCGATGACAAAGGGAATAATGTATGTTGTCATAACGGTTTGACCGACAAAAATCTTAGTAGAATATGTGGGAGCCAATATGAGAATCCAGGTTCCACTATTGGTTATTGACTGGAGAGGTGTCTCGGTCATGTCTACATAGTTCTCGAACCCGTAGGGTCCGCACGCTTAACGTTCGATGACGATTTGTATTATATGAGTTATGTGATTTGGTGACCGAATGTTGTTCGGAGTCCTGGATGAGATCACGGACATGACGAGGAGTCTCGAAATGGTCGAGAGGTAAAGATTCCGGGCACCGGAAGTGTTCCGGGGGTACCTGGTATTTGGACACCGGAAGTGTTCCGGGGGTACCGGGTACGTATCGAGTCACCGGAAGGGGTTCCGAGCAACCCCCGGGAAACTATATGGGCCTTAATGGGCCAAGAGGGGGACAGACCAGCCCCTAAGGGGCTGGTGCGCCCCTCCATATGGGCTAGCCAAATTGGAGTAGAAACGGGGAAGGAGGAAAGGAATAAGGGAATAGGATTTCCCCTTTCCCCTTTTCCCTTCCTACTCCGAATAGGAATAGGAAAGGGGGAGGCCAAATTGGGAGGACCCCAAGTAGGATTCCTCCTACTTGGGGCGCCTTGTCTGCCTCTCCTCCCCTCCAACCTATATATATGAGGGGGGGGCACTGCTTGAACACAAATCAATAGTTGTTAGCCATGTGCGGCACCCTCTCTCCATAGTTTATGCCTCCGGTCATATTCACGTAGTGCTTAGGCGAAGCCCTGCACGGGTCACTTCACCATCACCGTCACCACGCTGTCGTGCTGACGGAACTCTCCCTTGACACTTTGCTGGATGAAGAGTTCGAGGGATGTCATCGAGCTGAACGTGTGCAGAACTCGGAGGTGCCGTACTTTTGGTGCTTGATCGGTCGGAACGAGAAGAAGTTTGACTACATCAACTGCGTTGTCAAATGTTTCCGCTTTCGGCCTACGAGGGTACGTGTACACACTCTCCCCCTCTCATTTATATGCATCTCCTAGATAGATCTTACGTGAGCGTAGGAAATTTTTGAAATTGCATGCTACGATCCCCAACAGTGGTATCAGAGCCAGGTCTATGTGTAGATGATATGCACGAGTAGAAGACAAAGAGTTGTGGGCAGTGATCATCATACTGCTTACCACCAATGTCTTATTTTGATTCGGCGGTATTGTCGGATGAAGCCGCCCGGACCAACCTTACATGACCACGTTCATGAGACCGGTTCTACCGACAGACATGCATCTTGTTTTGCATAAAGGTGGTTGGCGCGTGTCTGTTTCTCCAACTTTAGTTGAATCGAATTTGACTGCGACCGGTCCTTGTTGAAAGTTAAAACAACAAACTTGACGAAACATCATTGTGGCTTTTGATGCGTAGGTAAGAACGGTTCTTACTAGAAGCCCGTAGCAGCCATGTAAAACTTGCAACAACAAAGTAGATGACGTCTAACTTGTTTTTGCAGGGCATGTTGTGATGTGATATGGTCAAGACATGTTGTGATACACGCTGTTGTATGAGATGATCATGTTTTGTAAAAGTTATCGGCAACTAGCAGGAGCCTTATGGTTGTTGCTTTATTGTATGAAATGCAAACGCCATGTAATTGCTTTACTTTATCACTATGTGTTAGCGATAGTTGTAGAAGCAATAGTTGGCGAGACGACCACGACGCTACGATGGAGATCAAGGTGTCAAGCTGGTAACGATGGAGATCATGACAGTGCTTTGGAGATGGAGATCAAAGGCACAAGATGATGATGGCCATATCATGTCACATAGTTTGATTGCATGTGATGTTTATCTTTTATGCATCTTATTTTGCCTATTACGGCGGCAGCATTATAAGATGATCCCTCACTAAAATTTCAAGGTATAAGTGTTCTCCCTGAGTATGCACCGCTGCGACAGTTCGTCATGCGGAGACACCACGTGATGATCGGGTGTGATAAGCTCTGCGTTCACATACAATGGGTGCAAGACAGTTTTGCATGTGCGGAATACTCTGGTTAAACTTGACGAGCCTAGCATGTACAGACATGGCCTCGGAACACTAGAGACAGAAAGGTCGAACGTGAATCATATAGTAGATATAATCAACATAGAGATGTTCACCATTGATGACTACCCCATCTCATGTGATGATTGGACATGGTTTAGTTGATTTGGATCATGTATCATTTAGATGGCTTGAGGGATGTCTATCTAAGTGGGAGTTCTTAAGTAACTTGATTAATTGAACTTAATTTATCATGAACTTAGTCTTGATAGTATTTGCATATCTATATTGTAGATCAATAGCTCGCGTATATCTCCCCTATTTTATTTTTGATATGTTCCTAGATAAAACTAAGGTGAAAGATGATAGTAGCAATGATGCGGACTGGGTCCGTGATCTGAGGATTATCCTCATTGTTGCACAGAAGAATTATGTCCTTGATGCACCGCTAGGTGACAGACCTATTGCAGGAGCAGATGCAGACGTTATGAACATTTGACAAGCTCGATATGATGACTACTTGATAGTTTAGTGCACCATGCTTTACCGCTTAGAAATGGGACTTAAAAACATTATGAATGCCACAGAGCATATAAGATGTTCCAAGAGTTGAAATTGGTATTTCAGACTCATGCCCTTGTTGAGAGGTATGAGACCTCTGACAAGTACTTTGCCTACACGATGGAGGAGAATGGCTCAGCCAGTGAGCATGTACTCAGAATGTTTGGGTAGTACAATTGCTTGAATCAAGTGGGAGTTAATCTTCCAGATAAGATAGTGATTGACAGAGCCCTCTAGTTCTAGTCACTATCACCAAGTTACTAGAACTTTGTGATGAACTATAATATGCAAGGGATGACGAAAATGATTCCCGAACTCTTTGCGGTGCTGAAATCAGCGAAGGTAGAAATCAAGAAATGGCATCAAGTGTTGATGGTTAACAAGACCACTAGTTTCAACAAAAAGGGCAAGGGAAAGAAAGGGAACTTTAAGAAGAATGGCAAGCAAGTTTCCACTCCGGTGAAGAAGCCCAAAGCAAGACCCAAACCTGAAACTGAGTGCTTCTACTGCAAAGGAAATGGTCACTGGAAGCAAAACTACCCCAAATACTTGGCGGATAAGAAGGATGGCAAAGTGAACAAAGGTATATTTGATATACATGTTATTGATGTCTACTTTACTAGTGTTCATAGTAACCCCAGGGTATTTGATGCCGGTTCAGTTGCTAAAATTAGTAACTCAAAACAGGAGTTGCAAAATGAACAGAGACTAGTTAAGGGCGAGGTGACGATGTGTGTTGGAAGTGATTCCAAGGTTGATAAGATCACCATCACAGACTCCCTCTACCTTCGGGATTAGTGTTGGACCTAAATAAATGTTATTTGGTATTTGGGTTGAGCATGAATATGATTGGATCATGTTTATTGCAATACGGTTATTCATCACTGGTATGCCTCGGTCCTATACAAACGGTTTTTAACCCCTTTCCGCGACGACATTTGGAACCGTCGCCAAGTGAGTGTGAGCGATAGGGGGGTCCTTCCCACACGACCCAGAAACCATCGGGGATATGACCTCCTGGCACACACGCTCGGCAAAATGAGGTCGTGTGCGACCGACGAGCGCTCAAATAAGGAAATATGTACAGTAGAGCTAAAAAATACAATTATACGGCAAAATTGTTTTCGGTCGCAAGTACATCCCACACTGTAACATCCCAAATTTTCAATTTGGAATGTTATACACTAGATCATCATTGCATATCATGTTTATTGCATTTTGGTTGATCCTAGAAATTTCACGCAACTCAAGGATCCTCGGAGAGAGTTGGGGATTTCGTTATTTTCATAATTGAGTTGTCTCAAATTTTGAAAATAGGATCATTTGATTTTATTTATTTTATCTTCAATTATTTCTATTACAAAAATAAGAGAGAGGGAATAAAATGACTTTCCCAAAATAAAGAAATATTGGGGATTTAATAAAAAAATCAAATAAGATTTTATTTGGTTTTATTTGCTATTTTATTTGAATTTAGGACAAATGCGTGTTTTTCAAAATTGCATTTAGGCACCAAATAAATGTTCATCCTGTGCGTCTTGATTTTAGAAGCCAGGGAAAATTTATTTCGGGATTTTTGGAGTCCGTTTAGTATTTCTTTTGTTTTTTCTTCTGAGCGTAATTATTTTTTAAAAAACTTCTGAACCGACCTTGGGCCGTAACCGGCCAGGACTCTCCTGGCCGGGCCTCTTATAAGCCGCGCCCCGCCCCCGGCCAAAGCCCAAGACGCCGCCCCGCCCAAACCCTAACCCTAACCCTAGCCGGGCCCCCCGCCGCCGTCGCCGCTGCTGTGCCGCGCGCCGCGCCGCGTCGCCGCCGCCCCGCGTCGCCGCCGCCCCGCTGCCCCGCCGCCGCCCGCCAGACCCGCCGCCGCCGCCGTTCGCCGGATGTAGTTTTTTTAGCCTCCGGTTTTTCTCGAAAACCGTTCGGTTTTCTGACGGTTTTGCTCGTTTTTTTAGTTTCGTTTTTTTAAATAGATCGGTTTTCCGGTTTATTTAATTAGCGAGCGTTCGTCCGTTTGTTCGTTTTAACGAACGTTCGTCGTTTTTATTTTTCTTGGACTAAATCCGTGATTTTTCCGATCGCGATTCCTGATCCGATTTTCGTTTTAGTTTAACTTTTCGCTCGTTTATCAGAATCAGGCGATTCAAGCGCCTGGAGTTTCGTCTCGAAACCCTCTTTCCGTTTAACCAACTTAAAAAAGTTTTTACCACCGTAAAAAATTTCCATAGATCCAGAATAGTAAACGAAGCCTGTTTCTTTTGCCGTTTGTCTTTCGTTGCTTCGTTCAATTTGATTCTTTTTGCCAACCGGAGTTCTTAAGTTGAACTTTCTGGTTAGATCTCTTATTTGAGTTTTACCTGTGCATTAGTTGAGTACTTATTGTATGCTTGTTTGTTTGCGATAGATTACCCGGAGTGCGCCGCTTGCTACTTCGAATCGCTAGGTTTCCCGGATCATCAGCAAGGCAAGTAACACTTTGATCATGCTTTCCAACTACCTGGTTTTATTGCATTAGACCAATCCTCACACATTGCATGAATAGGATCTAATTAAATTGTGGGTTTGGGAAGTAGTTGAGGTAGTACCTATTACCTGTTATTATCAAACCTTTGGGAGTTACTTCTACATTTGCTTATTATGCCATGCTATGCTAGTAGACGTGGATTGGGTGAGTGTATCCATGACAGATGTGAGATGTTAATTAATGGTTTACTTAAGGTGGCAACTTAAATACACATCTGGGTGGACTAAGGCACCTGGGTATTCCAGGATTGCCTTTTTTTTATGGACCACCACCCAGGCTCAAAGGGATCATGAGATTATTCATGCTAGAAACTTCCGTGTGCAGCCACAAGCTATTATGGGCTCTAGCATAGTTGACTAAGTTGTGCGAACTCTTATAGTGGTAGACTAGCAGATGTAGGGGAAAGTAGGTGTAACGGTCCACCCGATCGTAAGGTGCTAGCACTTCTGAAGACTATGTCTCGGTCATCTGTCTTCTCAAACACCATGTAGTGCGAGAAACCAAACGGAGGCGATCGAGTCTTGTGGGGAAAAGTGCGCAAACCTCTGCAGAGTGTATAAACTAATCATGATTAGCCGTGTCCCCAGTTATGGACATCTTGAGTATCTAGTACCTGGATTATCATGTGAATCTCAACATGTTACTCTAATTTAATTTTGTTGGGTTTTGTTTAATGATGATGCTTAATTGGGATTGAGAATGCTGTCAACCGTTCTCAATGTTTAAAAACTACCATGATAGTTAAATAAATTTATTCCTTTGCAGTAGGGAAAAATAGGCTTTACGCAAAACTGTAACCATAGAGCTTTCCACCAGCCAAATATGCATATAGAATAGCTGTTTCATTCCATTACTCTCTATGTGTTACATTGCCAGCATATTCCATGTGCTGACCCATTTCGGGCTGCAACATTAATGTTGCAGACTTTTCAGACGACGATTAAGGAGTTTTTAGGTCGTGGTTCTATACTCAGTGATGCCGTTGGAGTTGATGGACTCACTTATCTTCCAAGCCTTCTGTTGTTATCGTTATTAGATGGCCTTAAGCCATATTTATTGTAATAAGTTCTCTTTTGAGACACTCGATGTAATAAGTGTGTGATTGCTACTCTGTTATAAATCCTTCAAGTAGTGTGTGGTGTCAGCATTACTGATCCAGGGATGACACCTGAGCACAGAGATTGGACCGTTTGAGGTCTGGTCGCTACACACACAGTCAGTCCCCGCTATACGTTTCCGTTCGTATGTACATCCCACACAGTCGCCCCATGGAAAATGTTTCCGTTCACAGGTATGTCACACACAATTTTTCCCATTAAATAATTTGTGTTATTGCATGTATCACACATGGTTCGTAGAAGAAACTGTATGGCAAAGGCTGCCCATCACACATAGTTTTTATGTGGTAAACGTTTGCACAAGGTGGCCTAACGCAAACAGTTTTCAAGAGAAATTCGTGTGTGATTGTTCATTGATCCAACACGGTTTATTCCCAGAAACTGTGTGCGTTGCTTCAGGTCATCGCCCACGGTATTTTTTCAACAATCTTTTGCAATAGCAAAACCCAATTAGCAGGCTAATTTGCCATTAGCAAGCTAATTTCCCTATTATTGATAATCCATTTATTAATCTACTTGACATTCATATTAATCACATAATATATTTCATTTCCATATTAAGGAAGTAGAATTTCATAATTGAAATACATCAGAGTACAACATGATATAGCTTCAGCACTCAGCTACCCCATTACACAACTACACCAGCACCAAGTTTCACATGCAACATGTAAAACCTTTCAAAATTAGCATCATAGATGGCATATAGACAGATGCATCTCATCTGGAAAATTGCTGAAATAGAAAGCGAATATTGAACCTTCATTCATGTTGAAGGTCTTTGCAACTTTAGGCCAGTGCCTGTGGATGATTGACCGTCCGTCCTTCGTCCTCTTCAGGAACACTTCAATATTGAACAGTGGGTGTCATATGAAAACCTTCCTCGCCTCCTGACCATAGAGGTGGGTTCAAGGGTAATCATCAATGAACTGCTTTGGAAAGGCCTGAATACAAGGATGTGCACAAATATCTTCTCTATATTGGAAATGGGGCAAAGGAATAAAAAGAGGCAAGGTATAGTAGTTAGTACCATCTTGTAGTGAACTGATGTCTTCTTCATTATGCAGACAAAGATCTTGTTTTTTGTTGCTAATTTCTTTATCCTAACAATCTTTCTGAGTTTCTTGATTTGATTGATATTCATGGACAACTCATTTCCCCATATGCAAAAAGGGTCGAACAGTGGGTCAAAACCTCTGATAGCAGGACCTACATGTGCAAGACCAAATTGTTAAAATCCAAAATTACAATGGTTCCTGCAATTGCACAATAATGTGCTATTAAACAACGGACCATGCCCGTGCTAACTTCGATTGTAAACCTCAGTGCTTCCCATTGTTTCCCTGCAACACATATAAGGTAGTTAGTCATCAGGTTAATTATTTACTATAGCCAAATTCAATTTATTCCTCACATGGTATAGAATAAGAGAATGCACCCACAACTATTGAACATCGCATTGCAGGATTGAACCAAATAGTTAACTAAACACCACAACACAAATGAACCAAACGTTAACTAAGCACCACATTGCACAATGTATAACCAAACCAAGCATGCTTGACAACTTGGAAATATAGCAATTGTATTCGTTTCTCATGTATTTTGTAAAGATAAATTCTATTTATTTCTCACATGGAAGACAGTATAAAATTGCAGCCTAAAGAATTGAACATCACATTTGCAGAATTGAACCAAACAGTTAACTGAAGATGACAACTAATTAACAAAACAGTTAATAAGTGAGCACCACACTACACGACATATAGAACATATACACTAGAGCAATAGATTGCATGGTAAAATTAGATAGCACAATTCACTAGAATTGTGAAGGAAAGGCAGGAGCAGCACACGCAACGGGTAAACCGAGCATGCTTAAACGGTGTAGCTAGAAAATGGAAGGTGCTCCTCCAAGATCTGGGGGTCGGCACGAATGGCAGCCATCACGACCTCATCCACGCATGCGACCGCAATTTGCTTCTCTGCTGCCAAATGCTCATTGAGATCTTGGCTATACTGCATGCACCATGGCTTAGGGCCACGCTTATTTGGTGGAGGGGTCGGTGATTTGGGTGGAAGGTGTCACGCTCGTGCCGGCGGTCGGGGCATGTGGGATGTGGAAGGAGGAGGAGGTTGGGGGTCGGTTGTGGATTACCTGCCTGGATAAACGAGGCCGAGCAGCGTGAAGGAGGGTCGCCGACAAGGAGGCGGCGCTGCAAGCAAGGAGTGAAGGTTTCAACTTCGAAAGGAAGGCAGAAACAGGGGAAATGTGGCTTTTGGTAAGGGGGAGTGGGCGGGGAGGTAGATATTTCTGTGGAAGCCGAAAATTTGGAATCGCTTCAGCGAAAAAACTGGCGCGCAAAGTGTCATCAGACACGGTCCCTTATTCAGAACTATGTACAATATGTGAACATCACAAATGATTCAGATAGCTTAACCTGTGTGTGTTGATTTTGAACGTCAAAAATTTTGGTTCAAATTTCCCTGGTTATAGCGGACATCCACATCATTGCATAATTTGGGTACACAACGGAGACTAACTTCTTAATCAGGCAAGTTCAGCAGTTGAACAGAGCTAGCTGACCTATAAATTACTCTAACAAATTAAAGACCGACGCTCTTAATTAAACAAAACAAAGAGTACTACTACGACTGGTGCTCGTCGATCTCCGCCACCGCCTCCATCTCCAGCTCGTGCCTGACGGTCTCCTGGGGAAGGGGCTCCATGACATCCATCGTACCATACTCGACAAGCATCTCTCCATCCACGTCCGCCATCTCTTTGGAAAAGCCACCATGAGCTGGGCGTGGGCGAACGTAATCTGGGCTTGGGCGGGCTCCCTCGTCGCAAGGTATGCGGCGGAGGAACGGATGGCTGCTCGAACGCTTTCAGCGATTGCCAGCTCTTCGGCCGTGGGTTGCTGACCGTTGTCGGAGAAGCTCCGTTTGATTTGTGTGGTGACGGTCAGTAGCTGGGCGTGGGCGGCCTTGACATGGTTGTGGGCGGCCTCCATCAGGGCTAAGGCTACCGCTGTGGAACGTACAGATGATGTGCCGCTCTCGCCAGTTGTTATCCCCAAGCCAGATGTTGTTGCCGCCACCTAAGAAGCAACAGCGGCCGTTTGGGCTGCCATGGCTGCCCGGTCGCAGAATGCGGCCGCGCTCATGCACCTTGTTAGCATGCGCATGGCGGCTGTGGCCGCGCTCTCGTCGGAGTGGGCCACTGAAATTGCCCTCACGATGTGGGTCCACGTGCCCATCTTTCACCGGCGACGACTGAACAGTGAAATGATATTTGGGAAGCGAGCTAGTGTGCTTGAGACGCCGGCCGTGGACTGCAGCCGACGCACCTTCTCGCATAAGCCATGGGCGTACTATACACTGACGGTGCTCCAGAATATTTTGTGCTGCATCTCACATGGTTGGTGATAATAAACTATGTGCGATCTACTTAATTTTTCATCGTGATTTGAATTACATAATGGGGTCACTGCGGCAAGGGACGGTGTTTGAATTGCTAGACCTTTTATCTCGAGTGAACATGCAACTATATGTGTGTCGTAAAAGAATTGGAATTATTCAGGGTTTGTTTGAACATTTTATACATTAAATTGGTTTCTAGCCATTTTAGGTGCACAATTCAAAATTAAACTACATGCACATACTCCGGTGCACCAACATGGGTTGTAAAATGATATATGTGTCCATGAGTTTATGCTTATCTCCCATGCAATAAATGGGGATGAAATTCGAACACCACAACACCGTGTCTCTACGACAAACATCGACGCACTTGCTTTTCTAATTCTAGTAAATCCAAAATTTGTCCGAAATTTATGAAACTTGGCATGCTATCATGGAGCGGCATCAACATGCCGTGGTAAAATTGTTGTCACATTTGGGGCAGGTTTGGGTATAAGCTTCTCATAAACCAGAGCTTCTCACACAAGAAGTGTGATGATTTCGGTAGGGAACATTTCATCTTTCTGGACGAAACAATATCTGTTTCCTCTTCTCGACTTCAAATTTTTTCCTAGTGTCAACATAGAACATCGGGAGTGTTGTGTCAATTTTTGGGATTTTTCGGGGTTCGCTTGGACATTTTTATACATTAACCGAGTTTTCTGTGCATTCATGTGCATAATTCAAATTTGAACTACACGCACATGCTCTAATGCATATAAATTAGTTGAAAATTCCAATCTGTGTCCTTGGTTTCCTGCTTAGCTCCCATGCAAGAAATGGGAATGAATTCATACACCCTGCCACCGTCACTCGGCCGCAAACATTGAGATACCTGGTTTTTAAATTCTAGTAAATCCATAACTCGTGTGAAATTCATGAAACTTGGCATGCTATCATGGAACGACATCAACATGCCATGGTAAAAGTTTTGTCCCATTTGGGGCAAGTATATGCTTCTCACAAACCAGAGCTTCTCACAACAAGCATGATGGTTTAGGTAGGGAACATCCCACCTTTGGGGACAAAATGATATCCATTGCCTTTTATTGCTTCCAAAAAATTTCTTGTGTCAACAAAGAATAACAGGAGTGTTGTGTTAATTTTTGTGATTTTTCGTGGTTCATTTGGATATTTTTATGCATTAACTGAGTTTTCAATGCATTTATGTGCATAATTCAAATTTGAACTACATGCACATGCTCTAGTGCATATAAATTGGTTGAAAAAACAAATCTGTGTCCCTGGGTGCATGCTTATGTCCCATGCAAGAAATGGGAATGAATTTCAAGCACCAGGGCACCGTTGATTGCCGGTAAAACATTAAGATGCCTGGTTTTTAAATTCTAGTAAATCCAAAACTCGAATGAAATTCATGAAACTTGGAATGCTATCATGGAGCGGCATCAACATGCCATGGTAAAATTTTTGTCCCATTTGGGGCAAGTTTGGGTATATGCTTCTCACGAACCAGAGCTTCAACAAGCATGATGGTTTCGGTAGGGAACGTCCCACCTTTGGGGACGAAACAATATCCATTGCCTCTTATTGCTTGCAATTTTTTTCTTCTGTCAACATACAACAATTGGAGTGTTGTGTCAATTTTTGGGATTTTTCGGGGTTTGTTTGGACATTTTTATGCATTAACTGAGTTTTCAATGCATTTATGTGCATAATTCAAATTTGAACTACATGCACATGCTCCAGTGATTATAAATTGGTTGAAAAATTAAATATGTCTCCTTGGGTGCATGCTTAGCTCCCATGCAAGAAATGTGAATGAATTTCAAACACCAGGGCACCGTTGATTGCCGACAAAACATTGAGATGCCTGGTTTTTAAATTCTAGTAAATCCAAAACTCGTCTGAAATTCATAAAACTTGGCGTGCTATCATGGAGCGGCATCAACATGCCGTGGTAAATTTTTTGTCCCATTTGGGGCAGGTTTGGGTATATGCTTCTCACAAACCAGAGCTTCTCACAACAAGCATGATTGTTTCTGTAGGGAACGTCCCACCTTTGCGGACGAAACGATATCCATTGCCTCTTATTGCTTCCAAAAATTTTCTCGTGTCAACATAGAACAGCAAGAGTGTTGTGTCAATTTTTGTGATTTTTCGGGGTTCGTTTGGACATTTTTATGCATTAACTGAGCTTTCAATGCATTTATGTGCATAATTCAAATTTGAACTACATGCACATGCTCCAGTGCATATAAATTGGTTGAAAAATCAAATCTATGTCCTTGGGTGCATTCTTAGGTCCCATGCAAGAAATGGGAATGAATTTCAAACACCAGGGCACCGTTGATTTCTAGCAAAACATTGAGATGCCTGGTTTTTAAATTCTAGTAAACCCAAAACTCGTCTAAAATTCATGAAACTTGGCATGCTATCATGGAGCGGCATCAACATGTTGTGGAATTTTTTGGGTCCCATTTGGGGCAGGTTTGGGTATATGCTTCTCACAAACTAGAGCTTCTCACAACAAGCATGATGGTTTCGGTAGGGAACGTCCCACCTTTGGGATGAAACGATATCCATTGCTTCTTATTGCTTCCAAAATTTTCTCGTGTCAACATAGAACAACAGGAGTGTTGTGTCAATTTTCGTGATTTTTCGGGGTTCGTTTGGACATTTTTATGCATTAACTGAGTTTTCAATGCATTTATGTGCATGATTCAATTTTGAACTACATGCACATGATTCAGTGCATATAAATTGGTTGAACAATCAAATATATGTCCTTGGGTGCATGCTTAGGTCCCATGCAAGAAATGAGAATGAATTTCAAACACCATGGCACCGTTGATTGCCGGCAAAACATTGAGATGCCTGGTTTTTAAATTCTAGTAAATCCAAAACTCGTCTGAAATTCATGGAACTTGGCATGCTATCTTGGAATGGCACCTGACATGTTGTGGTATTTTTCGTGTCCATTTTGAGATAAGGCGCACTCGAATAATGACAACCAACAAAGGCCTCTTGAAAAAATAGCTGCCACTTTAATATCTCAAACGTTTGTATAATTCAAACCGTGTGTGTTCTGTTAACCATTCACGTGACGCCACGTGTCTTGGTTTTAATGGATGTAGGAGCTGCCATGCGGACAGCTGCTTGGCCTTGACTGGACGGGAGGCGTGCGAGCGCGGTCCGGTGCGCAGGCTGATCGAGAGGAGTGCAAGCTGTCCTCGAATGTGTAGGCTCACCGAGAAGCGTGCGAGCTGTACGCTGCACAGGCCCTCTGGGAAGCGAGCCTTTGACTTCCATGGCCGCCCGCCTTCCTCTCCGTGTGCACGCCCCCTTAGTGGCATGGGACGCCGCCGTCGAATGCTACCTCTCAACGCCACCAGCTGCCATCCTCCCGCCCCCCGCCCGTCGATCCCGGGACGACATGATTTAAAGCGAGAGCAGGATTTGTGTATCTCTTCAATGCAAATGGGTCTTTTGGATGACCCGTGTGCAACCACTTACAAACAATTTGGTGCGATTTGCATGTGTCATATTGGGTATGTTACCATTTGTCAAATTGGAAAGATTGACATTTGTTGATCTAGTAACATTGCCATTTGTCAACCTTGTAACATTGCGATTTGTCATAATATGAAGCTAAAAATCACTAGCAGTATCTAATTTTTGCAACTAAAATTTAGTAATTAAGCATATATTTCATGCATAGATTAAGTACTTGTTCTTAATTTATACAAATAGTACAACTCGACAGCTGAACCGACCAAACTTTTCCCCAATTGTTGCCAACCACGTACTGAAATAGCTAGTTCAACTATATAGTAGCTAATTTTAAGTACGTTGTACAGTTCCACCACATCTATAGTCAGATGAACTGAACAACATAGCCCCAAAATACTACTACTAATACTACTGCGGAGGGGCTTTGTACTACTTCCGACTGCCTCTCCTCTACCAAGCGCGCTCAGTAAGAGGCGGAGGAGGAGGAGCCTACCAACGAGCTGGGCAACTGCAATACGGTGCCTGCCGCTGTTGCAGCTTCAGCAACGCTCACCTCGAATGCCCTCTGCCACTCCAGACGACCCCTCTCGAAGCGGTGATTCTCCTTGTAGATCTCCTAATTCCTCGCCTCTGAGGCGGTGTGTGCCGCGGCCACGGCGGCGGTAAGGCTCTTTGTGTGCTCGACGAGGCGCTCCTCCTCCTCCCGCAGGAACTCGGTGTAGCACGCAAGGTCGCTGACGCACGTGCGGGCATCCACCTCCGCCTCCCGCCTTCGGGCGGTGATGGCGAAGCAGGTGATGACTGAGGGAGTCCTGGATTAGGGGGTGTTCAGGTAGCCGGACTATACCTTCAGTCGGACTCCTGGACTATGAAGATACAAGATTGAAGACTTCGTCCCGTGTCCGGATGGGACTTTCCTTGGCGTGGAAGGCAAGCTTGGCGATGCGGATATTCAAGATCTCCTACCATTGTAACCGACTCTATGTAACCCTAACCCTATCTGGTGTCTATATAAACCGGAGGGTTGTAGTCCGTAGGCAATCAACTCCATACACAACAATCATACCATAGGCTAGCTTCTAGGGTTTAGCCTCCTTGATCTCGTGGTAGATCTACTCTTGTACTACCCATATCATCAATATTAATCAAGCAGGAGTAGGGTATTACCTCCATCGAGAGGGCCCGAACCTGGATAAAAACATCATGTCCCTTGTCTCCTGTTACCATCCAGCCTTGACACACAGTTCGGGACCCCCTACCCGAGATCCGCCGGTTTTGACACCGACATTGGTGCTTTCATTGAGAGTTCCTCTCCGTCGTCGCCTTTAGGCCCGATGGCTCCTTTGATCATCAACAACGATGCGGTCCAGGGTGAGACTTTGCTCCCCGGACAGGTCTTCGCTCTGCGGGCCAATTCGCTTGGCCACCTTGAGCAGATCAAAAGCTACGCCCCTGGCCATCAGGCCAGGTTTGGAAGCCTAAACTACACGGCTGACATCCACGGGGACTCGATCATCGACGTATTCGAGCCACAGCCAAGCGTGCCGCACTATCTCGATGGGCATGATATAGCTCTGCCACCGAACAGTGCCTTGGAGGCCGCACACGCATCGGTTTCGACCATTGATTCGGAGCTTACTGCGCCGATCGAGGATCAGCGGTTGGACGCTGCCTCAGGGGCTGCGATCTCAGAGGCGATCGAGCCGAACTCCAGCCCCGCACTCCGCATGGCCCGTGACTCTGAGGAGCCGGATTCCTCTCCGAACCCCGAGCCCCCCGCGCCCCTGCCGATGGAATCCGATTGGGCGCCGATAATGGAGTTCACCGCCGCGGACATCTTTCAGCACTCGCCCTTCGGCGACATCCTGAATTCTCTAAAGTCTCTCCCTTTATCAGGAGAGCCCTGGCCGGACTACGGTCAGCAAGGTTGGGATACGGACGATGAAGAAATTCAAAGCCCACCCACCACCCACTTTGTAGCCACTGTCGACGATCTAACTGACATGCTTGACTTCAGCCCCGAAGACATCGACGGCATGGACGATGATGTAGGAGACGAACAGGAACCAGCACCTGTAGGGTGCTGGAAGGCCACCTCGTCATATGACATATATATGGTGAATACTCCAAAAGATGGAGATGGCGATGGAACAGTGGGGGATGACGCCCCCAAGAAACAGCCAAAACGCCGGCGTCAGCGGCGCCGCTCTAAATCCCGCCAAAGAAAAAATGGTGATTCCGGCACGGGAGATAATACTACCCCGGATAGCGCCGAAGAACACCCACCTCAGCAAGATTCGGCACAGGAAGGTGGAGAAGCCAGCCCTCATGAGAGAGCGGCAGACCGAGAGGTCGAGGATGATAACCATACGCCTCCCTCCGAAGATGAGGCAAGCTTCGATGACGACGAATTCGTCATACCATCAGACCCCGCCGAACAAGAGCGTTTTAAACGCAGGCTTTTAGCCATGGTAAGCAGCCTCAAGAAAAAGCAGCAATAGCTTAGAGCTGCCCAAGATTTGCTAGCTGACAGATGGACTGAAGTCCTTGCGGCCGAAGAGTATGTACTCGAACGCCCCTCCAAGAGTTACCCGAAGTGCAGGCCGCTACCCCGATCAGAGGAGGAAGCACCTACATCACCAGCGCATGACATGGCAGACCAGCCACCTCGCGGCCGCGACAGAGAGGCCTCTCGGCCTTCCACCCAAGCCATGCCCCGACGCCGCTCAACTAAGGCACGGGAAAATGCGCCCGACCTGCGAGACATACTAGAGGATAAGGCAAGACAAACAAGATCGATCTACGGATTGCGCAGGCGCCCTACGACATGTGACAATGATCCTCACTCCGGATACGACAAATCCGGCCGGGCCGAACACAACAGACATAGCTCTTCCGAGCTGCGTCGTGATATAGCCCAGTACAGAGGCGCCGCACACCCACTATGCTTCACGAATGAAGTAATGGATCATAAAATCCCAGAGGGTTTCAAACCCGTAAACATCGAATCATATGATGGCACAACAGATCAGGCAGTATGGATCGAGGATTATCTCCTTCACATCCACATGGCACGCGGCGATGATCTACACGCCATCAAATACCTCCCGCTCAAACTTAAAGAACCGGCCCGGCATTGGCTTAACAGCTTGCCAGCAGACTCAATCGGTTCTTGGGAGGACCTGGAAGCCGCATTCCTCGACAACTTACAGGGCACTTACGTGCGACCGCCGGATGCCGACGACTTAAGCCACATAATTCAGCTGCCAGAAGAATCGGCCAGACAATTCTGGACATGGTTCCTAACAAAGAAAAACCAGATAGTCGACTGTCCGGACACAGAGGCCCTAGCAGCCTTCAAGCATAACATCCACGACGAGTGGTTTGCCCGGCACCTGGGATAGGAAAAGCCGAAATCCATGGCAGCCCTCACGACACTCATGACCCGCTTTTGCGCGGGAGAAGACAGCTGGCTAGCTCGCAGTAATAACTTATCAAAGAACCCTGGTAATTCAGATACCAAGGACAAAAGTGGCAGGACACGTCGGAATAAGCAAAAACGCCGCGTTAACAGCGACAGCAATGAAGACACGGCAGTCAATGCCGGATTCAAAGGCTATAAATCCGGTCAGCGGAAAAAGCCATTCAAAAAGAATACTCAGAGCCCATCAAGTTTGGACCGAATACTCGATCGCTTGTGCCAGATACATGGCACCCCCGAAAGGCCAGCCAATCACACTAACAGGGATTGTTGGGTGTTCAAGCAGGCAGGCAAGTTAAGGGCCGAAAACAGAGACAAGGGGCTGCACAGCAACGACGAGGAGCCCAAGCCGCCGAACAACAATGGACAGAAGGGCTTCCCCCCACAAGTGCGGACGGTGAACATGATATACGCAACCCACATTCCCAAGCGGGAGCGGAAGCGTCCGCTATGGGACGTATACGCGATAGAGCCAGTCGCCCCAAAGTTCAACCCATGGTCCTCCTGCCCGATCACTTTTGATCGAAGGGACCATCCCACTGGCATCCGTCATGGCGGCTTCGCCGCATTGGTTCTCGACCCAATCATCGACGGATTTCATCTCACAAGAGTCCTCATGGACGGCGGCAGTAGCCTGAACCTGCTTTATCAGGATACAGTGCGGAAAATGGGCATAGATCCCTCAAGGATTAAGCCCACAAGAATGACCTTTAAAGGCATTATACCAGGTGTAGAAGCCAACTATACAGGCTCAGTAACACTTGACGTGGTCTTCGGATCCCCGGACAATTTCCGAAGCGAAGAGTTAATCTTCGATATAGTCCCGTTTCGCAGTGGCTATCACGCCCTGCTCGGACGAACCGCATTCGCAAAGTTCAATGCGGTGCCACACTACGCATATCTCAAGCTCAAGATGCCAGGCCCTCGAGGAGTAGTTACGGTCAACGGAAACACCGAACGCTCCCTCCGCACGGAGGAGCATACGGCGGCTCTCGTAGCGGAGGTACAAAGTAGCCTTCTCAGGAAATTCTCCAGTCCGGCCATTAAAAAGTCATACACTGCCAAGCGCGCCCGGAGTAACCCACAGCAGGACCGCCTGGAACACTCTGAGCAAGCGTAGCAATGCGGCCCCAACCCCAGCTTTCGCGACATGCGAAACCAGTACCTCGCGTACATAACTACACCCTTGAAATACCATAAGCACAGGGGAAGGGGCAAAATAACGGTACGCCCAAAATACGGCTTAAAACGTACTAGGGGCTGCCGGATTCTTTTTTTAATTTTTTCTTACTTTCAGGACTCCATACATCGGACGACCTATTCGGCAATTCGACTGCCGCACAAACGATGCAAGATCCAGGGAGGCAGACAAGCCATGCCGCATTATGGAACCCCCAGGTGGTCTCTATTACGAGCAGTATACCTGTTTTGAATACAATTCCGCGGCCTGTCCCTGGCTAGGACATGTTAAATAGTCCAATATCTTTACCTTATAATACCACTTGTATCGTTTTGCTCTGACAGCAGCCTTTATATAAACAATGCATAGCTTTTGCCTATTTTCTGCATTACTCTCTTTTATATATTTTCATCAATGACATGTTGCACCCGTACACTGTGGTACGGCAAGTACGCCAGGGGCTTCAGTACCCTTTAATATGGTGTGAGAAGTCCGTACACTTTCACAAGTGCGGCACCCCGAACTTATAGCACTATATGCATCGGCTCCGAATCATGATTTGGGTCAATAGTTGGGTTTGCCCGGCTCCTATGTTTTGGTGCCTTACGTTCCGCTATATCGGCTAAGGTAGCACTAGGAGAACCACTGCGATTGTGCCCCGGTTGAGCTGGGTCAAGCACCTTAGTGGAGAAAGCTAAAATTGACTGTCATGATGAGGCGAGAGACCGGTCGCTGTTCAAGAGGTTTTTCGAGTCCCTAAAGACTTAAGCCGCTTCGAGCGAGGAGCCGGATTTGTCTGGCCAAGGCATGGATAGCGCCCCGAACTTGGTCTTCCGAACTAGGGGCTTTGCCGAAATTTAAAATTATAAAGTGCTATGGCTAAGTGAGAGTGTTCAAGCATTATAGTCCGATTGCCTGGTTCGTTGTGCTGAGCGCCTCCCTTGAAGGACCCAACTATGGGAAAAAGAGCGCTCAGGTTTATCCCGAACACCCCAGCACTAGTGGCATGGGGGCAGAAGCCGACGACTGGCCATCTCTCAATTTTTTGATAAACGGCCGCATAGAAAATAATATTTTAAATCCAACAAGCATTGCTTAAGCGCCTATGAACAAGTTTTCAGTGCACAGGATAAAAACGAGCGAGTTTATTCAAAAATTACATCCTTGGTACATTCATCCGCCACAAGGCGGGCACCCGCAAGAACATCCTTGTAATAGTTCTCGGGCTTGCGATTCTCCTTCCCCGGCGGCGGCCCGTCCTTCACAAGCTTCTCACCGTCCAGCTTACCCCAGTGCACCTTTGCATGGGCAAGGGCCCGACGGGCACCTTCGATGCAGACAGAGCGCTTGATGACCTCGAGCCTTGGACAGGCCTCCACTAGCCGCCGCACTAGCCTGAAGTAGCTCCCAGGTAGGGCCTCTTCGGGCCACAGCCGAACTATGAAGCCCTTCATGGCCTGTTCGGCCGCCTTGTGGAGCTCGACCAGCTGTTTCAGTTGGTCGCTCAAAGGCACAAGGTGTCCGGCCTCAGCATACTAAGACCAGAACACCTTCTCCGTCGAGCTGCCCTCTTCAGCTTTGTAGAATGCGGCGGCGGCGGATACGCTGCGGGGAAGATCTGCGAATGCCCCTGGAGAACTCCGGATTCGGGTAAGTAACAAGTAGTTTACTTTTATATTTCTGCTTTGCATAAAGAATGCCTTACCCGCTGCTATCTTCTTCATCTCCTCCAACTCTTAGAGGGCCTTTTGGGCTTCGGCCTTGGCAGACTTGGCAGTCTCAAGGGTTGCCGCGAGCTCGGACGCTTGGGTCTTTAACTCAAGCTCCAAACTCTCATGTTTTTTCATGAGAGCCTGAAGCTCTTGCTGCACCTCGCCGACCTGAGCCCCAAGTTTCTCTCGCTCGGTGCGCTCCGCAGCCGTTTTCTTTTCGGCCTCGGACAGCGCCTGCTTGAGGGTCACCACCTCAGTCATGGCCCCTATAATAAGCAGTGCAATCCTGTTATTTTTTGCAATCACGCCTCTCTATAGGCACTTTTTCTGTAAGGTATTTCCTACCTTATTTTTCCTCGAGCTGCCGCTTGGCAAGGCCGAGCTCTTGCTCGGTCCGCTTGAGGTCCTGTTTCAGGACGCCCACCTCCGCAGTCAGTGTGGCGGTGGATAGCAGCGAAGCCTGCACACGCATATTGACTCTTTATTGTTAGACTCCTGCGAAACTTACTAGATCCTCTATTCGGATTTTCTTTCCGAACGCCAAACAGAGCATCAGGGGCTACTGTCTATGCGGTACTATTTTTATATATTTTTACTTACCTCGAAGCCTGTTAGAAGGCTAGCGCAAGCTTCAGTCAGTCTGCTCTTGGCGGACTGAACCTTCTGGATCACCGTACTCATAATAGTACAGTGCCCCTCATCGATGGAGGCGCCGTCAAGCACCTCCAGCAGATTGTCCTGCACCTCCGGTTGGACGGAGGCCGCCGGCTCAGAAGGCTTGCTCCTCTTGGAGGGAGTTCTCCTACCGCGGTCCGGAATTGTTGAAGATTCCGGCGCGGTGTCCAGCACAAAGCCGGACTTGGAGCCCTGGGGGGTCTTGTCCCCTTTACTCCTGGGGTCCGGGAGGTCGCCTTGCGGCTCCTCTAGGACCACCTCCTCCTGCCCCGGAGCTCGTTGCGACGCCACTTCGGCGTCGTCCGCAGTGCGGGGGGAGACAGCGGGCGGAACTGAGTTCACGTCCGATGAATCCAGGGAGCCGCTCGATGACTCGTTGAGTTCGGCCCGGGGCGGGCTGCATAATTATGTTCGACATTAGGGAAAGCTGTGCGACAAAGGAACGTCATGAGTTACTCTGATATCCGAATACTTACGATTTCGCCGGACGCTTGGCCCTATCTAGCCACTCCTCTTCGTCCTCTTCCGCGTCGGGGGAGTAGTTCGGCGGAGGGGTCTTCCTCTTCCTGGACCCTTCGGCCTCCCCCGTTGGGGCGGCCTTCCTTTTCCTTCCTACCCCCGCTGGAGGGGGAGAGTTTTCTTCTTCCTCCTCCTCGTTCTCACGGGAGGAGAGCGTCTCGGACTCGTCGGACGGTGAGTCCGACACCACCACATTACGGGCACTCTTTCGAGTCCCCGTGGCCTTCTTCTTCTTGGCCTTCTTCTCCGGCACCACATAAGGCGCTGGAACTAGCAGCTTCACTAGGAGAGCAGGGGCTGGGTCTTCGGGCAAGGGAGCCGGACAGTTAATCGATCTGGACTGCGCCTGCCAAGCCTGTCAAAGGTGAGGGAGTTTAGATCCCGCATAGAGTCAAACTATGAAAAAACTTAACATCCTGTAAAAGGTGAAAATAGCTTGCCTCGCTAGTGTGACGCTGCGAGCTGTATCCGCGGTCCTCGGAAGCGGATCTGGGAGCCTCGGCACCTTTGGTTAGCACCTTCCAGACGTCTTCATACATCGTGTCGAAGAGCCTGTTAAGGGTTTGGTGCTGCGCCGGGTCGAAGTCCCACATATTAAAGTCCCATTGTTGACACGGGAGGATCCGGCGGACGAGCATAACCTGGACTACATTGACGAGCTTGATTGGCTTGCTCACCAGGGACTGGATGCATGTCTGCAGTCCGGTCACCTCTTTTTCGTCGCCCCATGACAGGCCCGTCTCTTTCCAGGACATAAGCCGCGTGGGGGGTCCGGATTGGAACTCGGGGGCTGCGATCCATTTTGGATCGTGTGGCTCGGTGATGTAAAACCACCACGATTGCCACCCCTTCAGGGTCTCCACCAAGGAGCCCTCGAGCCATAGGACGTTGGCCATCTTGCCCGCCATGGCGCCTCCGCACTCCGCCTGGCTGCCGCGCACCACCTTGGGCTTGACGTTGAAGGTCTTGAGCCAGAGGCCGAAATGGGGGCGGATGCGGAGGAAAGCCTCGCACACGACGATAAACACCGAGATGTTGAGGACGAAGTTCGGGGCCAGATCGTGGAAATCCAGGCCATAGTAAAACATGAGCCCCCGGACAAATGGGTGGAGTGGAAAACCCAGTCCGCGGAGGAAGTGGGGAAGGAATACTACCCTCTCATGGGGCCTTGGGGTGGGGAGAAGCTGCCCCTCCTCGGGAAGCCGGTGCGCAATGTCTTTGGACAAGTATCCGGCCTTCCTTAGCTTTTTGACATGGCCCTCCGTGTCGGAGGAGACCATCCACTTGCCTCCCGCTCCAGACATTGCTGGAGAAGGTTGAGGTGGGAAGTGCGGGCTTGGGCGCTGGAGCTCGAGTGCGCAGGAGATGGATAGGAAAAGGAGGAAGAAGGCGTAGGTAAAAAGGTGGATCCTTATCCCCTTATATGGGCGGATGTGGTTGTGCGTCCCCACCTGCCTAGTAAAACTCGCTTGCCTCCCAAGCGCCGTGATAAGTGGCGCGGTTGGATTGCCCACATCTGTATTGATGAGAATCCCGTAAAGGGGGTACATGATCTCTGCTTTGACAAGACGTGCCAAGGAAACCGCCTCGCAAAACATGCTGAGGTGGAAAAGTAAAAACGATTCGAGTAAAGGACTTGGCCGTAGTGTGATGACACACTACGGAATACGTCAGCAGATTTGATTTGTGTTAATATTATTCTCTCTATGGCAATATGTGGAAGCTTATTTTGCAGAGCCGGACACTACTCTTGGTGTTTACAATCTTCTATGAAGGACTTGGAGGAGGAACCCGCCTTGCAATGCCGAAGACAATTTGCGCGTCGGACTCATCGTCATTGAAGCCTGGTTCAGGGGCTACTGAGGGAGTCCTGGATTAGGGGGTGTTCGGGTAGCCGGACTATACCTTCAGCCGGACTCCTGGACTATGAAGATACAAGATTGAAGACTTCGTCCCGTGTCCGGATGGGACTTTCCTTGGCGTGTAAGGCAAGGTTGGCGATGCAGATATTCAAGATCTCCTACCATTGTTACCGACTCTGTGTAACCCTAACCCTATCCGGTGTCTATATAAACTGGAGGGTTGTAGTCCATAGGCAATCAACTCCATACACAACAATCATATAATAGGCTAGCTTCTAGGGTTTAGCCTCCTTGATCTCGTGGTAGATCTACTCTTGTACTACCCATATCATCAATATTAATCAAGCAGGAGTAGGGTATTACCTCCATCGAGAGGCCCCGAACCTGGGTAAAAACATCGTGTCCCACGTCTCCTGTTACTATCCGGCCTTGACGCACAGTTCGGGACCCCCTACCCGAGATCCGCCGGTTTTGACACCGACAATGACCCCGGCGGTCGACGGTGGGCTGGTGGCCACGACAGCCGACAACGGGGTGGCAGCCACGACCACCACCTCCTGCCTTCGGGTCACGGTGGCAGAGGGGGTGATGGCCACGGTGGCCGGCAGCGGGGAGGTGGCCACAACGACCACCTCCTGCCTTTGGGTTGCGGCGGCGGAGCGGGCGTTGGCCCTGGCTGGTGTAGCAGAAACGGCGGCCGGCAACAGCTGCCGACGGGCACCAGTGGCGGAGCGTGTTGTGGGTGTTCCGCGCACACCCAATAGGAACGCCACACGCACTACACTACGATGGGGACTGCACCACCGTCGCGGTGTAGCCTCCCACCTGGAGATGTCCTCTGATGACGGCGGAGTGGCTGAGCGACGACGATGGACCGGTGTCATTGGCGATTGTGGGAGAAGCAGACGAGATAAGCTACAGGAAGGGAGCGGAAAACACGACGCAGGACTCGCCGACCGTGACGGTTTTTATATCAGGCCGGTAAGCATTGGGATTTTGGGAGATTTCACCGAGTCGAGCGGGAAGCTTGCGCGGGAACCTGCGAGGTTGTCTGGGTACGGGCTCACCAACGATTCATTGGCGCCACCGTTTGGCCAAAAGAATGCTCCCGCGCGTTGCGCAAGCTTGCGCTGTAAGCCGTCTGCGGCAGCATGGTGACAAGATGTGCGAGAGGAGGACGAAAGGCCATGTACACATACTGTTAATACAAAAAAAGAACGTTTGCGGTTTAATTACCTACTATACCTCGTCCTAGTTTATAAGTAGGATTTAACTAATAAAATACGAATGCATGTCGCCAAAGATTATATATTTGCATTCGTATTTGAACATAATTTCCAATTATATATTTTTTTATAACATGCATTAACATTTTCTTGGTTAAATTTGAGGGTAAAGTATAGCACAAAACATAAAGGGGACTATACACTATACGGAGGTGGTAGCACACGGTCGCTCTCTACGCAGCGACGCAACTGTCCGCCGGCTTGTAGGCGACCATTTCCTGCGTGTTCAACTGCTCTATGTGTGTGGTTGCTTGCGATTTAGGCGGCCGCGGCACGCTCTGCTCGCGTCTTGTCGCACGCGCTCTTCTTTTGCGTCCCTCCGAGTGCTCTGCCCTCATCCCTCCACCCGTGCTGCCAGTGTTTGGGGCCGGCGCACGATCATGCACGTTCCTGTGCATGCGGTTGCGCCGGGTGCGGCGTGACGATGAAGTTACCCGCTGCAAAAACTGCCAAGCGGATGCGCCGAGAATCCACGCTGCCTGGCCCCCTTTTATACATGTGGCCATTTACGTTCATCTCTCGTCTCACACGACACAATAAGAACACCCACGAGGACACATACAGAGAGGACATCCAGTGGTTCCAATGGCGCTCCCCGTGGCTCCAATGGTGCTCCTAGCGGCCGGCGATGACAACGGAGGGCATTTCACCATGCAACACGTCGTGGACACCCACATGAGGGGGAAGGATCTCTCGGTGGTGTACACAAATGATCCGGTCTCGGTGGAGAGGTCCATCCAAACTATGGAGAGTTCCTTGCCGAGGACAAGTACCAAGTGGTCGACTTCGACCTCGAGTACACCATGGGTCATGCCGGGCATGATCAAAAGGTTGCCGTCGCCCAGTTGTGCGTGCGACATGACGTCCTCGTCTACCACTACCACCTAGCCAACGCCTTGCGAGCATTTCTCCAGGTTTATCAACAACTCCAACTACTGTTTCGTTGCGGTGGACACCACCAACGATCTAAAAGCGCTCAAGGTTTCGTGCTTGAAATGCCCGAATCTTGTCAACATCCAAAGCCACTACAAGGTCTGGGGCAGCGAAAAAACAAACGTAACTCCCTGGTTGACCTCGCCTCGGCCATCATCGACCCCTACTACGTGAAGATGAAGAATGAGAGCAATAAGGACATGAACGCTTCTCATAGTGTGTGGCATAAGAGACTGGATGAACAACAAGTCAAGTACGTGGCCATGGACGCATACACAAGCTATGAGATGTACAGGTGGATCATTGATATGAAGAACTGTCTTCTTCCTGACCCAGACGAGGGATCAAGCCACATAGAAGTGGCGGGAGCGTCACAAGAAGTAGATGACTAGACGATCGTTTCTCCTACTTTAGAATGCACCCAATTATTTATTGAGGTGTGTGCGAATGATCTGTATAGTCACTTATGTAATTGGATGTTTATTTCAGTTATATATATACATGTTATTCTACTATAGACAAAGCAAATCACCCGGCTTATTAGCAACAATCGTTTGTGTTATTATTGGTCTTCGCACACATTTCTGATTACGGACCTGTTTGCCGCGTATCACACACATATTGTTTAGTTGAACCATTTCCATTGTGTTGCCTAATCACACACAGTTCATCCTAGTGAACCGTATGCTATATATCGCACACGCCTTCATCTGGCTATCCATCTCTTTTGTTCCTCCTCATCCCAAACAGTTAATTGAACTGAACCGTATGCCCTACATCACACACGCAACTAAAATCTGAACCGTGTTTGATGCATCCATCATCGCAAACGTTTTTCACCTTTTTGACGATTATTTTACACCCCCGTTTGTGATTATGGCATCGCACACGGTTTCGTCGAAGGGTCACTGATCATAGTGTCGCGTTTGGACCATCCTGCAGTAGTGCATGTAAGTCAGAGAATAATTGTTGTTCTGTTTACATGAATAAAACCTTCTATGGTCATACACTCAATATAAATGGTTTATTGAATCTCGATTGTAGTGATACACATATTCATAATATTGATGCCAAAATATGCAAAGTTGATAATGATAGTGCAAAATATTTGTGGCACTGCCGTTTAGGTCATATTGGTGTAAAGAGCATGAAGAAACTCCATGCAGATGGGCTTTTGGAATCACTTGATTATGAATCATTTGATACTTGCGAACCATGCCTCATGGGCAAGATGACTAAAACTCCGTCTCCGGAACAATGGAGCAAGCTGATGACTTATTGGAAATAATACATACCGATGTATGCGGTCCGATGAGTGTTGAGGCTCGCGGCAGGTATCATTATTTTCTGACCTTCACAGATGATTTGAGCAGATATGGGTATATCTACTTAATGAAACACAAGTCTAAAACATTTGAAAAGTTCAAAGAATTTCAGAGTGAAGTGGAGAATCATTGTAACAAGAAAATAAAGTTTCTATGATCTGATCGTGGAGGAGAATATTTGAGTTACAAGTTTGGCCTTCATTTAAAACAATGTGGAATAGTTTCACAACTCACGCCACCTGGAACACCACAGCGTAATGGTGTGTACGAATGTCGTAACCGTACTTTATAAGATATGGTGCAATCTATGAGGTCTCTTACCGATGTACCATTATTGTTTTGGGGTTATGGATTAGAGACAGCTGCATTCATGTTAAATAGGGCACTGTCTAAATCCGTTGAGACGACACCGTATGAACTGTGGTTTGGCAAGAAACCCAAGTTGTCGTTTCCTAAAGTTTGGGGTTGCGATGCTTATGTGAAAAAGCTTCAGCCTGATAAGCTCGAACCCAAATCAGAGAAGTGTGTCTTCATAGGATACCCGAAAGAAACTATTGGGTACACCTTCTATCACAGATCCAAAGGCAAGGTCTTTGTTGCTAAGAATGGATCCTTTCTAGAGAAGGAGTTTCTCTCAAAAGAAGTGAGTGGGAGGAAAGTAGAACTTGATGAGGTAATTGTACCTTCTCTCCAATTGGAAAATATCTCATCACAGAAATCAGTTCCAGTGATGCCTACACCAACTAGAGAGGAAGCTAATGATAATGATCATGAAACTTTAGATCAAGTTACTACCGAACCTCATAGGTCAACCAGAGCACGTTTCGCATCAGAGTGGTACAGTAATCCTGTTCTGGATGCCATGTTACTAGACCATGACGAACCTATGAACTATGAGGAAGCGATGATCAGCCCAGATTCCGATAAATGGCTTGAGGCCATGAAATCTGAGATAGGATCCATGTATGAGAACAAAGTGTGGACTTTGGTGGACTTTCCTGATGATTGGCGCCATTGAGAATAAATGGATCATCAAGAGGAAGATGGATGCTGATGATAGTGTTACTATCTGCAAAGCTCGACGTGTTGCAAAAATGTTTTCGACAAGTTCAAGATGTTGACTACGATGAGATTTTCTCACTCGTAGTGATGCTTAAGTTTGTCCGAATCATGTTAGCAATTGTTGTATTTTATGAAATCTGGCTAATGGATGTCAAAACAGCATTCCCTAATGGATATCTTAAAGAAGAGTTGAATATGATGCAACCACAAGGTTTTGTCGATCCTAAAGGTGCTAACAAAGTGTGCAAGCTCCAGCGATCCATTGATGGAGTGGTGCAAGCATCTCGGAGTTGGAATATATGCTTTGATGAGGTGATCAAAGCATATGGTTTTATATAGACCTTTAGAGAAGTCTGTATTTACAAGAAAGTGAGTGGGAGCTCTGTAGCATTTCTGATATTATATGTGGATGACATATTGTTGATCGGGAATGATATAGAATTTCTGGATAGCATAAAAAGATAATTGAATAGGATTTTTTCAGTAAAAGACCTCGGTGAAGCTGCTTATATATTGAGCATCAAGATCTATAGAGATAGATCAAGACGCTCGATAGGACTTTCACAAAGCACATACCTTGAAAAGATTTGAAGGAGTTCAAAACGGATCATTCAAAGAATGGGTTCTTACCTGTGTTACAAGGTGTGAAGTTGAGTAAGACTCAAAACCCAACCACGGCAGAATATAGAGAGAGAATGTAAGTCATTCCCTATGCCTCAGCCGTAGGTTTTATAAATTATGCTATGCTGTGTACTAGACCTATTGTGTACCTTACCATGAGTTTGGCAAGGTGGTACAATAGTCATCTAGGAGTGGATCACTAGACAACGGTCAAAGTTATCCTTAGTTACCTAAGAGGACTAAGGAAATATTTCTCGGTTATGGAGGTGATAAATAGTTCGCCGTAAAGAGTTACATTGATGCAAGCTTTGCCACTAATCCGGATGACTATGAGTCTCGATCTGGATACATATTGAAAGTGGGAGCAATTAGCTAGAGTAGCTCCATGCAGAGCATTGTAGACATAGAAATTTACAAAATACACACGGATCTGAATGTGGTAGACCCGTTGACTAAACCTCGCTCACAAGCAAAACATGATCACACCTTAGTACTCTTTGGGTGTTAATCACATGGCGATGTGAACTAGATTACTGACTGTAGTAAACCCTTCAGGTGTTGGTCACATAGCGATGTGAACTATGGGTGTTAATCACATGGTGATGTGAACTATTGGTGTTAAATCACATGGCGATGTGAACTAGATTATTGACTCTAGTGCAAGTGGGAGACTCAAGGAAATATGCCCTAGAGCAATAATAAAGTTGTTATTTATATTTCCTTATATCATGATAAATGTTTATTATTCATGCTAGAATTTATTAACCGGAAACTTGATACATGTGTGGATACATAGACAAAACACAGTGTCCCTAGTAAGCCTCTACTAGACTAGCTTGTTAATCAAAGATGGTTAAGTTTCCCAGCCATAGACATGTGTTGTCATTTGATGAACGGTACCACATCATTAGGAGAATGATGTGATGGACAAGACCCGTCTGTTAGCTTAGCATAATGATCGTTAAAGTTTCGTTGCTATTGCTTTCTTCATGACTTATACATATTCCTTTGACTATTAGATTATGCAACTCCCGGATACCGGAGAAATACCTTGTGTGATATCAAACGTCACAACGTAACTGGGTGATTATAAAGATGCTCTACAGGTATCTTTGAAGGTTTTTGTTGGTTGGCATAGATCGAGATTAGGATTTGTCACCCCAAGTATTAGAGAGGTATCTCTGGCCCCTCTCGGTAATGCACATCATAATAAGCCTTGCAAGCAATGTGACTAATGAGTTAGTTCCGGGATGATGCATTACGGAATGAGTAAAGAGACTTGCCAGTAACGAGATTGAACTAGGTATGGAGATACTGACGATCGAATCTCGGGCTAGTAACATACCAATGACAAAGGTAATAATGTATGTTGTCATAACGGTTTGACCGATAAAGATCTTCGTAGAATATGCGGGAGCCAATATGAGCATCCAGGTTCTGCTATTGGTTATTGACCAGAGAGGTGTCTCGGTCAAGTCTACATAGTTCTTGGACCCGCAGGATCCGCACGCTTAACGTTCGATGACGATTTGTATTATATGAGTTATGCGATTTGGTGACCGGATGTTGTTCGGAGTCCCGGATGAGATCACGGACATGACAAGGAGTCTCTAAATGGTCGAGAGATAAAGATTCATATATAGGATGATAGTATTTGGAAACCAGAAATGTTCCGGGGGTACCGAGTACGTATCGGGTCACCGAAAGGGGTTCCGGGCAACCCCCAGCAAACTATATGGGCCTTAATGGGCCAAGAGGGGGACTGACCAGCTCCTAAAGGGCTGGTGCGCCCCTCCCATATGGCCTGGCCAGATTGGAGTAGAAAAGGTGAAGGAGGAAAGGAATAAGGGAATAATATTCCCCCTTCCCCCTTTTCCCTTCCTACTCTGAATAGGAATAGGAAAAGGGGGAGGCCGAATTGGGAGGACCCCAAGTAGGATTCCTCCTACTTGGGGCGCCTCCTTGGCTTCCTCTCCTCCCCTCCAACCTACATATTGTTGGAAATATGCCATAGAGGCAATAATAAAATGGTTATTATTTCCTTGTTCATGATAATTGTCTATTGTTCATGCTATAATTGTGTTATCCGGAAATCGTAATACATGTGTGAATACATAGACCACAACATGTCCCTAGTGAGCCTCTAATTGACTAGCTCGTTGATCAATAGATGGTTACGGTTTCTTGACCATGGACATTGGATGTCATTGATAACGGGATCACATCATTAGGAGAATGATGTGATGGACAAGACCCAATCCTAAGCATAGCACAAGATCGTGTAGTTCGTGAGCTAGAGCTTTTCTGAATGTCAAGTATCATTTCCTTAGACCATGAGATTGTGCAACTCCCGGATACTGTAGGAGTGCTTTGGGTGTAACAAACGTCACAACGTAACTGGTTGGCTATAAAGGTGCACTACAGGTATCTCCGAAAGTGTCTGTTGGGTTGGCATGAATCGAGACTGGGATTTGTCACTCCGTATGACGGAGAGGTATCTCTGGGCCCACTCGGTAATGCATCATCATAATGAGCTCAGTGTGACTAAGTAGTTGGTCACGGGATCATGCATTACGGAACGAGTAAAGTGACTTCCCGGTAACGAGATTGAACGAGGTATTGGGATACCGACGATCGAATCTTGGGCAAGTAACGTACCGATTGACAGAGAGAATTGTATACGGGATAGCTTGAATCCTCGACATCGTGGTTCATCCGACGAGATCATCGTGGAACATGTGGGAGCCAACATGGGTATCCAGATCCCGCTATTGGTTATTGGCCGGAGAGTTGCCTCGGTCATGTCTGCATGGTTCCCGAACCCGTAGGGTCTACACACTTAAGGTTCGATGACGCTAGGGTTATTAGGAAGACTTGTATGTGATTACCGAATGTTTTTCGGAGTCCCGGATGAGATCTTGGACGTCACGAGGAGTTCCAGAATGGTGCGGAGGTGAAGATTTATATGTAGGAAGTTGTCATACGGTCACCGGAATGGTTCGGGGGCACATCGGTATTGTACCGGGGGCACCGGAGGGGTTCTGGGGGTCCACCGGGAGGGGCCACCTCTCTCGGAGGGCCTAATGGGCCGTAGAGGAAAGGGAACCTGCCCTACATGGGCTGGGTGCACCCCCCCCCCTTGGGCACATGCGCCTAGGGTTGGGGGGAAACCCTAAGGGGGGCGCCCCCCTTGCTTGGGGGGCAAGCCCCCTCCCCTTGGCCGCCCCCCCTCTAGATCTCATCTAGAGGGGGCCAGCCCCCTTCCTCCTTCCCCTATAAATAGAGGGGCAAGGGGAGGGCTGCACACCACATCCAAGACGCAGCCTCTCCCCTCCCCAACACCTCTCCTCCTCCGCAAGAGCTTGGCGAAGCCCTGCCGGAGTACTGCTGCTCCACCACCACCATGCCGTCGTGCTGCTGTTGGATCCCTCTTCCTCAACCTCTCCCTCCTCCTTGCTGGATCAAGGCGCGGGATACGTCCTCGCTCCGTATGTGTGTTGAACGCAGAGGTGCCGTCCGTTCGACGCTAGGATCATCGGTGATTTGGATCACGATGAGTACGACTCCATCAACCCATTCTCTTGAACGCTTCCCTCGCGATCTACAAGGGTATGTAGATGCACTCATCTCCCTCTCGTTGCTAGATGACTCCATAGATTGATCTTGGTGATACGTAGAAAATTTTAATTTCTGCTACGATCCCCAACAGTGGTATCATGAGCTAGGTCTATGCGTAGTTTCTATGCACGAGTAGAACACAAGTTGTTGTGGGCGTCGATTTTGTCAATTTACTTGCTGTTACTAGTCTTATCTTGATTCGGCGGCATCGTGGGATGAAGCGGCCCGGACCGACCTTACACGTACGCTTACGCGAGATTGGTTCCATCGATTGACATGCACTAGTTGCATAAGGTGGCTAGCGGGTGTCTGTCTCCCCCACTATAGTTGGATCGGATTCGATGAAAAGGGTCCTTGTGAAGGGTAAATAGAAATTGGCATATCACGTTGTGGTTTTTGGCGTAGGTAAGAAACGTTCTTGCTAGAAACCTATAGCAGCCACGTAAAAACTTGCAACAACAATTAGAGCATGTCTAACTTGTTTTTGCAGCATATGTCGTGTGATGTGATATGGCCAAAAGGATGTGATGAATGATATATGTGATGTATGAGATTGATCATGTTCTTGTAATAGGAATCACGACTTGCATGTCGATGAGTATGATAACCGGCAGGAGCCACATGAGTTGTCTTAATTTATTTATGACCTGCGTGTCAACTTATACGTCATGTAATTACTTTACTTTATCGCTAACTGTTAGCCATAGTAGTAGAAGTAATAGTTGACGAGACAACTTCATGAAGACACGATGATGGAGATCATGGTGTCATGCCGGTGACGACGATGGTCATGGCGCCCCAAAGATGGAGATCAAAAGGAGAAAAATGATATTGGCCATATCATGTCACTATTTGATTGCATGTGATGTTTATCATGTTTTACATCTTATTTGCTTAGAACGACGGTAGCATAAATAAGATGATCCCTCGCAATAATTTCAAGAAAGTGTTCCTCCTAACTGTGCACCGTTGCTAAGGTCCATTGTTCCGAAGCACCACGTGATGATTGGGTGTGATAGGTTCTAATGTTCTCATACAACGAGTGTAAGCCAGATTTACACACGCAAAACACTTAGGTTGACTTGATGAGCCTAGCATGTACAGACATGGCCTCGGAACACGGAAGACCGAAAGGTCGAACATGAGTCATATAGAAGATATGATCAACATGAAGATGTTCACCGATGATGACTAATCTGTCTCACGTGATGATCGGACACGGCCTAGTTGAATCAGATCATGTATCACTTAGATGACTAGAGGGATGTCTATCTGAGTGGGAGTTCATTAAATAATTTGATTATATGAACTTAATTATCATGAACTTAGTCTAAAATCTTTACAATATGTCTTGTAGATCAAATGGCCCACGCTAATGTTGTCCTCAACTTCAACGCGTTCCTAGAGAAAACCAAGCTGAAAGACGATGGTAGCAACTATACGGACTGGGTCCGGAACTTGAGGATCATCCTCATAGCTGCCAGGAAAGCATATGTCCTTGAAGCACCGCTAGGTGAAGCACCACCCCCAGCAAACCAAGACGTTATGAACGCTTGGCAGTCCCGTGTTGATGATTACTCCCTGGTTCAGTGCGGCATGCTTTACAGCTTAGAACCGGGGCTCCAGAAGCGTTTTGAGCAACATGGAGCATATGAGATGTTCCAAGAGCTAAAAATGGTTTTCCAAGCTCATGCCTGGGTCGAGAGATATGAAGTCTCCGACAAGTTCTACAGTTGTAAGATGGAGGAGAATAGTTCCATCAGCGAGCACATACTCAAAATGTCTGGGTTGCACAACTGCTTATCTCAGCTGTGAGTTAATCTCCCGGATGATGCGGTCATTGACAGAATCCTTCAGTCGCTCCCACCTAGCTACAAGAGCTTTGTGATGAACTTCAACATGCAGGGGATGGAAAAGACCATTCCTGAGGTATATTCAATGTTGAAATCAGAGGAGGTGGAAATCAAAAAGGAACATCAAGTGTTGATGGTGAATAAAACCACTAAGTTCAAGAAAGGCAAGGGTAAAAGGAACTTCAAGAAGGACGCCAAGGGAGTTGCCGCGCCCGGTAAGCAAGCTGCCAGGAAGAAGCCAAAGAATGGACCCAAGCCCGAGACTGAGTGTTTTTATTGCAAGGGAAGTGGTCACTGGAAGCGGAACTGCCCCAAGTACTTACCGGATAAGAAGGCCGGCAACACCAAAGGTATATGTGATATACATGTTATTGATGTGTACCTTACCAGTACTCGTAGTATCTCCTGGGTATTTGATACCGGTGCGGTTGCTCATATTTGTAATTCAAAACAGGAGCTACGGAATAAGCGGAGACTGGCGAAGGATGAGGTGGCGCGTCGGGAATGGTTCCAAGGTCGATGTGATCGCCGTCGGCACGCTACCTCTACATTTACCTACGGGATTTGTTTTAAACCTCAATAATTGTTATTTAGTGCCAGCTTTGAGCATGAACATTGTATCAGGATCTCGTTTAATACGAGATGGCTACTCATTTAAATCCGAGAATAATGGTTGTTCTATTTATATGAAAGATATGTTTTATGGTCATGCCCCGCTGGTCAATGGTTTATTCTTATTTAATATCGAACGTGATGTTACACATATTCATAGTGTGAATACCAAAAGATGTAAGGTTGATAATGATAGTCCCACATACTTGTGGCACTGCCGCCTTGGTCACATTGGTGTCAAACGCATGAAGAAACTCCATGTAGATGGACTTTTGGAGTCTCTTGATTATGAATCATTTGACATGTGCGAACCATGCCTCATGGGCAAAATGACCAAGACTCCGTTCTCCGGAACAATGGAGCGAGCAACCAACTTATTGGAAATCATACATACTGATGTGTGCGGTCCAATGAGTGTTGAGGCTCGCAGTGGCTATCGTTATGTTCTCACCCTCACTGATGACTTGAGTAGATATGGGTATGTCTACTTAATGAAGCACAAGCCTGAGACCTTTGAAAAGTTCAAGGAATTTCAGAGTGAGGTTGAGAATCAACGTGACAGGAAAATCAAGTTCTTATGATCAGATCGTGGGGGAGAATATTTGAGTCACGAATTTGGCGCACTTAAGGAAATGTGGAATAGTTTCACAACTCACGCCGCCTGGAACACCTCAGCGTAATGGTGTGTCTGAACGTCGTAATCGCACTCTATTGGATATGGTGCGATCTATGATGTCTCTTACCGATCTACCGTTGTCATTTTTGGGCTATGCTTTAGAGACTGCCGCATTCACTTTAAATAGGGCTCCATTGAAATCCGTTGAGACGACACCGTATGAATTATGGTTTGGGAAGAAACCTAAGCTGTCGTTTCTAAAAGTTTGGGGATGTGATGCTTATGTGAAGAAACTTCAAACTGAAAAGCTCGAACCCAAATCGGAAAAATGTGTCTTCATAGGATACTCTAAAGAAACTATTGGATATACCTTCTACCTCAGATCCGAAGGAAAAATCTTTGTTGCCCAGAATGGATCCTTTCTAGAGAAAGAGTTTCTCTCGAAAGAAGTAAGTGGGAGGAAAGTAGAACTTGATGAAGCATTGCCTCTTGAACTAGAGAGTGGCGCAGCTCAGGAAAATGTTCCTGAGGTGCCTGCACCGACTAGAGAGGAAGTTAATGGTGATGATCATGAAACTTTAGATCAAGTTGCTACTGAACTTCGTAGGTCCACAAGGACACGTTCTACACCAGAGTGGTACGACAATCCTGTCCTAGAAATCATGTTGTTGGACAATGGTGAACCTTCGAACTATGAAGAAGCGATGGCGGGCCCAGATTCCGACAGATGGCTGGAAGCCATGAAATCCGAGATAGGATCCATGTATGAAAACGAAGTATGGACTTTGACTGACTTGCCCGTTGATCGGCGAGCCATAGAAAATAAATTGATCTTTAAGAAGAAGACAGACACGGATGGTAATGTGACCATCTATAGGGCTCGGCTTGTCGCTAAGGGTTATCGACAGGTTCAAGGGGTTGACTACGATGAGACTTTCTCACCCGTAGCGAAGCTGAAGTCCGTCCGAATCATGTTAGCAATTGCCGCATTCTATGATTATGAGATATGGCAAATGGACGTCAAAACGGCATTCCTTAATGGTTTCCTTAAGGAAGAATTGTATATGATGCAGCCGGAAAGTTTTTGTCGATCCTAAGAATGCTGACAAGGTGTCCAAGCTCCAATGCTCAATCTATGGGCTAGTGCAAGCATCTCGGAGTTGGAACATTCGATTTGATGAGATGATCAAAGCGTTTGGGTTTACGCAGACTTATGGAGAAGCCTGTGTTTACAAGAAAGTGAGTGGGAGCTCTGTAGCATTTCTCATATTATATGTGGATGACATACTATTGATGGGAAATGATATAGAATTCTTGGAAAGCATAAAGGCCTACTTGAACAAGTGTTTTTCAATGAAGGATCTTGGAGAAGCTGCTTATATATTAGGCATCAAGATCTATAGAGATAGATCGAGACGCCTCATTGGTCTTCCACAGAGTATGTACCTAGACAAGATATTGAAGAAGTTCAATATGGATCAGTCCAAGAAGGGGTTCTTGCATGTGTTGCAAGGTACGAGATTGAGCACGGCTCAATGCCCGACCACGGCAGAAGATAGAGAAAATATGAGTGTCATCCCCTATGCCTCAGCCATAGGGTCTATTATGTAAGCCATGCCGTGTACCAGACCAGATGTAAACCTTGCCGTAAGTTTGGTAGGAAGGTACCAAAGTAATCCCGGCATGGAACACTGGAAAACGGTCAAGAATATCCTGAAGTACCTGAAAAGGACAAAGGATATGTTTCTCGTTTATGGAGGTGACGAAGAGCTCGTCGTAAAGAGTTATGTCTGTGGTGCCCGGAAAATTAAGCTACAGTGATCCCCCGTTAATGATGCCACGTCACCTCGATACTGTTGCTAATCACGTCGTTAGTTCGAAACCGATTCAAATTCAAATTCAAAATAGAGGCAAACATCAAAAGCTTTCAAATATTAAAACTAAAATGTTCGGTTTGTGCCAGATAATGCATAGGTAATTAAGGTGAAGAAACCCTACTTTTATAAAATGTTTAAATACTCTAAAATGAATAAAATAGTAGCAAATACAATTATTTAAATGCTCTAAAAATAATAAACATTTTCAAAACTAATTTGTTATAAGTATTAAACTATTGTGGCAGTGGCATAATTTGTAAAATCTATTTAGGTGCCACTGTGGTAATTTACTAAAACTAAAATAAAAGGAAACTAAAAGAAAGCAAACATAGCAAATAAAAATAAGAAAAGAGAAAGACAACACAAAATAAAAATAGAAAGAAAAGGACACCCCCGGCCAACTGGGCCAATAGGCCCAGCTAGCCACCCACGCGGCCCAGCTGGCCCACCCCGGCTGGATAACCCCACCCAGGCCAAACCCTAACCCACCGACACCCCCACTTCCCCCCACATCTCCACTCCCTCTCCCGATCCGATTTGGATCCGGGACCAGCCCCTCCACTCTCCCCTCACGCCTCGCTCCTCTCGCTCCCTCCCGATCCGGATCGAGGCGCAACGGCGCCCCCTCGCCGCCACTCCGCTGAGGCAGCGCCCCGCTGCCCACCTCGATCGGCGCCTCCCGTCTCCGCCACCAGGCTGGCGCCCCTCGCCGAGCTCACTTCGTCGCTGGACCATGCCGGCAGGGTCCCGCCGGCGCGCACCGAACCCTGCCGCGGCCGCTCCCGGCGAGTCGACCCACCTCTCCGATGCCGACGTCCTGGAGCGCCTTCGCCGGACCTCCCCGCCGGATTGCCTCCTCTCCGACACACGTCTCAGACCTCCACCTCGCGCCCCACTGCCCTTAACCCTACGGCCCCAGTGAGCGCCTCCCTCTCCTTGTCTCTCCCTGGCTCGTCTCGACGCCGCGCACCCCGATCCCCACCCTCGTGCGCGCCCGCGCCATCTCTGGTTGCGCCCGACGCGTGCTCACCGCGCCCCCATCTGCGCGCACAGGTCCCTGGACCGCCCTCTGCTGCGCTTGCCTGCGGGTGGCCGCGCGCACCGTGCTCCCCTGGCTGAAGCGCTCTGACCCCCGCCCCCTGCTCCCCACGCCTTCGCCGCCGCTGACCTGCCGTGCCGCTACCTCCCCAGGTCACTGTGGCCTCGCCTGTGCCGCTTCATCGCCGCCCCGGCCGCCTGGCTGGCGCCGTGGTCACCGGCCCCTCCCCTGCTCCCTGCCGGCTCCGCCCGCCACTGGAGGTGCGCCCGAACGAACGGGTGCCGCGCCCGTAACCCGCTCGCCTGCTATGGCCCCTGTGCCACAGACAGGTGGGGCTCAGCCCCTGAGAACGTTTAAAAAAATGATGAATAATTAATTAATTAATTAACTTAATTAATCTTGATTGATTAAAATAAACAGTTAATTAAACTAATTAATTTTGATTAGATTAACCTAATCAATTAACTAAACCCTAATTAACCTAATAGAGTATGACAAAGGGGCCCCACCCTAGAACGATTTTAATAAATAATAATAATAAAATGTTAGAATAATTAAAATAATAATTAATTGATTAATTAATGAGTTAATTAAATTAATTAATCATGTTTAACTAATCTAATAATAATAAATTAGCATAATCACTTAGTTAGTCTAATTCCCCTCGTTTAGTTAACGTGAGTCTATGACCAGTGGGACCCACTGGTCAGGTTGACCAGTCAACCCCTGTTGGCTGCTAACGTCAGCATGACATCATGCTGATGTCATAAATCCAATTTTGAATTAAATTAAATAATTATTTAAATTTCAGAAATTAATAAATTCTTTTGAAAATCATATCTTTTAATCCGTAACTCGGATGGAAATACTTTCTACATGAAAGTTGCTCAGAACGACGAGATGAATCCGGATAGGCAGCCCGTTCGTCCGCCACACATCCCTAGCATAACAAACTCACAACTTTCCCCCTCCGGTTCATCTGTCCGAAAACGCAAAACACCAGGGATACTTTCCCGGATGTTTCCCCCCCTTCGTCGGTATCACCTCCTACCACGTTAGGGCACTCCTAGCACCACTTATTGTCCTGTTATTCCTTGTGATGCTTTGATTGCACTGTTATTTATTGTGTTCTCCTCCGTTACTTCTTTCCGGTAGACCCCGAGACCGCTGCCGGTACCCCTGTTGTAGACTACGGTGTTGACGACCTTTCTTGCCAGAGCAACCAGGCAAGCCCCCCCCTTGATCACCAGATATCGCCTACTCTTCTCTCTACTGCTTGCATTAGAGTAGTGTAGTATGTTACTGCTTTCCGTTAATCCTATTCTAATGCATAGCCTGACATTGTTGCTACAACTTTCGATACCTTACCTGCAATCCTAAATGCTTAGTATAGAATGATAGTGTTCCATCAGTGGCCCTACACTCTTGTCCGTATGCCATGCTATACTACTGGGCCGTGATCACTTCGGGAGGTGATCACAGGCATATACTATATACTTTACACTGTTACATTACCGGTGATACTGTTTGGTGATGAGGGCTGAAGGGGCAGGTGGCTCCATCTAGGTAGTGGTGGGCCTGAGTTCCCGACGGCCCCCGACTGTTACTTTGAGGCGGAGCGACAGTGCAGGTTGAGACCACCTAGGAGAGAGGTGGGCCTGGCCCTGGTCGGCGCTCGCGAATACTTAACATGCTTAACGAGATCTTGGTATTTGATCTGAGTCTGGCTACTGGCCTATACGCACTAACCATCTACGCGGGGCAGTTATGGACACTCGACGTCGTGGTATCAGCCAAAGCCTTCGTGACGTCAGCGACTGAGCGGCGCGTGCCGGGTTGGACCGCGTAACGTGACTTCCTTTGTAATGGAGGTTGCTAGGTCTGCTCTCCGGCCGCGTACGTAACGTGCAGGTGTGCAATGGGCGATGGGCTCAGACCCCTGCGCCATAGGATTTAGACCGGCGTGCTGACCTCTCTGTTGTGCCTAGGTAGGGTTGCGACGTGTTGATCTTCCGAGGTCGGGCATGACCCAGAAAAGTGTGTCCGGACAAAGGGGATCGAGCATGTTGGGAAATGTGGTGCACCCCTGCAGGGAAGTTAATCTATTCGAATAGTCGTGCTCTTCGGTAACAGGACGACTTGGACTTGTACCTTGACCTTATGACAACTAGAACCGGATACTTAATAAAACACACCCTTCCAAGTGCCAGATACAACTGGTGATCGCTCTCTCACAGGGCGACGAGGGGAGGATCATCGGTTAGGATTATGCTACACGATGCTACTTGGTGAACTTACCATCTACTCTCTTCTCCTGCTGCAAGATGGAGGTTACCAGAAGCGTAGTCTTCGACAGGACTAGCTATCCCCCTCTTATTATGGCATTCTGCAGTTCAGTCCACATATGATACCCCTTTTGCCATTTGATACCAATGCATACATTTGTAGTGTAGCTCCTTGCTTGCGAGTACTTTGGATGAGTACTCATGGTTGCTTTACTCCCCCTTCCTTTACCCGGTTGATGCAACCAGACGTTGGAGTCCAGGAGCCAGACGCCACTGTTGATGACGACTACTACTTCTCGGGAGGTGCCTACTACTACGTGCAGCCCGCTGACGGCGACCAGGAGTAGTTTAGGAGGATTCCAGGCAGGAGGCCTGCGCCTCTTTCGATCTATATCCCAGTTTGTGCTAGCCTTCTTAAGGCAAACTTGTTTAACTTATGTCGGTACTCAGACATTGTTGCTTCCGCTGACTCGTCTATGATCGAGCTCTTGTATTCGAGCCCTCGAGGCCCCTGGCTTGTAATATGATGCTTGTATGACTTATTTTTATTTGTAGAGTTGTGTTGTGATATCCTCCCGTGAGTCCCTGATCTTGATCGTACACGTTTGCGTGTATGATTAGTGTACGGTCAAATCAGGGGCGTCACAAGTTGGTATCAGAGCCGACTGCCTGTAGGAATCCCCCTTCTAAACTCCTTGGCCGAAGTTGAGTCTAGACATTACAAAACTTTTACTAACATGGTTGTGCGCCTTACGGGCCCACGACGCCATTGGATGGTACTAGGATCCTTTACTCCTCGATCTTTACTCTGGGACTCTAATCTCTCCCCTATTCGGGTTAAACGATTTTGCTAAAAACACTAACTTTAGGTTCTCGAAAATACTTTCTCCCGGAGAGCCCCTCACTCCGGATGATCGCTTGCTGCACCAGAAGATTCCGAAGTTACTCTACGATGCTCTCTCGAGTCTTTGTGCCATCGCATTTGTGATTTCCTTCCACCGTCAACCTCTATGAAAACTGCATACACTTGCCATTCATACAATCATTCCGCATTGATCTTGTTAATACAAGATGCCTCGAACTGCTCTTCGTTATTCCGAGTATCCTTTGAGCTTACCGCCTTGTAGTTCTTGCCCCATGAATGCCCCCTACGGATAATTCCTCACACTTACCGAGTATCCGTTCTTCCCCCGTTGTTCATATGATTCACAAGATACATTGAAATTCTATCTGATCTTTCGGTGTCCTCTGCCCACTATTGCTCGGCAAATACTTATGTGCTTGCATTATGGATGCGTTCCATATGGCTAGCAATATTCATAGTATCCTTTGTCATTATCATTTTGAGTCCGTTGATTCAATATGTTGCAAATGATCACAATCCTCAATCAGAACCCAGAATTCATCCTTCCGGCTCAGATGTCATTTTGAATATGAGTTGGATCTCGACCAATCAAATTGCCATCGATTGTACCCCTAAGTCCAATCAACTTATCCATCCTTAATCAGAGTGTTTGCTTCTGATCCCTTGATTTGGAAATCGCAATTCCTTTGCATTTGAGATTTGAATTAGTTAGTTATTCCCATAATTTGATGCCTTTGCATTATTTCTCCCTCTGATTGAGTACGATACTCACGTCAGCTCCATTATGGACCACCAAACCCATTGCTGGGTTATTATCCGATGGTATCATACACATTCAAATCTTGTGAGTTCTTTCCCTGGGGCATAATGCTTTGACAACCATGCTCTACTTTTGAGTTTGTGTTATTTACTCCTGAAGTTCATGGTATATGTTCTACAAAGCCCCGACGGGTTGAACCTATTACTTCCTTAATCTATGTGAACCCGAAAGTTTTCACTGGTCATACTCCTCTGGTAATTCACCATGGAGGTTTTGACAATGAAATCATTTTTATCTAGAGCAGTGAATGAAAGGTTATGCATTGAAGAAGTGGGAGTCGACCTTGAACTTTGTGTTCATGCCCATGGACACAATGTAGACCTTATCATTAAAGCTTCTCTTAAGTTAATTATTCATGGTTATAAGTTCTTATATCTGGGATCCGGCCTTTTGCAATCACGGTTCCGACCATGTTCTCCTTTAAATACCATTTCTCGTGCAAGTTTAAGCACTTGTGTTCTGCAGAGCAATACCCTAGTCCAACCGCTACTTTGATTTGTCGTCGAGTATTACACCCCCTCGTATCTCAAGATTATCTAGGAACTGCATAACTTCTTATGAGTTCTTCATCAATTACTACATTCTCACTGATTATGATTTTTCACGGACTCTGAGTTATTAAACACTCAAAGACGCCGATAAATGAACTGAGTCCGCACTCCGATTCAAAACTCTAAGTAATCTTCCTTCAAGTCATTCCTAGCCTGATTGGCTATATCCTTATCATGCTAAATTTTAACTGTGCTACCTGGTCCTTCTTCCCGAAGCACAATTTTCGATGATGAGCTAAGCTTACATTGATCTTCCTCATAATATCATTTCGCCTTGAACCACAAGCTTGGTTTCGAGTTGTGTCGTACCCGTGGTTACAATAACCTTCCGCTCAATCATTCATTTGACTTGATGTCATCACCGATCGATTACATCTTAATGAAATCTCTCGACAAATGTGTCATGATCATCATCAAGAATGATATGCCTTCTTCCAAGTGTGAATCGAATTCATGATGGGTGATGATTGGTATTAACATTGACAACATTCTTCCATTCCCTCCAACACAAAACTTGTTCTTTTTTTGTGTTATACCATGAGTTCCTTGTTATCCGACTTATGTTATGTTCTACCTTGAAGTATTACTGTCTTTTATGTCAAGGATGTTGTGAGGTTTGCTCCACCTCTTAAGAGTTCTTGGTGTAGTGATACTTCTCACAAGCACCATCCTTTCTTGATCCCCGTGTTGCCTCCAACCGTAATACCAAAAAGTGAACGATGCTGCTTGGATTCTATACTCCTAGCAACCCTATTGCTTTGGAGTTATTTGTCGACAGTTCCTTCTTAGACTATTATTTATTGAATCACCATTCTAGCATTGATCTTGCTACCTAAGCTCATATCTCGCGTGCCCCTTTCAACCAATGTTTAATTGTGTATGTTTTCCTCCAGCATACATCGTTAATTCATTTGATCTGGCTAATGTTATCTCCTTGTTCACATAGTTGTGTAAATCCATCCTTTTTGGAAATGTCTATGGATTGTCGCTGAGTCAATCAGTCACCTCCTCACCTCTCCTTGATTTAATGATGAACTCTTGTTTCGGTACTCGCTTCCATAGTTCATTTCCTGAGAATCTTACAATGTCATTTCGTCAATTTGAGTTGCACCCTTTTTCTTCTCAGGCATCCCGAGTCTGAGGTATCTTGACACCAATCAGATCAGAATCTCGGTTAGATATGATGGTTGAGACATATTTCCAAGAGTTATACATTAGTTTTTGACCCAATAAAGGTGATGTCATGCCTACCACACCTAGGCGGAGGACCTATTGTTATAATATATTTTTTGCAAGTTTAGCCATTCTTTCAAGAGGAAATTGTAAGACTTATTCTATAATTTATCCCTGATGAATCCTTGTGTATCTAGAGTCCGACCTTTGATTGAAGACTGTAACGCCCCGAGACCGATGTGCCAGGTGTCGTCTAGTTATTCGCTGTTGTTGCCTTGTCATTGCTTGTGTGTCATGCATTGCATATCATGTCATCATGTGCATTTCATTCACATACATGCTCGTCTCATGCATCCGAGCATTTTCCCCGTTGTCCGTTTTGCATTCCGGCGCTTCGTTCTCCTCCGGTGGTCATTTCTATCTTTCTTTCGTGTGTGGGGATTAAACATTTCCGGATTGGACCGAGACTTGCCAAGCGGCCTTGGTTTACTACCGGTAGACCACCTGTCAAGTTTCGTGCCATTTGGGCTTCGTTTGGTACTCCAACGGTTAACCGAGGGACCGAAAAGGCCTCGTGTGTGTTGCAGCCCAACACCCCTCCATTTTGGCCCAAAACCCACCAAACTCTGCTCCATGTCCTAGAGCGTTCGATCACGATCGCGTGGCCAAAAACTGCACCTCATTTGGACTCTCCTAGCTCCCTCTATGCCTATAAATAGACCCCCCATTCCAAATCCCGGGTCTCCTCCCCCGAAACCCTAAAATCTCAGATCCGCCGCCGCCGGACACATCCGCCACCGACGGACACGTCTGGTCCGCCCGCCGCCGCCACGTGGCACACCACCATTGGCCGCCTCCGTCGTCGTTCCACCCCGCCGCCAGGCCCGGGAGGCCCGTGGCCGGCCCCCGGGGCCCATCT
>NC_041390.1:133241832-133249029 GCF_002162155.2 Triticum dicoccoides | reverse complement strand
CCCCGCTCGGGCTCGTCGCCGGCCACCGCCGCCGCCCCGGTCGCCGCCCCTCGCCGCCTCCTCCCTCACCGGCCGGCGTGCCTCCCCTCGCCAAGTCCGGCGACGTTCCGGCGGTGAACAGTAACTCCGGCGACCTCGTAATCCGCGCAGATCTCAGATCTGAAATCCTAACCCTAGGTCGTTTTTTTCGCCGTCCCAGAATTTTTACTTCATATGCTCCTGTTCGAGGCCCCGTAACTTTGCATCCATAGCTCGGATTCATGCATATAGCATATCAAAATGTTCATCTCAAAGAGTACATCATTTCATTCCATTGCATCATTTTCTTTTGAGCTCATCTTGATGCCCGAAATGCTGTTAGAAGAGGGCTTCATGAGTTAATTGTCAGATCTGCTAGTTCATCTTAGACATTTGTCATTTTTGCCATGATTAATGTGTGCATGCTATGCCCGTGAGTTCTACATATGTTTTGTTAAGGGTTTTGTCATCTTTCCAGAGGTGCAACCCATGCATTTTTAGGATGTGTGTGGTGACTTGTGCAAGCTTGCAAAGTGAGGCACCCGGTAAATCTGTTTTCAGGGACTTAGTAGTTTTCACCAAGTCTGCGATTATTTAGTTCATGATGCCATATGTTCTTGTTGTTTCCTAGTGATCCCTGCCTCTTTTGAGGATGATCAGTAAAGGAGTTTTGTTGATCTTGTTATGCTATATCCATCCATATCTTTACTTGCAATTAAGGAGCACCCTAGGTTGAGTCAATCGAGCTCTACTTTTGCTTCGTTGCGAATCTGGGCAAATCGTCAACTTGTTTGCGATTTTGCCGATGTTAATGTAGTTGATCCGTGCATGCTATGTCATTGTTCTTGCCATGCCTAGCTTGTATTTTGTGCCTTCTTTATGGATGTATGCTTGTCTTGCCATGACTTGCACCGTGGTGAGTGCATCGAGCTCGTAAACATGCCTTCGTGAGTTATGTTTCAGCATGTCCCAGTTTTCACTAAATCTGAAAACTGATTATGTTTTTGCTATGTTCATGTGCTTGTTAGTATATTTTGTGATCCCTTTTGGCTCAAGGTCACTCAGGGACTTTTGTTAAGCTTGTTGAGTAGCTCCATGCCATGTCTTTATTTTTCATGTTCAGGTCCTGTAGCATGTTGTTTTGTTGCTCCGAAGAGGGCTATATGATCTAAAATTCCAGACAAGTGTTAATTTCACTAAGTCTGAGATCTGTTTACCATTTGCGTTTTTTCCATGCTTGTTTGAACCTGTTAATTGATGATTTGGCCGTAGCTCAGTGCTAGACTTTCGTTAAGCATCTTGTGTGAATCCCTGCCATGTATTTTGATGCCATGTTTGGTGGCTGTAGCACGTTCATCTCATTGCATTTAGATGCCTACTTGCTGTAAATCGCAGACCGGTGTCATTTTTGAATCGCTTGCCATTTCCAAATCGTAACTCCGATTCCGGCGTTCTTTATATCGTTTTCAAGCGATTTCATCTCATCTTTCCAGTGGCACACTTGGATTTCCAAGTTGAGGCCAGGTTCATGCATTTCCTGTCATGTCTTGCATTTTGCATCCCGCATCGCATCCCGCATAGCATATCATCATTTCATCATATTGCTTGGTCTTGCACGTGGTTGATTGTATCCTTGTTGCTTGTTTGTCTTGTTTGGGTAGAGCTGGGAGACGAGTTCGCTAGCGAGGAGCCCGTTGAGTTTGCTCTTGAGGATCCAGTCAACTCTGACAACTCTGCAGGCAAGATGATCATACCCTCGAAATCACTACGATCTTTGCTATGCTAGTTTGCTCGCTCTTTTGCTATGCCAATGCTATGATGCCTACCACTTGCTTGCAAGCCTCCCAAATTGCCATGTCAAACCTCTAACCCACCATTGTCCTAGCAAACCATTGATTGGCTATGTTACCGCTTTGCTCAGCCCCCTCTTATAGCGTTACTAGTTGCAGGTGAAGATTGGAGGCCGTTCCTTGTTGGAACATCTTTTATTTACTTGTTGGGATATCATTATATTGCCATGTTATCTTAATGCATCTATATACTTGGTAAAGGGTGGAAGGCTCGGCCTCTCGCCTAGTGTTTTGTTCCACTCTTGCCGCCCTAGTTTTCGTCATATCGGTGTTATGTTCCCGGATTTTGCGTTCCTTACGCGGTTTGGTTATAATGGGAACCCCTTCATAGTTCGCCTTGATTAAAGCTTTTCCAGCAATGCCCAACCTTGGTTTTACCATTCGCCACCTAGCCTGTTTTTCCCTTGGGTTACCGGAGCCCAAGGGTCATCTTATTTTAACCCCCCTCCCCCCCGGGCCAGTGCTCCTCTGAGTGTTGGTCCGACAGAGTAGACTGCGGGGCCACCTCGGGGCAACTTGAGGGTTGGTTTTACTCGTAGGATGTCTCATCTGAGTGTGCCCTGAGAAAGAGATATGTGCAGCTCCTATCGGGATTTGTCGGCACATTCAGGCGGTGTTGCTGGTATTGTTTTACCCTGTCGAAGTGTCTTGAGTTACCGAGATACCGAGTCTGATCGAAACGTCTTGGGAGGAGGTCTATTCCTTCATTGATCGTGAGAGCTTGTCATGGGCTAAGTTGGGACTCCCCTACAGGGATTGAACTTTCGAAAGCCGTGCCCGCGGTTATGGGCAGATGGGAATTTGTTAATGTCCGGTTATAGATAACTTGAACCTTAATTAATTAAAATGAACCAACTGAGTGTGTTACCGTGATGGCCTCTTCTCGGCGGAGTCCAGGAAGTGGACACGGTGTTGGAGTAATGTTGGCGCAGGTTGTTCTCTAGCTTCTCGCTCGTGCTTTGCCTCCTCTTCTCGCTCTCTTTTGCGAATAAGTTAGCCACCATACTTGCTAGTCGCTTGCTGCAGCTCCACTCATATTTTACCTTGCCTTACCTATAAGCTCAAATAGTCTTGATCACGAGGGTGCGAGATTGCTGAGTCCCTGTGGCTCACAGATTACTATTACACCAGATGCAGGGCCTGATGATTCCGCTCCAGGAGACGCGTATGAGCTCAAGTGGGAGTTCGACGAAGACTCTCAACGATACTATGTTTCCTTTCCCGATGATCAGTAGTGGTGCCCAGTTGGGGGTGATTGGGACCGTTGTCACATGTTGGGTTCTCTTTTATTTTGGCGTCGTAGTCGGGCCATGATTGTTTTGGATGATGTAATGTTATTTATGTACTTGATTGACGTGGCGAGTGTAAGCCAACTATGTTATCTCCCCTTTTATTATTATTACATGGGATGTTGTGAAGATTGCCTAAATTGTGACATATGCCTTCAATGCGATTATGTCTCTAAGTCGTGCCTCGACACGTGGGAGCTATAGTCGCATCGAGGGTGTTACAAGTTGGTATCAGAGCCATCCCCGACCTTATGAGCCCCATTGCTTGATCGTTTTAGCGGCCGAGTTGTGTCTAGAAACATGTTTTGAGTCTTTAGGAATTATATATCGGAGAGTTCAGGAATTATTTTTACTTCCCAGTCTCCTCATCGCTCTGGTAAGGCATCCTGACGTAGAGTTTTGATTCTTCTCTTCTCAAATTTCACAAAAAAAATTTAGGATCACGCGGGTATCTTGGAATCGTTCCGATGGTTTTATGATGAGAACATTGTCTTGGTGCCTCCTGTCAGGGGTTTAGTGGAAGTGTCCCTGGGAGTTGAGCTCTGAGGTGTTGTCATCATAATTTTATCGTTGCAGTTCTGGAATACCTGAGTTTAGTACGCCGACATCGAAAATCTCTTTTATGCAGTTCGTTGGTGAGATAACCTCGACGCCACCCAGTACTGGGGCGGGAGTTCGGGAGTATCGCCATAACTTGTATAACAGATGCTTTTCGAAGGTTGAGGTAGATGGTTTCCAAAGTTTTTCTTGGTTATGTGTTGAAGGATGGATACAGCTCGATGTAGGATTTGCTAGTTTGGGTGAGATATTATGCTTCCCCTACATCCCCAACACCTGATTGCATAATCGGAAAAGTTCGGGAGTTTCGTAGGTGGGAATTCAAGTAGCTCTTAGGATATCTTTCCGACAGATGTATGATATGAAATTGGGGTTCGACGTCTAGTGGTCCGCCTATTCACGGTCGGTTTTACAGTGGTCTCGTTGTGTCTTAAAGAGTCCTTGGCTATGCCGACTCGGGGACGCTTCGTATGTCATGTGCACTGCCTTGTACATGACGGTGTTGTACGATCGAGCCCGTGTAGGCCCCACCATGAAAACTTCAGACGAAATCTCTATCATATGTTTGTTCCGGCTTATTCTGCAAGCCAATCCTTTGTTTTGTTTTGAATTGTGGGATTCAAGTTGCTTCAATGTCAAGTGTTGATTCCATACCTTCCCCAAATGGTGTTCTCATACTCCGATTTGAATACTAATCATTCTGGATAATCGAGATTGTCTTGCCAATCCTTTTCAACCGGTGTGTCTCTCTTCAAGTGGATCCGATCATTTCAACATCAGCAAGATCAATTATCATTTCTTCTCAACGGTGTTCGTTTCGTTCTCAATGGTGTTTTCCCACCCTCCCACCCTTGTTTTCTTGAAGGATTCAGAATTATTGATCAAGTATCCATCTTATTGATGTGAAGTCTCTCCATTCTTTCCTTCAATGTTCTTATCCGGTGATTCTCATGAAGTTTCTAACGGAGCTTCAAGTTCGTCATTCTTCTTTCTTTTCTTCTCCGGTGGATTCAAGTCAAGATTTGTCGATTATATCCCCTTTTCTCGTTTCAAATACCTTCTCTTGACGGTGCTCCTCATATTCATTCATTTCTCGCTATTCAATTGTTCCGGAATGCTCAAGATATCTCGAAGATTTGTGTTTCCACTATGCATTCGTTCAAGATCTTTCGAGGATGTTCTCTCATTCAAGTCTTTTATTTCAACCGGTGCATTATCTCTCTTAAAATCGTTCTACGGTGTTTCTTTTGAGTGGGCCCTAACCCACAGGTCTTTTCCCAGGATCTTACCTGACTCTTCTTATTCTCCCGGAGCTAGCCTAAATTTTTTCGAAGTTTGACGTAAGAATGATTTATCGTCAGTCAAATGTATTCTCAAGATCTGTCAATTCTTTTCATCGTTGGCTTAACCTTTCCGTTATTCATTCTGGAGTGCCTCAACAATTCACGGTGGTGTTTCTCGTTGTCATTTGAAGACCGAAGAAGAGTTTCCCTTTAATCTTGCTCCATTCTCTTCAAGATTTGTGATTCTAGCTTGTTGCCATCCTCTCGTAATTGTTTTGATCGTGAGAATTCTTTTCACCCTTTCGGAGAGATTTAAGAGTCTTCTCAGTTTGTTATCTGGAGTCCATCATTTTGGGATTATTCATTCTCAGCTTTCAGTTTACCGGTGAAGGCATTCTCAAGTTGCGGTATATCTATCTTAATCCTTTCTATGAGAATAAGTAGTGTGCCAAATCCGTTGAGTGTCATCAATTTAATTGGTGAAGGATACGCATAACATAATTCTTATTCTTGTTCATCATGGTGATTAATTCTTTATTCCGGAGGCTCATCATATTCTCAGTTCGAGATGCTTTATCTTTTCTGTTACCGGAGTTCCAAGCCCTCTCAACTATATTGCAAGGGTTCAACCTGTGTTTCAACTTTTCTTTCCATTCGTTTGACCATTCTTTTACCGGAGTTTCTTCATGGAGGCTATACATGAGGGTTCATCAAAGATTATTTCCTTCTCGAAGCGTTCATCGAGATTCTTTTCAGAGGAGTTCAAGCATTCTTCATCTTGCTATCCGGAGTGCAATTCTTTCTTTCTTATCATTGGAGGTGGTATTATGTCATTCTTGATAATTTGAGTTCATGTTTCATGATTCACAGATTGTTAAGAATGAGGTATTTTAAATCCATCAATCTTGTCATTGGAGTTACCTTGGGTTATATTCCACCTAAAGCCTTCCCTAAGTTTTGTTGCTAATTATGGTGCTTATAAATGTCCCAAGTTCTTCATTTATCCTCCCGGTGAAATAAGTTTCTCGTCTCCTCGTTCATATCAATTCAATTCTTTTTCCCATGAGTGGCAGGTTGTCACCTCATAATTTGAGATGTATTCCATAAGACCATATCAAGCTTATTCTTTTCATTGTGGTTTTCCAACAACTCCGTTCTAGCATTTGTTGTAAGCGTGCTCTCTCAAGATCATGTTTCCCTTCGTTCATTCCATTCCATTCTTACTTTTGTTCCGGAGGCATTGTGATGTTGCTCTCTTCAACCCATCTTTTTGTTTTGTCAGGATCGTGTTCTTTTCTTGGTTTATCCATTTAACCGGAGTGTTGTGTCCTCTGCAAAAGTTCTTTCTTCTTAACAAGTCTTTCATCTCTTTTAACCGGAGTGCTACCCGAATTGGTTCTTTCTTATTCCTCTTTATTAACGGAGTGCTTTCAACTTCGTTCATCGTTGTTGCTTCTTTCTTTCAATTTGCTCAACCTTGCAAGGTTCTTTGGTTTCACTCGTTTGTCAAAGAAGCAACTTAGTTTTACCTCTTCTTTTTCTCTTCCATTTTCCCTCCGGTGCCATTCTAGATCTCGTGACGAGATCCTCTCGTAGTGGTGGAGTGTTGTAACGCCCCGAGACTGATGTGCCAGGTGTCGTCCAGTTATTCGCTGTTGTTGCCTTGTCATTTCTTGCATGTCATGCATTGCATATCATGTCATCATGTGCATTTCATTCGCATACGTGCTCGTCTCATGCATCCGAGCATTTTCCCCGTTGTCCGTTTTGCATTCTGGCGCTTCGTTCTCCTCCGGTAGTCATTTCTACCTTTCTTTTGTGTGTGGGGATTAAACATTTCCGCATTGGACCGAGACTTGCCAAGCCGCCTTGGTTTACTACCGGTAGACTGCCTGTCAAGTTTCGTGCCATTTGGACTTCGTTTGGTACTCCAACGGTTAACCGAGGGACCGAAAAGGCCTCGTGTGTGTTGCAGCCCAACACCCCTCCATTTTGGCCCAAAACCCACCAAACTCTGCTCCATGTCCTAGAGCGTTCGATCACGATCGCGTGGCCGAAAACCGCACCTCATTTGGACTCTCCTAGCTCCCTCTATGCCTATAAATAGACCCCCCCCCCATTCCAAATCCCGGGTCTCCTCCCCCGAAACCCTAAAATCTCAGATCCGCCGCCGCCGGACACATCCGCCACCGACGGACA
>NC_041390.1:133238856-133241378 GCF_002162155.2 Triticum dicoccoides | reverse complement strand
GGCTCGTCGCCGGCCACCGCGGCCGACCCGAGCCGCCGCCGCCCCGGTCGCCGCCCCTCGCCGCCTCCTCCCTCACCGGCCGGCGTGCCTCCCCTCACCAAGTCCGGCGACGTTCCGGCGGTGAACAGTAACTCCGGCAACCTCGTAATCCGCGCAGATCTCAGATCTGAAATCCTGACCCTAGGTCGTTTTTTTTCGCCAAGTCCCAGAATGTTTACTTCATATGCTCCTGTTCGAGGCCCCGTAACTTTGCATCCGTAGCTCAGATTCATGCATATAGCATATCAAAATGCTCATCTCAGAGAGTACATCATTTCATTCCATTGCATAATTTTCTTTTGAGCTCATCTTGATGCCCGAAATGCTGTTAGAAGAGGGCTTCGTGAGTTAATTGTCAGATCTGCTAGTTCATCTTAGACATTTGTCATTTTTGCCATGATTAATGTGTGCATGCTATGCCCGTGAGTTCTACATATGTTTTGTTAAGAGTTTTGTCATCTTTCAAGAGGTGCAACCCATGCATTTTTAGGATGTGTGTGGTGACTTGTGCAAGCTTGCAAAGTGAGGCACCCGGTAAATCTGTTTTCAGGGACTTAGTAGTTTTCACTAAGTCTGGGATTATTTAGTTCATGATGTCATATGTTCTTGCTGTTTCCTAGTGATCCCTGCCTCTTTTGAGGATGATCAGTAAAGGAGTTTTGTTAATCTTGTTATTCTATATCCATCCATATCTTTACTTGCAATTAAGGAGCATCCTAGCTTGAGTCAATCGAGCTCTACTTTTGCTTCGTTGCGAATCTGGGCAGATCGTCAACTTGTTTGCGATTCTGTCGATGTTAATGTAGTTGATCCGTGCATGCTATGCCATTGTTGTTGCCACGCCTAGCTTGTATTTTGTGCCTTTTTTATGGATGTATGCTTGTCTTGCTATGACTTGCACCGTGATGAGTGCATCGAGCTCGTAAACATGACTTCGTGAGTTATGTTTCAGCATGTCCCAGTTTTCACTAAGTCTGAAAACTGATTATGTTTTTGCTATGTTCGTGTGCTTGTTAGTATATTTTGTCATCCCTTTTGGCTCAAGGTCACTAAGGGACTTTTGTTAAGCTTGTTGAGTAGCTCCATGCCATGTCTTTCTTTTTCATGTTCAGGTCCTGTAGCATGTTGTTTTGTTGTTCCGAAGAGGGCTATATGATCTGAAATTCCACACAAGTGTTAATTTCACTAAGTCTGAGATCTGTTTACCATTTGCGTTTTTTCCATGCTTGTTTGAACCTGTTAATTGATGATTTGGCCGTAGCTCAGTGCTAGACTTTTGTTAAGCATCTTGTGTGAATCCCTGCCATGTATTTTGATGCCATGTTTGGTGGTTGTAGCACGTTCATCTCATTGCATTTAGATGCCTACTTGCTGTAAATCGCAGACCGGTGTCATTTTTGAATCGCTTGCCATTTCCAAACCGTAACTCCGATTCCGGCGTTCTTTATATCGTTTTCAAGCGATTTCATCTCATCTTTCCAGTGGCACACTTGGATTTCCAAGTTGAGGCCAGGTTCATGCATTTCCTGTCATGTCTTGCATTTTGCATCCCGCATCGCATCCCGCATAGCATGTCATCATTTCATCATATTGCTTGGTCTTGCACGTGGTTGATTGTATCCTTGTTGCTTGTTTGTCTTGTTTGGGTAGAGCCGGGAGACGAGTTCGCTAACGAGGAGCCCGTTGAGTTTGCTCTTGAGGATCCAGTCAACTCTGACAACTGTGCAGGCAAGATGATCATACCCTCGAAATCACTACTATCTTTGCTATGCTAGTTTGCTCACTCTTTTCCTATGCCAATGCTACGATGCCTACCACTTGCTTGCAAGCCTCCCAAATTGCCATGTCAAACCTCTAACCCACCATTGTCCTAGCAAACCGTTGATTGGCTATGTTACTGCTTTGCTCAGCCCCCTCTTATAGCGTTACTAGTTGCAGGTGAAGATTGGAGGCCGTTCCTTGTTGGAACATCTTTTATTTACTTGTTGGGATATCATTATATTGCCATGTTATCTTAATGCATCTATATACTTGGTAAAGGGTGGAAGGCTCGGCCTCTCGCCTAGTGTTTTGTTCCACTCTTGCGGCCCTAGTTTCCGTCATATCGGTGTTATGTTCCCGGATTTTGCATTCCTTACGCGGTTGGGTTATAATGGGAACCCCTTGATAGTTCGCCTTGATTAAAGCTTTTCCAGCAATGCCCAACCTTGGTTTTACCATTCGCCACCTAGCCTCTTTTTCCCTTGGGTTACCGGAGCCCAAGGGTCATCTTATTTTAACCCCCCCCCCCCGGCCAGTGCTCCCTCTGAGTGTTGGTCCGAACTGAGCTGCCTGTGGGGCCACCTCGGGGAAACTTGAGGGTTGGTTTTACTCTTAGCTAGTCTCATCTGAGTGTGCCCTGAGAACGAGATATGTGCAGCTCCTATCGGGATTTGTCGGCACATCCGGGCGGTGTTGCTGGTCTTGTTTTAACCTGTCAAAGT
>NC_041390.1:133185961-133238846 GCF_002162155.2 Triticum dicoccoides | reverse complement strand
CTGGGCCAGTGCTCCTCTGAGTGTTGGTCCGATCGAGTAGACTGCGGGGCCACCTCGGGGCAACTTGAGGGTTGGTTTTACTCGTAGGATGTCTCATCCGAGTGTGCCCTGAGAAAGAGATATGTGCAGCTCCTATCGGGATTTGTCGGCACATTCGGGCGGTGTTGCTGGTCTTGTTTTAACCTGTCGAAGTGTCTTGAGTTACCGAGATACCGAGTCTGATCGAAACGTCTTGGGAGGAGGTCTATTCCTTCATTAACCGTGAGAGCTTGTCATGGGCTAAGTTGGGACTCCCCTGCAGGGATTGAACTTTCGAAAGCCGTGCCCGCGGTTATGGGCAGATGGGAATTTGTTAATGTCTGGTTGTAGATAACTTGAACCTTAATTAATTAAAATGAACCAACTGAGTGTGTTACCGTGATGGCCTCTTCTCGGCGGAGTCCGGGAAGTGGACACGGTATTGGAGTAATGTTTGCGCAGGTTGTTCTCTAGCTTCTCGCTCGTGCTTTGCCTCCTCTTCTCGCTCTCTTTTGCGAATAAGTTAGCCACCATACTTGCTAGTCGCTTGCTGCAGCTCCACTCATATTTTACCTTGCCTTACCTATAAGCTCAAATAGTCTTGATCGCGAGGGTGCGAGATTGCTGAGTCCCTATGGCTCACAGATTACTATTACACCAGATGCAGGGCCTGATGATTCCGCTCCAGGAGACGCGTATGAGCTCAAGTGGGAGTTCGACGAAGACTCTCAATGATACTATGTTTCCTTTCCCGATGATCAGTAGTGGTGCCCAGTTGGGGGTGATTGGGACCGTTGTCGCATGTTGGGTTCTCTTTTATTTTGGCGTCGTAGTCGGGCCATGATTGTTTTGGATGATGTAATGTTATTTATGTACTTTATTGACGTGGCGAGTGTAAGCCAACTATGTTATCTCCCCTTTTATTATTATTACATGGGATGTTGTGAAGATTGCCTAACTCGCGACATATGCCTTCAATGCGATTATGTCTCTAAGTCGTGCCTCGACACGTGGGAGCTATAGTCGCATCGAGGGTGTTACAAAGACCATGTCAATTCTATCTCGAAGCATGTCTGTGGTACTTCGATTTTCAATAAAAACATTTAAAGAACAATGCTAAATGTTTCTTGCTCAATTATCCAAACACCGTTGTATGGATAATGTCATGAACTTCCTACCCCCTTACCTAAATGGTTCTCTACTTTCTATCATGTCATGGATATCATGCTCTACTTGTCCTTGGGAAGGATATACGCCTAGAATATGTGTTTGAACATATTTTCCTTTCCATTGTTTTATTTAACCTTTCTTGTAATATGACTTAGCTGAGTAGTGATAATTCCCTGCTTAGGTAAGCACCTCATTGTACCACCCTGTCAGTAAGACCCTGTTACTTTTGTTGATGACATTTCGGTAACCACCGACGAATGAGAACCTTGCCTATTGGTCCGCCTCGTTCAACGAGCAGAAAAATGGTTCTCTTCGTCCCTCGCCCTTGGTACCGACGTTGTTGCCGCCATAACTGACGGGCTATCCTCTGACATGCCTTACTTGCATGATCGTGCAAGACATCACCGCCTTCCTACTTTCATCCACATGGTGGGCCCATAACCCATAGTTTCACAAAATCAAAACCTGACTCACCTGTACACCTCTTGTTCCCAAGGTTGTTCCTCGCGCGTGGCCTCGTAAGTAATTCATGAGCCACCTTTGGAGAGACCATCAATTTTGGTATCAGACACAATACTTATTCCCATTGCTTTGAACCCCGTTCACGCACCGTTTCAGGCATCGAGCGTTTGTCTGCCCGCTTGAAACTTCACATGATACCTCCTTACTTTGCTCTCGATATTTTCTTCAGTTTAAATTCGAGAGTTACTTCCGCCATCTTCCTCGATGTTATCGACCAGATAGTCGACCTTGCAGAGGTCCGTACTCCCGGAATGCCCACCCTTTATTCTTTCCGTAAGTACGATGAAGATCCCGAAAAAAGGATGTGTACTACATCATGATGACCTGAAGCACAGAAAGGAAGACATCAACATAATGGATCGAACGCTTCGAGAAGAGCCGCCAAGACCTAAAAGATCCGTTAGAATTTAGTAACCAGACTTTTCCCCCTTACTCTACCTCTTAAATCTTGGGACGAGATTTCTTGTAGTGGAGGAGAATTGTGGCGCCCGGAAAATTAAGCTAAAGTGATCCCCCGTTAATGATGCCACGTCACCTTGATACTGTTGCTAATCTCGTCGTTAGTTCGAAACTGATTCAAATTCAAATTCAAAATAGAGGCAAACATCAAAAGCTTTCAAATATTAAAACTAAATTGTTTGGTTTGTGCCAGATAATGCATAGGTAATTAACGGGAAGAAACCCTACTTTTATAAAACATTTAAATACTCTAAAATGAATAAAATAGTAGCAAATACAATTATTTAAATGCTCTAAAAATAATAAACATTTTCAAAACTAATTTGTTATAAGTATTAAACTATTGTGGCAGTGGCATAATTTGTAAAATCTATTTAGGTGCCACTGTGGTAATTTACCAAAACTAAAATAAAAGGAAACTAAAATAAAGCAAACATAGCAAATAAAAATAAGAAAAGAGAAAGACAACACAAAATAAAAATAGAAAGAAAAAGACACCCCCGGCCAACTGGGCCAACAGGTCCATCTGGCCACCCACGCGGCCCAGCTGGCCCACGCCGGCTGGATAACCCCACCAAGGCCAAACCCTAACCCACCGACACCCCCACTTCCCCCACGTCGCCACTCCCTCTCCCAATCCGATCTGGATCCGGGACTAGCCCCCTCCACTCTCCCCTCACGCCTCGTTCCTCTCGCTCCCTCCCGATCCGGATCGGGGCGCAACAGCGCCCCCTTGCCGCCGCTCCGCTGAGGCAGCGCCCCGCTGCCCACCTCGACCGGCGCCTCCTGTCTCCGCCACCAGGCTGGCGCCCCTCGCCGAGCCCACTGAAGGAAATATGCCCTAGAGGCAATAATAAAGTTATTATTTATTTCCTTATATCATGATAAATGTTTATTATTCATGCTAGAATTGTATTAACCGGAAACATAATACTTGTGTGAATACATAGACAAACAAAGTGTCACTAGTATGCCTCTACTTGACTAGCTCGTTAATCGAAGATGATTATGTTTCCTAACCATAAACAAAAGAGTTGTTATTTGATTAACGGGATCACATCATTAGGAGAATGATGTGATTGACATGACCCATTCCATTAGCTTAGCACCTGATCGTTTAGTATGTTGCTATTGCTTTCTTCATGGCTTATACATGTTCCTATGACTATGAGATTATGCAACTCCCGTTTGCCGGATGAACACTTTGTGTGCTACCAAACGTCACAACGTAACTGGGTGATTATAAAGGAGTACTACAGGTGTCTCCAAAGGTACATGTTGGGTTGGCGTATTACGAGATTAGGTTTTGTCACTCTGATTGTCGGAGAGGTATGTCTGGGCCCTCTCGGTAATGCACATCACATAAGCCTTGCAAGCATTGCAACTAATGAGTTAGTTCTGAGATGATGTATTACGGAACGAGTAAAGAGACTTGCCAACAACGAGATTGAACTAGGTATTGGAATACCGACGATCGAATCTCGGGCAAGTAACATACCGATGACAAAGGGAACGACGTATGTTGTTATGCGGTCTGACCGATAAAGATCTTCGTAGAATATGTAGGAGCCAATATGGGCATCCAGGTCCCGCTATTGGTTATTGACCGGAGACGTGTCTCGGTCATGTCTACATTGTTCTCGAACCCGTAGGGTCTGCACGCTTAAGGTTACGATGACAGTTATATTATGAGTTTATGCATTTTGATGTACCGAAGGTTGTTCGGAGTCCCGGATGTGATCACGGACATGACGAGGAGTCTCGAAATGTCGAGACATAAAGATTGATATATTGGAAGCCTATGTTTGGATATCGGAAGTGTTTCGGGTGAAATCGGGATTTTACTAGAGTACCGGGAGGTTACCGGAACCCCCCGGGGAGCTAGATGGGCCTTATTGGGCCTTAGTGGAAAAGAGAAGAGGCAACCCATAGTGGGCCGCGCGCCCCTTCCCTCGCTTGGTCCGAATTGGACAAGGAGAGGGGGCCGGCCCCTCTCTCTCTTTTCCCCCCTCCGCGAGTCCTATTCCAACTAGGATTGGGGGGATCCTACTCCCAGAGGGAGTAGGACTCTCCTGGCTGCCCCTCATGGCCGGCCAGCCTCCCCCCTTTAGTCCTTTATATACGGAGGCAGGGGCACCCCAGAAACACACAAGTTGATCCACGTGATCTTTCTCTTAGCCGTGTGCGGCGCCCCAGCCACCATAGTCCTCGATAATATTGTAGCGGTGCTTAGGCGAAGCCCTGCGGCAGTAGTACATCAAGATCGTCACCACGCCGTCGTGCTGACGGAACTCTTCCCTGACACTTTGCTGGATCGGAGTCCGGGGATCGTCATCGAGCTGAACGTGTGCTAGAACTCGGAGGCGCCGTAGCTTCGGTGCTTGATCGGTCGTGCTGTGGAGACGTATGACTACATCAACCAAACGCTTCCGTTGTCGATCTACTAGGTATGTAGATCACACTCCCCCCTTCTTGTTGCTATGCATCACATGGTCTTGCGTGTGCGTAGTAAATTTTTTGAAATTACTACAAAAGCCATTAGTGGCATCCGAGCCTAGGTTTTATATGTTGATGTTATATGCACGAGTAGAACACAAGTGAGTTGTGGGCGATATAAGTCATACTGCCTACCAGCATGTCATACTTTGGTTCGGCGGTATTGTTGGACGAGACGACCCGGACCAACATTACGCGTACGCTTACGCGAGACCGGTTCTCCCGACGTGCTTTGCACATAGGTGGCTTGCGGGCGACAGTCTCTCCAACTTTAGTTGAACCGAGTGTGGCTACGCCCGGTCCTTGCGAAGGTTAAAACGGAGTCAAATTGACAAACTATCATTGTGGTTTTGATGCGTAGGTAAGATTGGTTCTTTCTTAAGCCCGTAGCAGCCACGTAAAACTTGCAACAACAAAGTAGAGGACATCTAACTTGTTTTTGCAGGGCATGTTGTGATGTGATATGGTCAAGACATGATGCTGAATTTTATTGTATGAGATGATCATGTTTTGTAACAGAGTTATCGGCAACTGGCAGGAGCCATATGGTTGTCGCTTTATTGTATGCAATGCAATCGCGATGTAATGCTTTATTTTATCACTAAACGGTAGCGATAGTCGTGGAAGCACAAACTTGGCGAGACGACAACGACGCTATGATGGAGATCAAGGTGTCACGCCGGTGAGGATGGTGATCACGACGATGCTTCGGAGATGGAGATCACAAGCACAAGATGATGATGGCCATATCATATCACTTATATTGATTGCATATGATGTTTATCTTTTATACATCTTATTTTTGCTTAGTTTGACGGTAGCATTTTAAGATGATCTCTCACTAATTATCAAGAAGTGTTCTCCCTGAGTATGCACCGTTGCCAAAGTTCGTCGTGCCCAGACACCACGTGATGATCGGGTGTGATAAGCTCTACGTCCATCTACAATGGGTGCAAGCCAGTTTTGCACACGCAGAATACTCGGGTTATACTTGACGAGCCTAGCATATGCAGATATGGCCTCGGAACACGGAGACCGAAAGGTCGAGCGTGAATCATATAGTAGATATGATCAACATAATGATGTTCACCATTGAAGACTAATCCATTTCACGTGATGATCGGTTATGGTTTAGTTGATTTGGATCACGTGATCACTTAGAAGAATAGAGGGATGTCTATCTAAGTGGGAGTTCTTAAGTAATATGATTAATTGAACTTTAATTTATCATGAACTTAGTCCTGGTAGTATTAGCATATCTATGTTGTGGATCAATAGCTCGCATTGTTGCTTTCATATGTTTATTTTGATATGTTCCTAGAGAAAATTGTGTTGAAAGATGTTAGTAACAATGATGCGGATTGGATCCGTGATCTGAGGTTTATCCTCATTGCTGCACAGAAGAATTATGTCCTTGATGCACCGCTAGGTGACGGACCTATTGCAGGAGCAGATGCAGACGTTATGAATGTTTGGCTAGCTCAATATGATGACTACTTGATAGTTTAGTGCACCATGCTTAATGGATTAGAATCGGGACTTCAAAGACGTTTTGAACGTCATGGAGCATATGAGATGTTCCAGGAGTTGAAGTTAATATTTCAAGCAAATACCCGCGTTGGGAGATATGAAGTCTCCAACAAGTTCTATAGCTAAAAGATGGAGGAGAATCGCTCAACTAGTGAGCATATGCTCAGATTGTCTGAGTACTACAATCGCTTGAATCAAGTGGGAGTTAATCTTCCAGATAAGATAGTGATTGACAGAATTCTCTAGTCACCATCACCAAGTTAGTAGAACTTCGTGATGAACTATGATATGCAAGGGATAACGGAAACGATTCCCAAGCTCTTCGTAATGCGGAAATTGACGAAGGTAGAAATCGAGAAAAACATCAAGTGTTGATGGTAGACAAGACCACTAGTTTCAAGAAAAGGGCAGAGGGAAGAAGGGGAACTTCAAGAAGAACAGCAAGCAAGTTGCTGCTCAAGTGAAGAAGCCCAAGTCTGGTCCTAAGCCTGAGACTAAGTGTTTCTACTGCAAAGGGACTGGTCACTGGAAGCGGAACTACCCCAAGTGATTGGCAGATAAGAAGGATGGCAAAGTGAACATAAGTATATTTGATATACATGTTATTGATGTGTACTTTACTAGTGTTTATAGCAACCCCTCAGTATTTGATACTAGTTCAGTTGCTAAGATTAGTAACTCGAAACGGGAGTTGCAGAATAAACAGAGACTAGTTAAGGGTGAAGTAGCGATGTGTGTTGGAAGTGGTTCCGAGATTGATATGATCATCATCGCACACTCCCTATACTTTCGGGATTAGTGTTGAACCTGAATAAGTGTTATTTGGTGTTTGCGTTAAGCATGAATATGATTTGATCATGTTTATTGTAATACGGTTATTCATTTAAGTAAGAGAATAAATTGTTGTTCTGTTTACATGAATAAAACCTTATATGGTTACACACCCAATGAAAATAGTTCGTTGAATCTCGATCGTAATGATACACATAATCATAATATTGAAACCAAAAGATGCAAAGTTAATAATGATGGTGCAACTTATTTGTGGCACTACCGTTTAGGTCATATTGGTGTAAAGCGCATGAAGAAACTCCATGCTGATGGGCTTTTGGAATCACTTGATTATGAATCAGTTGATGCTTGTGAACCATGCCTCATGGGCAAGATGACTAAGACTCTGTTCTTCGAAACAATGGAGCGAGCAACAGATTTGTTGGAAATCATACATACTGATGTATGTGGTCCGATGAATATTGAGGCTCGCGACAAGTATCATTATTTTCTGATCTTCACAGATGATTTGAGCAGATATGAGTATATCTACTTGATGAAACATAAGTCTGAAACATTTGAAAAGTTCAAAGAATTTTAGAGTGAAGTGAAAAATCATCATAACAAGAAAATAAAGTTTCTATGATCTGATCATAGAGAAAAGTATTTGAGTTACGAGTTTGGCCTTCAGTTAAAAACAATGTGAAATAGTTTCACTACTCACGCCACCTGGAACACCACAATGTAATGGTGTGTCCGAACGTCATCACCGTACTTTATTAGATATGGTGCGATCTATGATGTCTCTTACCGATCTACCACTATCATTTTGGGGTTATGCATTAGAGACAGCTGCATTCACGTTAAAAGGGCACCATCTAAATCTGTTGAGACGACACCGTGTGAACTATGGTTTGGCAAGAAACCAAAGTTGTCATTTCTTAAAGTTTGGAGTTGCGATGCTTATGTGAAAAAGTTTCATCTCGATAAGCTCAAACTCAAATCGGAGAAATATGTCTTCATAGGATACCCAAAGGAGACAGTTGGGTACACCTTCTATCACAGATCCGAAGGCAAGACATTTATTGCTAAGAATGGATTCTTTCTAGAGAAGGAGTTTCTCTCGAAAGAAGTGAGTGGGAGGAAAGTAGAACTTGACAAGGTAACTGTACCTGCTCCCTTATTGGAAAGTAGTACATCACAGAAACCTGTTTCTGCGACACCTACACCGATTAGTGAGGAAGCTAATGATAATGATCATGAAACTTCAGAACAAGATACTACTGAACCTCGTAGATCAACCAGAGTAAGATCTGCACCAGAGTGGTATGGTAATCCTGTTCTGGAAGTCATGCTACTAGATCATGATGAACCTACGAACTATGAAGAAGCGATGGTGAGCCCAGATTCCGCAAAATGGCTTGAAGCCATGAAATCTGAGATGGGATCCATGTATGAGAACAAAGTCTAGACTTTGGTTGACTTGCCCGATGATCGGCAAGCAATTGAGAATAAATGGATCTTCAAGAAGAAGACTGACGCCGACGGTAATATTACTGTCTACAAAGCTCGACTTGTCGCAAAAGGTTTTCGGCAAGTTCAAGGGATTGACTACGATGAGACATTCTCACCCGTAGCGATGCTTAAGTCTGTCCAAATCATGTTAGCAATTGCCGCATTTTATGATTATGAAATTTGGCAGATGGATGTCAAAACTGCATTCCTGAATGGATTTCTGGAAGAAGAGTTGTATATGATGCAACCAGAGGGTTTTTTCGATCCAAAGGGAGCTAACAAAATATGCAAGCTCCAGCGATCCATCTATGGATTGGTGCAAGCATCTCGGAGTTGGAATATACGCTTTGATAAGTTGATCAAAGCATATAGTTTTATACAGACTTGCGATGAAGCCTGTATTTACAAGAAAGTGAGTAGGAGCACTACAACATTTCTGATAAGTATATGTGAATGACATATTGTTGATCGGAAATAACGTAGAATTATTCTGCAAAGCATAAAGGAGTGTTTGAAAGGAATTTTTCAAAGAAAGACCTCGGTAAAGCTGCTTACATATTGAGCATCAAGATCTATAGAGATAGATCAAGACGCTTGATAAGTTTTTTCAATGAGTACATACCTTGACAAGATTTTGAAGTAGTTCAAAATGGAACAGTCAAAGAAAGAGTTCTTGCCTGTGTTGCAAGGTGTGAAATTGAGTAAGACTCAACGCCCGACCACGGCAGAAGATAGAAATAGAATGAAAATCATTCCCTATGCCTCATCCATAGGTTCTATAAAGTATGCCATGCTATGTACCAGATCTATTGTATACCCTACACTGTGTTAAGAAAGGGAGTACAATAGTGATCTAAGAGTAGATCACTGGACAGCGGTCAAAATTATCCTTAGTGGAATAAGGAAATATTTCTCAATTATGGAGGTGACAAAAAGGTTCGTCGTAAAAGGTTACGTCGATGCAAGTTTTGACACAGATCTGGATGACTCTAAGTCTCGATCTAGATACATATTGTAAGTGGGAGCAATAAGCTAGAGTAGCTCCGTGCAGAGCATTGTTGACATAGAAATTTGCAAAATACTTACGGATCTGAATGTGACAGACCCGTTGACTAAAATTATCTCACAAGCAAAACATGATCACACCTTAGTACTCTTTGGGTGTTAATCACATAGCAATGTGAACTAGATTACTCACTCTAGTAAACCCTTTGGGTGTTGATCACATATTGATGTGAACTATGGGTGTTAATCACATGGTGATGTGAACTATTGCTGTTAAATCACATGGCGATGTGAACTAGATTATTGACTCTAGTGCAAGTGGGAGACTGAAGGAAATATGCCCTAGAGGCAATAATAAAGTTATTATTTATTTCCTTATATCATGATAAATGTTTATTATTCATGCTAGAATTGTATTAACCGGAAACATAATACTTGTGTGAATACATAGACAAACAAAGTGTCACTAGTATGCCTCTACTTGACTAGCTCGTTAATCGAAGATGATTATGTTTCCTAACCATAAACAAAAGAGTTGTTATTTGATTAACAGGATCACATCATTAGGAGAATGATGTGATTGACATGACCCATCCCATTAGCTTAGCACCCGATCGTTTAGTATGTTGCTATTTCTTTCTTCATGGCTTATACATGTTCCTATGACTATGAGATTATGCAACTCCCGTTTGCCGGAGGAACACTTTGTGTGCTACCAAACGTCACAACGTAATTGGGTGATTATAAAGGAGTACTACAGGTGTCTCCAAAGGTACATGTTGGGTTGGCGTATTTCGAGATTAGGTTTTGTCACTCCGATTGTCGGAGAGGTATCTCTGGGCCCTCTCGGTAATGCACATCACATAAGCCTTGCAAGCATTGCAACTAATGAGTTAGTTGTGAGATGATGTATTGCGGAACGAGTAAAGAGACTTGCCAACAACGAGATTGAACTAGGTGTTGGAATACCGACGATCGAATCTCGGGCAAGTAACATACCGATGACAAAGGGAACGACGTATGTTGTTATGTGGTCTGACAGATAAAGATCTTCGTAGAATATGTAGGAGCCAATATGGGCATCCAGGTCCCGCTATTGGTTATTGACCGTTGACGTGTCTCGGTCATGTCTACATTGTTCTCGAACCCGTAGGGTCTGCACGCTTAAGGTTACGATGACAGTTATATTATGAGTTTATGCATTTTGATGTACCGAAGGTTGTTCGGAGTCCCGGATGTGATCACGGACATGACGAGGAGTCTCGAAATGTCGAGACATAAAGATTGATATATTGGAAGCCTATGTTTGGATATTGGAAGTGTTCCGGGTGAAATCGGGATTTTACCGAAGTACCGAGAGGTTACCGGAACCCCCCGGAGAGCTAGATGGGCCTTATTGGGCCTTAGTGGAAAAGAGAAGAGGCAACTCATAGTGGGCCGCGCGCCCCTTCCCTCCCTTGGTCCGAATTGGACAAGTTGATCCATGTGATCTTTCTCTTAGCCGTGTGCGGCGCCCCGGCCACCATAGTCCTCGATAATATTTGTAGCGGTGCTTAGGCGAAGCCCTGCGGCAGTAGTACATCAAGATCGTCACCACGCCGTCGTGCTGACGGAACTCTTCCCCGATAGTTTGCTGGATCGGAGTCCGGGGATCGTCGCCGAGCTGAACGTGTGCTAGAACTCGGAGGTGCCGTAGTTTCGGTGCTTGATCGGTCAGGCCGTGGAGACGTACGACTACATCAACCAAACGCTTCCGTTGTCGATCTACTAGGTATGTAGATCACACTCCCCCCTTCTCGTTGCTATGCATCACATGATCTTGCGTGTGCGTAGGTAAATTTTTGAAATTACTACGAAACCCATCACCCACCTCGTCGCCAATCCATGCCGGCAGGGTCCCGCCGGCGCGCACCGAACCCTGTCGCGTCCGCTCCCGGCGAGTCGACCCACCTCTCCGACGCCAACGTCCCAGAGCGCCTTCGCCGGACCTCCCCGCCGGACTGCCTCCTCTCCGGCGCACGTCTCCGACCTCCACCTCGCGCCCCACTGCCCTTAACCCTACGGCCCCAGTGAGCGCCTCCCTCTCCTCGTCTCTCCCTGGCTCGCCTCGACACCGCGCACCCCGGTCCACACCCTCGTGCGCGCCTGCGCCATCTCTGGTTGCGCCCGACGCGCGCTCACCGCGCCCCCATCCGCGCGCACAGGTCCCTGGACCGTCCTCTGCCGCGCGCGCCTGCGTCTGGCCGCGCGCACCGTGCTCCCCTGGCTGAAGCGCTCCGACCCCCGCCCCCTGCTCCCCACGCCTTCGCCGCCGCTGACCTGCTGTGTCGCTACCTTCCTAGGTCACCGTGGCCTCGCATGTGCCGCTTCATCGCCGCCCCGGGCGCCTGGCTGGCGCCGTGGTCACCGGCCCCTCCCCTGCTCCCTACCGGCTTTGCCCGCCCCTGGAGGTGCGCCCGAACGAACGGGTGTCGCGCCCGTAACCCGCTCGCCTGCTATGGCCCCTGTGCCACAGACAGGTGGGGCTCAGCCCCTGAGAACGTTTAAAAAATGATGAATAATTAATTAATTAATTAATTAATTAACTTAATTAATGTTGATTAATTAAACGAAACAGTTAATTAAACTAATTAATTCTGATTAGATTAACCTAATCAATTAACTAAACCCTAATTAACCTAATAGAGTATGACAAAGGGGCCCCACCTGTAACATCCCAAATTTTCAATTTGGAATGTTATACACTAGATCATCATTGCATATCATATTTATTGCATTTTGGTTGATCCTAGAAATTTCACGCAACTCAAGGACCCTCGGAGAGAGTTGGGGATTTCGTTATTTTCATATTTGAGTTGTCTCAAAATTTTGAAAATAGGATCATTTGATTTTATTTATTTTCTCTTCAATTATTTCTAATACAAAAATATGAGAGAGGGAATAAAATGACTTTTCCAAAATAAAGAAATATTGAGGATTTAATAAAAAATCAAATAAGGTTTTATTTTGGTTTTATTTGCTATTTTACTTGAATTTAGGAAAAATGCACGTTTTTCAAAATTGCATTTAGGCCCCAAATAAATGTTCATCATGTGCGGCTTGATTTTAGAAGCTGGGGAAAATATATTTCGGGACTTTTGGAGACCTTTTAGTATTCCTTTTGTTTTTTTTAGCGTAATTATTTAAAAAGAAAGTCCGAACCGACCTTGGGCCGTAACCGGCCAGGACTCCTCCTGGTCGGGCCTTCTTATAAGCGCCCCGAGGCCCCGGCCAAGCCCAGCCGCGCCCCCGCCCGAAAACCCTAACCCTAGCTAGCCGCAGCCGCCACAGCCCGCCGCCCGCCGCTGCCGCGCCGCGTCGCCCGCGCCGCCACTGCCCCGCCGCCGTCGCCGGACTGCCGCCGCCGTTCGCCGGAGGTAGTTTTTTTTTTCGCCTCCGGTTTTCGGACGGTTTTGTTCGTTTTTTTAGTTTCGGTTTTTTTAAATAGATCAGTTTTTCCGGTTTATTTAATTAGCGAGCGTTCGTCCGTTCGTTCATTTTAACGAACGTTCGTCGTTTTTCTTTTTCTTGGATTAAATTCGCGATTTTTCTGATCGCGATTTCTGATCCGATTTTCGTTTTAGTCTAACTTTTTGCTCGTTTATCGGAATCAGGCGATTCAAGCGCCTGGAGTTTCATCTCAAAACCCTCTTTCCGTTTAACCAACTCAAACAAGTTTTGCCACTGCAAAAATTGCCCTAGATCCAGAATAGTTAACAAAGCCTGTTTCTTTTGCCGTTTGTCTTTCGTTGCTTCGTTTGATTTGATTCTTTTTGCCAACCGAAGTTCTTAAGTTGAACTTTCTGGTTAGATCTCTTATGTGAGTTTTACATGTGCATTAGTTGAGTACTTATTGTATGCTTGTTTGTTTGCGACAGAGTACCCGGAGTGCGCCGCTTGCTACTTCGAATCACTAGGTTTCCCGGATCATCAGCAAGGCAAGTAACACTTTGATCATGTTTTCCCACTACCCAATTTTATTGCATTAGATCAATCCTCACACATTGCATGATTAGGATCTAATTAAATTGTGGGTTTGGGAAGTAGTTGAGGTAGTACCTATTACCTTTTATTATCAAACCTTTGGGAGTTACTTCTATGTTTGCTTATTATGCCATGCTATGCTAGTAGACATGGATTGGGTGAGTGTCTCCATGACAGATGTGAGATTGTTAATTAATGGTTTACTTAAGGTGGCAACTTAAACACACATCTGGGTGGATTGAGGCACCTGGGTATTCCAGCGATTGCCTATTTTATTTATGGACCGCCACCCAGGCTCAAAGGGATCATGAGATTTTTCATGCTAGAAACTTCCGTGTGCAGCCACAAGCAATTATGGGCTCTAGCATAGTTGATTAAGTTGTGCGAACTCTTAAAGTGGTAGACTAGCAGATGTAGGGGAAAGTAGGTGTAACGGTCTACCCGATCGTAAGGTGCTAGCGCTTCTGAAAGACTATGTCTCGGTCATCCGTCTTCTCAAACACCATGTAGTGCGAGAACCCAAACGGAGGCGATCGAGTCTGGTGGGGAAAAGTGCGCAAACCTCTGCAGAGTGTATAAACTAATCATGATTAGCCGTGTCCCCGGTTATGGACATCTTGAGTATCTAGTACCTGGATTATCATGTGAATCTCAACATGTTACTCTAAAATTTAATTTTGTTGGGTTTTGTTTAATGATGATGCTTAATTGGGATTGAGAATGCTGTCAACCATTCTCAATGTTTAACAACTACCATGATAGTTAAATAAAATTTATTCCTTTGCAGTAGGGAAAAATTGGCTTTACGCAAAACTATAACCATAGAGCTTTCCACCAGCCAGATATGCATATAGAATAACCTATTTCTTTCCATTACTCTCTATGTGTTATTTTGCCAGTATATTCCATGTGCTGACCCGTTTCGGGCTGGAACGTTAATGTTGCAGACTTTTCAGACGACGATTAAGGAGTTTTTAGGTCGTGGTTCTATACTCAGTGATGCCGTTGGAGTTGATGGACTAACTTATCTTCCAAGCCTTCCGTTGTTATCGTTATTAGATGGCCTTAAGCCATATTTATTATAATAAGTTCTCTTTTGAGACATTCGATGTAATAAGTGTGTGATTGCTATTCTGTTATAAATCCTTCAAGTACTGTGTGGTGTAAGCATTACTGATCCAGGGATGACACCTGAGCACAGAGATTGGACCGTTTGAGGTCTGGTCGCTACAAGATGGTATCAGAGCACACATTGACTATAGGACACGACCACTAAGCTAAAGACCTAGATCACTACTCACTCTCTTCTCTTTCTGACTTCTCATATTTTCTACTCTTTTAAGATGGCGGATGCAAGGAACAAGTTCACGCAACCGGATGAAGATACACCCTTTGGACGTCACTTGAAGGAAGTCACTAGATACCTGAACATAGGAGTACCAAGCTTCACCGGAACCTACAACGCCACTTTACCTGAAGAAGAGCGCTGGATGATTCAAGTTTAAGTTCCAGGAAGGACGTTCATGCCAGTCAACGAGCCCATAGAGTTTTCTTTTGATGCACCAACTTGTAGTCTAGGAAAGAGCATGGTAGCTCACATTGCCATGGGACGCATTGGAGAAGTTTACCGCAATGATCTCAAGCATACTATCTACCAGATTTGTGGGCGCCGAGATGAGCACTGGGAAATGATCAGCACCAGGAAGGATAGTTCAGTTGCAGCTTTTATCCAAGAGTTAAACCAGCACATTCGACGTCAGGAGAACCAGATGTGCACCGACATGATAGATCTGAAGAAGGCGAGGACAAGGATCAAGGAACTGGAGGAAGAACTCAAGGCTACACATGAAGATTACGAAGAGGAAATAGAAGTATTAGTGGAGAAGAATGACGATCTGATCAAGAAGATTGGAATATTCATGGGAGGCCCTACGCCAGTAGAAGAAGACGAAGAACCCAAGGAGATTCGTCCGGAAGACTACATCATCATCGACGACACCGACTCGGATCCAGATGATAGCGATGATGACTATGTTGATGAAGCTAGAGCAGATATCATGGAGTCTGCAACCGAAGAATATTTCTAGTAGACCACCTCATCAGTAGAAGTAGTCCACCATGTAAATATAGTAGTCCAATCACTTTTGCGATAGTTAGATCGATTGTATGCCCTTCTTTGATTGATTGAATGAAGTTAATTGTTTTATTTTTACTCATGTGCATATGGGTAGTGTTTTCTCTTTAGACCCCTCTCTATTCTTAAATCTCATCTTTTCTAAACCCTCAGATGTCTCGGAGACGTGACCAGGATTTACCTTCCCACCGGAGCTCGCCCAATTGATCCAGCAGCAGAACACATTGATGCAGTTGCTAGTCCAGAATCAGAATCAGGGGACAACAACAACAACCCACCACCACCACCACCACCTGTTGATCACTTAGCCCGTTTTCTTAGGCTGAATCCGCCGGTGTTTTCCAGTAGCACCGAGCCGATAGTAGCAGATGATTGGCTCCGCAAGACGGCTAGAGAGTTGACCACAGCAGGATGCACGGATGCGGAAAAAGTGAAGTTTGCCGCACATCAGCTTGAAGGACCCGCGGCATCATGGTGGGAGAATTTCACAGCCACTTTCCCTGTCGACACTGTCACGTGGGACCAGTTTCAGCAGGCTTTTCGAACTTCCCATGTCTCCGCAGGAGTTATGGCCATGAAAAAGCGAGAGTTTCGCAACTTGTGCCAAGGAGGACGGACAGTTGGCCAGTATGTGGAGGACTTTAGTAAATTAGCACGTTATGCCCCAGATGACGTTGCTACGGATGCAGCTAAGTAGGAGAAGTTTCTGGAAGGACTGAATGATGAGTTGAGCATGTAGTTGATGGTAGCCACCTTCAAACACTACCAGGAGTTGGTAGATCGTGCTCTCATGATTGAAGGGAAGTAGCAGCAGATTGAGAATCGCAAGAGGAAGTATGGACAAGGGAAGCACAATTCAGGAGCTCAGCAGAAGCCGCGTTTTACCCCTAGACCGGGAGGACATTTTCAGCATACCCATGAGGTGGTAGCTCGCACAATCACAATGGCACCAAGAATGGTAATGGGAATGAAGGAAGCAACGACCAGAACCGCACCAACCCCTCGACCCCAGCCAAGAGAGACCTAAGCCAAGTCACTTGTTTTAAGTGCCAGAAGACCGGACATTATGCCAATGAATGTCCTGAATCACAGAATGGTAATGGCAATGGAAGCTCTGGGAAGAAGTCGAACCCTTTCAACAGGGGACAGGTGAACCACGTTAACGTGGAGGAGGTTGAAGAGCAGCTGGATGAAGTAATCGGTAAGTTTTTGGTTAAGTCATTTACTGCACTCGTTCTTTTCGTTACTGGTGCATCGCATTTATACATATCAAGGGGATTTGTGGATAAGTATAACCTGCCCACCAAAGTTATTAGAACATCTATGTTAGTAAGCTCACCAGGAGCGGAGTATATGGCTAGCCAAGGATGTTTTCAAGTGCCATTAAGTATAGATAGGCATGTGTTCCCCTCAGATTTGGTAATATTGGAATCACAAGGTTTGGATGTAATTCTGGGTATGGATTGGTTGTCGACGTATGGAGGAAACATCGATTGCGCCAGTAAGTCGATCTTGCTTACCACCCCAGAAGGGAGAAGGATCAAGTATGTATCCCGGCATGTGCCGAAGAGGACTCAAGTAAATTGTTTAACAGGAGTTGTGTAGGAGGAAGTACCAGTAGTGAAGGATTTCCCTGATGTATTTCCAGAAGAGTTGCCAGGCATGCCACCGGATAGAGATATTGAGTTTTTGATTGAGCTTTTGCCAGGCACAGGGCAAATATCAAAGAGACCATATAGGATGCCTACAAAGGATTTGGTGGAGATTAAGAAGCAAATTAAGGAGTTACTGGATAAAGGATACATTCGCCCAAGTTCACCGCCTTGGGGATCGCCAGTACTTCTAGTGGAGAAGAAGGATGGATCGTTAAGGATGGTTGTTGATTATCGAGGATTGAATGAAGTAACCATCAAGAACAAGTACCCACTACCGATGATCAATGATCTGTTTGATCGATTGCAAGGAGCTAAGGTGTTTTCCAAGATCGATCTGCGATTAGGATACCACTAGTTGAAGATTCGAGAACAGGATATACCCAAGACGGCTTTTACCACCAGGTATGGGTTGTACGGGTATACTGTTATGTCATTTGGTCTGACTAACGCACTTGCATATTTTATGAACATGATGAACAAAGTGTTTATGCAGTTCCTGGATAAGTTCGTCGTAGTGTTCATTGATGATATCCTGGTTTACTCGAAGAATGAAGAGGAGCATAAGGAGCATTTGCGTTTGGTTCTTGGAAAGCTCAGAGAACATCAATTATGTGCCAAGTTTAGCAAATGTGAGTTTTGGTTGAAAGAAGTTGGATTTCTCGGACACGTTATATCCGGAGAAGGTATAGCAGTAGATCCCACTAAAGTTGATACCGTAACCAAGTGGGAAGCGCTAACAACAGTTGGAGAGATCCGGAGTTTTCTTGGACTCGCAGAATACTACCGCAGGTTTATTGAGAATTTCTCAAAGATTGCGAAGCCTATGACGGAGTTGTTGAAGAAGGATACCAAGTTCATATGGACTGAGGAATGTGAGGCTAGTTTCCAAGAGTTGAAGAAACGTTTGGTTACCTCACCAATGTTGATTTTACCGGATCAGACCAAGGATTATGAGGTGTATTGTGACGCTTCACGTCGAGGACTTGCAGTAGTTCTTATGCAGGAAGGAAGAATTGTTTCATATGCCTCACGACAGCTTAAGCCCCATGAGTTAAATTATGCTACGCATAATTTGGAGTTAGCAGCCGTAGTGCATGCATTGAAGACTTGGAGACATTTTCTGATTGGAAACCATTGCGAGGTGTACACGGATCACAAGAGTTTGAAGTATATTTTCACACGGAAGGAGTTGAACCTCAGACAAAGGAGATGGTTGGAGCTCATCAAGGATTATGATATGAAATTGCATTATCACCCCGGAAAGGCTAACATAGTAGCTGACGTGTTGAGCCGCAAGAGCCATGTCAACACCCTAATGACGGGAGATTTACCAAGGGAGTTAGCCGAAAATCTTCGAGAGCTATGTTTGGAAATAGTTCCAAGAGGCTATGTAGCAGCATTGGAGATTCAGTCTACGTTGATGGATAAGATCAGAGAAGCTCAAAAGACTGACAAGGAGATTGCTTCTATTATGGAGAAAATGAGCAAAGGAAAAGCTAAGGGATTTCATGAGGATGAGCACGATACCTTATGGTTTGAAGACTGTGTTTATGTACCAAATGATTCGGAGATCAGGAAGTTAATTTTACAAGAGGCCCATGATTCACCGTATTCGATTCACCCAGGAAACACCAAGATGTATTTGGATTTGAAGGATATTTTCTGGTGGACCGGAATGAAGAAGGATATTGCGGAATATGTAGCAGTTTGTGATGTATGTCAGAGATTAAAGGCAGAGCATCAGAAGCCAGCCAGATTGCTACAGCCATTGTCGATACCCGAATGGAAGTGGGATAAACTAGGCATGGATTTTATTACAGGATTGCCCAGAACATGTTCAGGCTATGACTCAATATGGGTTGTAGTCGATCGTTTGACAAAGGTAGCTCATTTCATTCCAGTGAAGACTACCTATACCAGTGCAAAGTTGGCAAAGAGATACATGACTAGAATCGTTTGTTTGCATGGAATTCCAAGGAGCATAGTATCAGATAGAGGAACCCAATTTACCTCAAAGTTCTAGAATCAGTTGCATGAATGTGTGGGAACCAGACTAGAGTTTAGCACAGCTTTCCACCCATAGACAGATGGACAGACTGAGAGAGTCAATCAGATTTTGGAGGATATGCTAAGAGCTTGTGCGCTAGATTACGAATCTAGCTGGGACAAGAATTTGCCGTATGCAGAGTTCTCTTACAACAACAGTTATCAATCCAGTTTGAAGATGGCCCCTTTCGAAGCCTTGTACGGAAGAAGGTGCAGGACCGCATTGTCCTGGGATGAAGTTGGAGACCGCCAGTTATTTGGACTGGATCTAATAAAGGAGTCTGAACAGAAAGTGAAATTGATTCGCGATAGGCTCAAGGTAGCTCAATCCAGGCAGAAGAGTTATGCAGCTTCTAAACGCAAGGAGACAGTTTACAAAGTCGGAGACCGAGTTTATCTTCGAGTATCACTACTTCGAGGAGTTAAGCGCTTTGGAGTTAAGGGAAAGTTAGCGCCATGTTTTGTAGGCACATACAAGGTTTTGGAGCGTATGGGAGAAGTTGCCTATAAGTTGGAATTGCCAGAAGGATTGTCAGGAGTTCACGATGTGTTTCATGTATCCCAATTGAAGAAGTGCCACGCAGAGATGGCTGACATACCGCTGAGAGATATGGTACCACTGGAAGCGATTCAGTTGGATAGTGATTTGACCTATGAGGAGAAACCGGTTAAGATACTAGAGTATGCCAGTCGAGTCACCCGTAGCAAGGTTATCAAGTTTTGCAAGGTTCAGTGGAGCCACCACACGGAGGATGAAGCCACCTGGGAACGAGAGGAAGATTTGCTAAAGGACCACCCTCACCTATTTTCTAGCCAACCCGAATCTTGAGGGGGAGATTCATCTTAAGGGGGGTAGGTTTGTAACATCCCAAATTTTCAATTTGGAATGTTATACACTAGATCATCATTGCATATCATATTTATTGCATTTTGGTTGATCCTAGAAATTTCACGCAACTCAAGGACCCTCGGAGAGAGTTGGGGATTTCGTTATTTTCATATTTGAGTTGTCTCAAAATTTTGAAAATAGGATCATTTGATTTTATTTATTTTCTCTTCAATTATTTCTATTACAAAAATATGAGAGAGGGAATAAAATGACTTTCCCAAAATAAAGAAATATTGTAGATTTAATAATAAAATCAAATAAGATTTTATTTTGGTTTTATTTGCTATTTTATTTGAATTTAGGAAAAATGCGTGTTTTTCAAAATTGCATTTAGGCCCCAAATAAATGTTCATCCTGTGCGGCTTGAATTTAGAAGCCGGGGAAAATTTATTGCGGGATTTTTGGAGACCGTTTAGTATTCCTTTTGTTTTTTTCGAGCATAATTATTTTTAAAAAAAAAGTCCGAACCGACCTTAGGCCGTAACCGGCCAGGACTCCTCTTGGCCGGGCCTTCTTATAAGCGCCCCGAGGCCCCGGCCAAGCCCAGCCGCGCCCCCGCCCGAAAACCCTAACCCTAGCTAGCCGCCGCCGCCGCACCGCGCCGCCCCGCCCGCGCCGCCGCCGCCGTTCGCCGGAGTCGCCGGAGGTAGTTTTTTTCGGAAAAACCGTTCAGTTTTTTAAATAGATCAGTTTTGTTCGTTTTTTAGTTTCGGTTTTTTAAATCGATCAGTTTTTCCGGTTTATTTAATTAGCAAGCGTTCGTCCGTTCGTTCGTTTTAACGAACGTTCGTCGTTTTTTTTTTCTCGAATTAAATCCACGATTTTTCTGATCGCGATTTCTGATTCGATTTTCGTTTTAGTCTAACTTTTCGCTCGTTTATCGGAATCATGCGATTCAAGCGCCTGGAGTTTCGTCTCGAAACCCTCTTTCCGTTTAACCAACTCAAACAAGTTTTGCCACTGTAAAAATTGCCCTAGATCCAGAATAGTAAACGAAGCCTGTTTCTTTTGCCGTTTGTCTTTCCTTGCTTCGTTTGATTTGATTCTTTTTGCCAACCGGAGTTCTTAAGTTGAACTTTCTGGTTAGATCTCTTATGTGAGTTTTACCTGTGCATTAGTTGAGTACTTATTATATGCTTGTTTGTTTGCGATAGAGTACCCAGAGTGCACCGCTTGCTACTTCGAATCACTAGGTTTCCCGGATCATCAGCAAGGCAAGTAACACTTTGATCATGTTTTCCCACTACCCAGTTTTATTGCATTAGATCAATCCTCACACATTGCATGATTAGGATCTAATTAAATTGTGGGTTTGGGAAGTAGTTGAGGTAGTACCTATTACCTGTTATTATCAAACCTTTGGGAGTTACTTCTGCGTTTGCTTATTATGCCATGCTATGCTAGTAGACGTGGATTGGGTGAGTGTATCCATGATAGATGTGAGATTGTTAATTACTGGTTTACTTAAGGTGGCAACTTGAACACACATCTGGGTGGATTGAGGCACCTGGGTATTCCAGCGATTGCCTGTTTTATTTATGGGCCGCCACCCAGGCTCAAAGGGATCATGAGATTTTTCATGCTAGAAACTTCTGTGTGCAGCCACAAGCTATTATGGGCTCTAGCATAGTTGATTAAGTTGTGCGAACTCTTATAGTGGTAGACTAGCAGATGTAGGGGAAAGTAGGTGTAACGGTCTACCCGATCGTAAGGTGCTAGCGCTTCTGAAAGACTATGTCTCGGTCATCCGTCTTCTCAAACACCATGTAGTGTGAGAAACCAAACGGAGGCGATCGAGTCTGGTGGGGAAAAGTGCGCAAACCTCTGCAGAGTGTATAAACTAATCATGATAAGCCGTGTCCCCGGTTATGGACATCTTGAGTATCTAGTACCTGGATTATCATGTGAATCTCAACATGTTACTCTAAAATTTAATTTTGTTGTGTTTTGTTTAATGATGATCCTTAATTGGGATTGAGAATGCTGTCAACAATTCTCAATGTTTAACAACTACCATGATAGTTAAATAAAATTTATTCCTTTGCAGTAGGGAAAAATTGGCTTTACGCAAAACTATAACCATAGAGCTTTCCACCAGCCAGATAAGCATATAGAATAGCTTATTTCTTTCCATTACTCTCTATGTCTTATCTTGCCAGCATATTCCATGTGTTGACCCGTTTCGGGCTGCAACGTTAATGTTGCAGACTTTTCACACGATGATTAAGGAGTTTTTAGGTCGTGGTTCTATACTCAGTGATGCCGTTGGAGTTGATGGACTCACTTATCTTCCAAGCCTTCCGTTGTTATCGTTATTAGATGGCCTTAAGCCATATTTATTGTAGTAAGTTCTCTTTTGAGACATTCGATGTAATAAGTGTGTGATTGCTACTCTGTTATAAATCCGTCAAGTACTGTGTGGTGTTAGCATTACTGATCCAGGGATGACACCTGAGCACAGAGATTGGACTGTCTGAGGTCTATTCGCTACACCACCCCAGAACGATTTTAATAAATAATAATAATAAAATTGTTAGAATAATTAAAATAATAATTAATTGATTAATTAATGAGTTAATTAAGTTAATTAATCCTGTTTAACTAACTAATAATAATAAATTAGCATAATCACTTAGTTAGTCTAATTCCCCTCGTTTAGTTAACCTGAGTCTATGACCAGTGGGACCCACTGGTCAGGTTGACTAGTCAACCCCTGTTGGCTGCTGATGTCGGCATGACATCATGCTGATGTCATAAATCTAATTTCGAATTAAATTAAATAATTAATTAAATTTCAAAAATTAATAAATTCTTTTGAAAATCATATCTTTTAATCCGTAACTCGGATGGAAATACTTTCTACATGAAAGTTGCTCAGAACGACAAGACGAATCCGGATACGCAGCCCGTTCGTCTGCCACACATACCTAGCATAACAAACTCGCAACTTTTCCCTCCGGTTCATCTGTCCGAAAATGCAAAACACCAGGGATACTTTCCCGGATGTTTCCCCCCTTTGTCGATATCACCTCCTACCGCGTTAGGGCACCCCTAGCACCACGTATTGTCCTGTTATGCCTTGTGATGCTTTGATTGCACTGTTATTTATTGTGTTCCCCTCTGTTACTTCTTTCCGGTAGACCCCGAGACCGCTGCCGGTACCCCTGTTGTCGACTACGGTGTTGATGACCTTTCTTGCCAGAGCAACCAGGCAAGCCACCCCCCTGATCACCAGATATCGCCTACTCTTCTCTCTACTGCTTGCATTAGAGTAGTGTAGTATGTTACTGCTTTCCGTTAATCCTATTCTGATGCATAGCCTGACATTGTTGCTACAACTATTGATACCTTACCTGCAATCCTAAATGCTTAGTATAGAATGGTAGTGTTCTATCAGTGGCCCTACACTCTTGTCCGTCTGCCATGCTATACTACTGGGCCATGATCACTTCGGGAGGTGATCACGGGCATATACTATATACTTTACACTGTTACATTACCGGTGATACTGTTTGGAGATGGGGGCTGAAGGGGCAGGTGGCTCCATCCAGGTAGTGGTGGGCCTGAGTTCCCGACGGCCCCCGACTGTTACTTTGAGGCGGAGCGACAGTGCAGGTTGAGACCACCTAGGAGAGAGGTGGGCCTGGCCCTGGTCGTTGTTCGCGAATACTTAACACGCTTAACGAGATCTTGGTGTTTGATCTGAGTCTGGCTACTGGCCTATACGCACTAACCATCTACGCAAGGACAGTTATGGGCACTCGACGTCGTGGTGTCAGCCGAAGCCTTCGTGACGTCAGCGACTGAGCGGCGCGCGCCGGGTTGGACCGCGTAACGCAACTTCCTTTGTAATGGAGGTTGCTAGGTCTGCTCTTCGGCCACGTACGCAACGTGCAGGTGTGCAATGGGCGATGGCCCCAGACCCCTGCGCCATAGGATTTAGACCGGCGTGCTGACCTCTCTGTTGTGCCTAGGTAGAGCTGCGACGTGTTGATCTTCCAAGGTTGGGCATGACCCAGAAAAGTGTGTCCGGACAAAGGGGATCGAGCGTGTTGGGAAATGTGGTGCACCCCTGCAGGGAAGTTAATCTATTCGAATAGTCGTGCTCTTCGGTAACAGGACGACTTGGAGTTGTACCTTGACCTTATGACAACTAGAACCGGATACTTAATAAAACACACCCTTCCAAGTGCCAGATACAACCGGTGATCGCTCTCTCACGGGGCGACGAGGGGAGGATCATCGGTTAGGATTATGCTACACGATGCTACTTGGTGAACTTACCATCTACTCTCTTCTCCTGCTGCAAGATGGAGGTTACCAGAAGCGTAGTCTTCGACAGGACTAGCTATCCCCCTCTTATTCTGGCATTCTGCAGTTCAGTCCACATATGATACCCCTTTTGCCATTTGATACCAATGCATACATTTGTAGTGTAGCTCCTTGCTTGCGAGTACTTTGGATGAGTACTCACAGTTGCTTTACTCCCCCTTCCTTTACCCGGTTGATGCGACCAGACGTTGGAGTCCAGGAGCCAGACGCCACTGTCGATGACGACTACTACTTCTCGGGAGGTGCCTACTACTACGTGCAGCCTGCTGACAGCGACCAGGAGTAGTTTAGGAGGATCCCAGGCAGGAGGCTTGCGCCTCTTTCGATCTGTATCCCAGTTTGTGCTAGCCTTCTTAAGGCAAACTTGTTTAACTTATGTCGGTACTCAGATATTGTTGCTTCGGCTGACTCGTCTATGATCGAGCTCTTGTATTCGAGCCCTTGAGGCCCCTGGCTTGTAATATGATGCTTGTATGACTTATTTTTATTTGTAGAGTTGTGTTGTGATATCTTCCCGTGAGTCCCTGATCTTGATCGTACATGTTTGTGTGTATGATTAGTGTACGGTCAGATCGGGGGCGTCACAACGTCGATGCTAGCTTCGACACAGAACTGGATGACTCTAAGTCACAAACCGGATACGTGTATATTGTGAATGGTGGGGCAGTCAGCTGGTGCAGTTGCAAGCAAAGCGTCGTGGCGGGATCTACATGTGAAGCGGAGTACATGGCAGCCTCGGAGGCAGCACAAGAAGCAATCTGGGTGAAGGAGTTCATTACCGACCTAGGAGTTATTCCCAATGCGTCGGGCCCGATGACTCTCTTCTGTGACAACACTGGAGCTATTGCCCTTGCCAAGGAGCCCATGTTTCACAGGAAGACCAGTCATATCAAGTGTCGCTTCAACTCCATACGTGAAAATGTTAAAAATGGAGACATAGATATTTGTAAAGTGCATACGGACCTGAATGTCGCAGATCCGTTGACTAAACCTCTCCCTCGAGCAAAACATGATCAACACCAGAACTCTATGGGTGTTCGATTTATCACAATGTAACTAGATTATTGACTCTAGTGCAAGTGGGAGACTGTTGGAAATATGCCCTAGAGGCAATAATAAAATGGTTATTATTATATTTCCTTGTTCATCATAATTGTCTATTGTTCATGCTATAATTGTGTTATCCGGAAATCGTAATACATGTGTGAATACATAGACCACAACATGTCCCTAGTGAGCCTCTAGTTGACTAGCTCGTTGATCAATAGATGGTTATGGTTTCCTGACCATGGACATTGGATGTCATTGATAACGGGATCACATCATTAGGAGAATGATGTGATGGACAAGACCCAATCCTAAGCATAGCACAAGATCGTGTAGTTCGTCTGCTAGAGCTTTTCTGAATGTCAAGTATCATTTCCTTAGACCATGAGATTGTGCAACTCCCAGATACCGTAGGAGTGCTTTGGGTGTACGAAACGTCACAACGTAACTAGGTGGCTATAAAGGTGCACTACAGGTATCTCCGAAAGTGTCTGTTGGGTTGGCATGAATCGAGACTGGGATTTGTCACTCCGTATGACGGAGAGGTATCTCTGGGCCCACTCGGTAATGCATCATCATAATGAGCTCAGTGTGACTAAGTAGTTGGTCATGGGATCATGCATTACGGAACGAGTAAAGTGACTTGCCGGTAATGTGATTGAACGAGGTATTGGGATACCGACGATCGAATCTCGGGCAAGTAACATACCGATTGACAAAGGGAATTGTATATGGGATTGCTTGAATCCTCGACATCGTGGTTCATCCGATGAGATCATCGTGGAACATGTGGGAGCCAACATGGGTATCCAGATCCCGCTGTTGGTTATTGGCCGGAGAGTTGTCTCGGTCATGTCTGCATGGTTTCCGAACCCGTAGGGTCTACACACTTAAGGTTCAATGACGCTAGGGTTATTAGGAAGACTTGTATGTGATTACCGAATGTTGTTCGGAGTCCCGGATGAGATCCCGGATGTCACGAGGAGTTCCGGAATGGTCCGAAGGTGAAGATTTATATGTAGGACGTTGTCATACGGCCACCGGAATGGTTCGGGGGCATATCGGTATTGTACCGGGGCCACCGGAGGGGTTCCGAGGGACCACCGGGAGGGGCCTCCTCTCTTGGAGTGCCTAATGGGCCGTAGAGGAAAGGGAACCAGTCCTACATGGGCTGGGCGCATCCCCCCTTGGGCCCATGCGCCTAGGGTTGGGGGGGAACCCTAAGGGGGTGCCCCCTTGCTTGGGGAGCAAGCCCAACCCCTTGGCCACCGCCCCCCCCTCTAGATCTCATCTAGAGGGGGCCAGCCCCCTTCCTCCTTCCCCTATAAAGACAGGGGCAAGGGGAGGGCTGCACACCACATCCAAGGCGCAGCCCCTCCCCTCCCCAACACTTCTCCTCCTCCGCAAGAACTTGGCGAAGCCCAGCCGAAGTACTGCTGCTCCACCACCACCACGCCATCATGCTGCTGTTGGAGCCCTCTTCCTCAACCTCTCCCTCCTCCTTGCTAGATCAAGGCGCGGGAGACATCCTTGCTCCATACGTGTGTTGAACGCGGAGGTGCCATCCGTTCGGCGCTAGGATCATCGGTGATTTGGATCACGACGAGTATGACTCCATCAACCCCGTTCTCTTAAACGCTTCCGCTCGCGATCTATAAGGGTATGTAGATGCACTCCTCTCCCTCTCGTTGCTAGATGACTCCATAGATTGATCTTGGTGATGCGTAGAAAAATTTAAATTTTTGCTACGATCCCCAACACATATATGAGGGGGGCACCGCTAGAACACAAATCAACAGTTGTTAGCCGTGTGCGGCGCCCCCCTGCATTGTTTACGCCTCCGGTCATATTCATGTAGTGCTTAGGCATAGCCCTGCACGGATCACTTCACCATCAACGTCACCAAGCTGTCGTGCTGACGGAACTCTCCCTCGACACTTTGCTGGATCAAGAGTTCGAGGGACATCATCGAGCTGAACGTGTGTAGAACTCGAAGGTGCCGTACGTTCGGTGCTTGATCGGTCGGAACGAAAAGAAGTTCGACTACATCAACCGCATTGTCAAACACTTCCGCTGTCTATGAGGATACGTGGAAACACTCTCCCCCTCTCGTTGCTATGCATCTCCTAGACAAATCTTGCGTCAGCATACGAAATTATTGAAATTGCATGCTATGTTCCCCAACAATGTTGTCATGGAGCGGCATCAACATGCTGTGGTAAATTTTTGTCCCATTTGGGGCAGGTTTGGGGATATGCTCGTCACAAACCAGAGCTTCTCACAACAAGCCTGATGGTTTCAGTAGGGAATGTTTCACCTTTCTGGACAAAACGATATCCATTGCCTCTTCTCGATTTCATTTTTTTTCCTAGTGTCAACATAGAACAATAGAAGTGTTTTGTCAATTTTTGGGATTTTTTAGGGTTCGTTTGGACATTTTTATGCGTTAGTTGAGTTTTCAATGCATTTATGTGCATAATTCAAATTTGAACTACATGCACATGCTCTAATGCATATAAATTGGTTGAAAATTTAAATCGATGTCCTCGGTTGCATCCTTAGGTCCCATGCAAGAAATGGGAATGAATGTCAAACACACTGCCACCGTCATCGGCCGCAAACATTGAGATACCTTGTTTTTAAATTCTAGTAAATCCAAAACTCATCTGAAATTCATGAAACTTGGCATGCTATCATGGAGCGGCACCAATATGTCGTGGTAATTTTTTTGTCCCATTTGGGGCAGGTTTGGGTATATGCTTCTTACAAACAAGAGCTTCTCATAACAAGCATGATGGTTTCAGTAGGGAACATCCCATCTTTGGGGACGAAACAATATCCATTGCCTCTTATTGCTTTCAAAAAAATTCTCGTGACAACGTAGAACAATAGGAGTGGTGTGTCAATTTTTGTGATTTTCCGAGGTTCGTTTGGACATTTTTATGCATTAACTGAGTTTTCAATGCATTCATGTGCTTAATTCAAATTTGAACTACATGCACATGCTCTAATGCATATAAATTGGTTGAAAATTCAAATTTGTGTTCTTGGTTGCATGCTTAGGTCCCATGCAAAAATGGGAATGAATGTCAAACACCCTGCCACCGGCACTCGGCCGCAAACATTGAGATACCTGGTTTCTAAATTCTAGTAAATCCAAAACTCATATAAAATTCATGAAACTTGGCATGCTATCATGAAGCGGCATCAAAATGTCCTGGTAAATTTTTTGTCCCATTTGGGGCAGGTTTGGGTATATGCTTCTCACAAACCAGAGCTTCTCACAACAAGCATGCTGGTTTCGGTAGGGAACGTCCCACCTTTGGGGACGAAACGATATCCATTGCCTCTTATTGCTTTCAAAAAATTTCTCATGTCAACGTAGAACAACAGGAGTGTTGTGTCAATTGTTGTGATTTTTCGGGCTTCGTTTGGACATTTTATGCATTAACTGAGTTTTCAATGCATTCATGTGCATAATTCAAATTTGAACTACATGCACATGCTCTAATGCATATAAATTGGTTGAAAATTCAAATATGTGTTCTTGGTTGCATGCTTAGGTCCCATGCAAGAAATGGGAATGAATGTCAAACACCCTTCCACCATCACTCGGCCGCAAACATTGAGATGCCTGGTTTTTAAATTCTAGTAAATCCAAAGCTCATCTGAAATTCATGAAACTTGGCATGCTGTCATTGAACGGCATCAACATGTCGTGGTAAAAATTTTGTCCCATTTTGGGCAGGTTTGGGTATATGTTTCTCACAAATCAGAGCTTCTCACAACAAGCCTGATGGTTTCGGTAGGGAACGTTTCACCTTTCTGGGCGAAAGGATATCCATTGCCTCTTCCTGATTTCAATTTTTTTCCTACTGTCAACATAGAACAACATGAGTGTTGTGTCAATTTTTGGGCAGAGAAAATCACACGGCTTATTAGCAGCAATCGTTTGTGTTATTATTGGTGTTCGCACACATTTTTTATTACACACCTGTTTGCCGCATATCACACACATCTTGTTCAGTTGAACCGTTTCCATCGTGTTCCCTAATCACACACAGTTCATCCTAGTGAACCATATGTTGTATATCGCACACACCTTCATCTGGCTGCCCATTTCATTTGTTCCTCCTCATCACAAACAGTTCATCCGAATGAACCGTATGTTGTATATCGCACACGCCTTTATCTGGCTGCCCGTTTCTTTTGTTCCACCTCATTGCAAACAGTTCATTTGTAGCGACCTAGCCTCAAATGGTCAAGCCTCTGTTTATCCATGCCATCCCTGGATCGGTATGTTGGCACACACAGTACATCGATGTATATATCAAAGTGCAATCACATGTATAAATAACGTAAAAATGATATATACCTCATAAGTCTCAGCGGAAACAATCAGACGGGTGTGGATTCCCATCAACGCCAACCACAAGTTTGAGTGTAGACCGTAACCCTACAACATAACTCTTACTCATCGTAGAAATTCCTGGGACATAAGACGTTGCAGCCCTGTAGGTCAGTACATTGAATGTACTGGCAAGTCACATCATAAGAATAATGAACCTATTTGTATATGCAATTTGGCTGGTAGAAAGCTCTAAGTTTAGTTTTTGCATAAAGCTAGTTTTTCCCTAGAATAAAAGATATTATTCTACCACTATAGTATAGCATAGGATGAGTTGGAAAACCCAACTCAATCCATTCACAAAGTTTCATTTAAAACCCAACTGTTTACTTAAGAGTGATGAGATCTCCCAGCATTTGCACTACTAGATGCTCAAGTTGTCCGTATCCGGGGACACGGCTAATCGATTAGGTCTTAACACTCTGCATAGGTTTGTGCACTTTTCCCCACAAGACTCGATCACCTCCCTTGAAGTTCTCGCACTGCCTGGTGTTTGAGAACAGGATGACCGAGACATAGTCTTTCAAAAGTATTTCCCCCTAACCCACGGCTAGGCCGGTACACCTACTCATTATACATCTACTAGCCTATCCCGGAAGAGGTCACACTATCTACTCAACTAATCCAGAGCCCATATTGGCTTGTGGCTGCACACGTAAGCTTCTAGACATGAAAACATGTTAGATCCCTTTGAGCCTGGGCGGCCGACCACTAGTGGTGCACCACCATGGATTAACCATGCATGCTCCCACTGTACTTCGCCACCATTCAAACCAAAGACCGCCCAGCTAGTTCATTTACAAGTCTTGGTCCTGATTACTACTTTTTCACTCATGTCTCACCATGTTCGCTTCCCAAACCACGTCTGCATTTGGCGAGGAAAAAAATAAACCTATACGACGGTGACAAGGATGTATAGATCAGACCTACCTCAAATGAACTACTAGGTAACGGCATAGCCATCTGGCAACAATAAATCCTACCATGCAATCCTACCAAAAAGAGGACTAAGTGCATAATATAAAACATGGGTAATTGAAGGAATGATCAAATGTGAACTTGTCTGGTAATAGTTGACGAAGATTATGTCGCTCTCAGAGATTTACTTAATAGAACTATTCTTCACTCTCCAATGAAAATCTATAAAGTCAAACATTGCATTCACATAAGTAGACATTCCAAAGAGCAATAACATGCAACACAAATGACTCGGAAAAACAAATGGGGATCCAACACACATAACTTGCATGCAAATAATTCCAGGTGCAAAACAATAAGTGACATAAGGTGCAAAACTGTGATGTGATCTATCGTGCATATAAAGCATAGCACTAAAACTATCATGGACAGATACTAATTGTGTGAAAAGTGTCGTGACAATGGTCCAAGTGGTAGGGTTTGGCTACGGTGACACCGCGCAAAAAGAATCACATCAATCGGAGCTACGGTTTAGGAGATATGGCCAGTTGAAGTTTGAATCCAAACCTGAATAAATTCAAAGTTTAAATTGGCCAAAAGTCATAAAAGTTGGTTCTCTAGATAAACCTATTCAAGACGAACATTTTGCCGTTGGTTTCGTTGAATTTGGACTTACGGTTAAAAAGATACAACCATTCGAAGTTTAGGGGCTAAACTGAAAACTTAGGGACTTGACTGTGAAAATTTTATTCATGACCAGGTCCCTGGCCACGTGGCGGATTTCTAGTGGCTGGAAGTTGTTTGTTGTAGAAGCTTATAAGGCAAACGACTGCTATCTAAGCAAAATGGCGGTAGCGGCTAACTAAAACAAAAACCGATAGGTTTTTAACAAAACCCGCGGTTAACCGATCTAAACTAAAAAAATCAAATGGAGGGAGCGAGCGGTCATCTTACAGAGGCAACGACGATGTACAGGGGCGGCGGTGCTGGTGTTGGCCTATGATGGGGTGGCGAATCCGGCGCTCCTCGGCGACGAGGAAGGAGGCGGCGGGGTCCGACGCGACGTGGGCGATCCGCTGGTGGGGTCGAGGTCGTGCTGCGCGGGGAGGGCGTCTCCGTGCTCCGGCAAGGACGCAGGTCATCGGGGCGGCGCCTCCAGTGAGGCCTGGGTGGCAAAACATGTCAAAATGACACGGGGTGGCGAGGCAAGTTGATTGACATGGAATAAGAGGGTTCGGGTGCGCCACCGGCGATGAAAACGACTACGAGAAGGTCCGGCTCTGGTGAGATGCGAAACGACGGGGGGACGGCTATGAGTGGTGAGAGGGCTAGCGAAGTGGCTGAATGGAGGGAGGTGGCTTCGGGGATTTTATAGGCACGGAGAGAAGGCGCTGGGCTGCAGGATAAGCTTTATCCCCGAGGGCGTCGTGCTGTGGTTGCGGGCAGTGACCGTGCGAACTCTATCTGAGCGAAGCGAGCGGGAGGTTGGGGCAACCTGGGGGCGGGCCCCATCTGGCAGCGGGCGCTGCATGCGAGCGAGGGGAAGGCGAGGGTGGGCGAGCGTGCGGTGGCCTTCGAGCGCTGGCCTTGGGCTGAAGTTGGCCAGCGGCTGGCTGGGCCGTGCGTTGTGTCCCTGGGCCGAAGTGGTTTCGGTCCAGGCGGGTGTGCGCGCGTTTTTTTATAGAAAAATTTTCGAGGCCAAAACGAAACCAAACAACATCCTAAAAATACCATGATAATTTCTAAAATTATCTCTGAATATCTCTAACACGGTGAACATTTAATCAAGCATATAAGAATTTGAAAATATTTTCCTAATGCATTTAATGCACTTTTTGCAAATTGAGTAAATACCAAATACACTATAAAAACTCCAACTAATATTCAAAATGAAATTTCCAACTCTTGTAAGGTTTGAGAAAGTCATCTTATCCCCTCTCATTTCTTTTTCTGAAGTGGATAATTATTCGAATATTTGAAAGAAAACTCCAAAATGCAATGAGATGCAAATGATTTCAAATTTTAGAATAACTTCTATTGGTTTCATAATCCATTTCCATATTTTCTTTCTGATATTTGAAGGAGTCATATTTCCTTCTCCCTTTATTTTATTTGAATAAATGGAAATGATTTTGAAACTCAAAATGGAAAAACTTTCCAAAAGTGAACCAAATGAAATTCAAAAGTTATCCTCATCACTCTCCACTCTATTTCATATATTTTGAAGAAGTCATATTATCTTCTCTCATGAAAAGCCTTGAGTGGCATAAAGTTTCTGATTTGAAATATTCTCAAATGGAATTCAAATCATTTTCAAACCCCTATTCATTTCTTTAAATGTAAGAATTCATATTATCTTCACTCTAGGGTTTTTGTAATGAAATGAATTTGAATTCATGGAGATATAAAAAATTAAACAAATGCAAGGATGAAAGTTTGGGAAAGTCCTTTTATTCCCTCTCATTCAACTTTCAAAAACTTCCAATTTCCACTCAATTTCGCACAATTATTCACACAACAATCAAACAAATAGTCATAATTAATTATTTAATATAACATTCCAAAATTTAGAATTTTGGGATGTTACATCATTGAACTAAATCGTGTGCCCTGCATCACACACGCAATTAAAATCAGAACCGTGTTTGATGGATCCGTCATCACAAACGTTTTGCACCTTTTTTGACGGGTTTTTTACACCACCATTTATGATTATGGCATCGCACACTATTTTGTCGAAGGGTCTCTGATCGTAGTGTCGCGTTTGGACCATCCTGCAGTAGTGGGTATTCCTTCCGTATCTAGGAATTGCATAATCTCATAGTCAAAGGAATATGTATATGATATGAAGAAAGCTATAGCAATAAAACTGGACAATCAATATGCTAAGCTAACAGATGGGTCTTTTCCATCACATCATTCTCCTAATGATGTGATGCCGTTATCAAATGACAACTCATGTTCATCGTTAGGAAACCTTAACCATCTTTGATCAATGAGCTAGTCAAGTAGAGGCTCACTAGGGACTCGGTGTTTTGTCTATGTATTCACACATGTATTAATGTTTTCAGTAAATACAATTCTAGCATGAATAATAAACATTTATCATGATATAAGGAAATATAAAATAACAACTTTATTATTGCCTCTAGGGCATATTTCCTTCAGTCTCCCACTTGCACTAGAGTCAATAATCTAGTTCACATCGCCATGTGATTTAACACCAATAGTTCACATCACCATGTGACCAACACCCAAAGGGTTTACTAGAATCAATAATCTAGTTCACATCGCTATGTGATTAACACCCAAAGAGTACTAAGGTGTGATCATGTTTTGCTTGTGAGAGAAGTTTAGTCAACGGGTCTTCCACATTCAGATCCGTATGTATTTTGCAAATTCCTATGTCTACAATGCTTTGCATAGAGCTACTCTAGATAATTGCTCCCACTTTCAATATGTATCCAGATTGAAACTCAGAGTCATCTAGATCGGTGTAAAAGCTTACATCGACGTAACTCTTTACGACAAACTCTTTATCACCTCCATAACCGGGAAATATTTCCTTAGTCCTCTTAGGTAACTAACTTTGACCGTTGTCAAGCGATCCACTCCCGGATCTCTATCGTACCCCCTTGCCAAACTCATGGCAAGGTACACAATAGGTGTGGTACACAACATAGCATACTTTAGAGAACATATGGCTGAGGCATAGGGAATGACTTTCATTCTCTTTCTACTTTTTGACATGGTCGGGTGTGGAGTCTTACTCACCTTGCAACACAGGAAAGAACTCCTTCTTTGACTATTCCATTTTGAACTACTTCAAAATCTTGTCAAGGTATGTACTCATTGAAAAATCTTATCAAGCGTCTTGATCTATCTCTATAGATGTTGATGCCCTATATGTAAGCATCTTAACCGAGGTCTTTCATTGAAAAAATTCTAATTCAAGTATCCTTTTATGCTATCCAAAAATTATATATCATTTTCAATTAGTAATATGTCATCCACATATAATATCAGAAATGCTACAGAGCTCCCACTCACTTTCTTATAAATACAGGCTTCTCCGGAAGTCTGTATAAAACCATATGCTTTGATCACCTCATCAAAGCGTATGTTCCAAGTCCGAGATGCTTGCACCAGTCCATAGATGGATCGCTGGAGCTTGCACACTTTGTTAGCACCTTTAGGATCGACAAAACCTTCTGGTTGCATCATATACAACTCTTCTTTAAGAAATCCATTAAGGAATGCAGTTTTGACGTCCATTGCCAGATTTCATAAAATGTGGCAATTGCAAACATGATTCAGACAGACTTAATCACACTACGAGTGAGAAAATCTCATCCTAGTCAACACCTTGAACTCGTCAAAAAACATTTTGTGACAAGTCGAGCTTTGTAGATAGTAACACTACCATCATCATTCCTCTTCCTCTTGAAGATCCATTTATTCTCAATGGCTTGCCGATCATCAGGCAATAAGTCCACACTTTGTTCTCATACATGGATCCTATCTCAGATTTCATGGCCTCATGCCATTTATCGGAATCTGGCTCATCATCACTTCCTCATAGTTCGTAGGTTCTTCATGGTCTAGTAACATGACTTCCAGAACAGGATTGCAGTACCACTCTGGTGCGGAACATGCTCTGTTCGACCTACGAGGTCTAGTAGTACTTGATCTGAAGTTCCATGATCATTATCATTAGCTTACTCTTTAGTTGGTGTAGGCATCATTGGAACTGATTCTGTGATGAGCTACTTTCCAATACGAGAGAAGGTACAATTACCTCATCAAGTTATAATTTCCTCCCACTCACTTCCTTCGAGTGAAACTCCTTCTCTAGAAAGGATCCATTCTTAGCAACAAAGATCTTGCCTTCGGATCTGTGGTAGAAGGTGTACCCAATAGTTTCTTTTGGGTATTCTATGAAGACGCACTTCTCTGATTTGGGTTCGAGCTTATTAGGCTGAAGCTTTTTCACATAAGCATCGCAACCCCAAACTTTAAGAAACGACAGCTTAGGTTTCTTGCCAAACCACGGTTCATACGGTGTCGTCTCAACGGAATTAGATGGTGCCCTATTTAACGTGAATGCAGCTGTCTCTAATGCACAACCCCAAAATGATAGTGGTAAATCTATAAGAGACATCATACATCGCACCATATCTAATAAAGTACGGTTACGACGTTCAGACACACCAATACGCTGTGGTGTTCCAGGTGGCGTGAGTTGTGAAACTATTCCACATTGTTTTAAATGAAGGCCAAACTCGTAACTCAAATATTTGCCTCCACGATCAAATCATAGAAACTTTATTTTCTTGTTACGATGATTCTCCACTTCACTCTGAAATTCTTTAAACTTTCCAAATGTTTCAGACTTGTGTTTCATCAAGTAGATATACCCATATCTGCTCAAATCATCTGTGAAGGTCAGAAAATAACGATACCCGCCGCATGCCTCAACACTCATTGCACCGCATACATCGGTATGTATTATTTCCAATAAGTCATTGGCTCGCTCCATTGTTCCGGAGAACGGAGTTTTAGTCGTCTTGCCCATGAGGCATGGTTCGCAAGTATCAAATGATTCATAATTAAGTGATTCCAAAAGCCCATCTGCATGGAGTTTCTTCATGCACTTTACACCAATATGACCTAAACGGGAGTGCCACAAATATGTTGCACTATCATTATCAACTTTTCATCTTTTGGCATCAATATTATGAATATGCGTATCACTGTGATCGAGATTCAGTAAACCATTTACATTGGGTGTATGACCATAGAAGGTTTTATTCATGTAAATAGAACAACAATTATTCTCTGACTTAAATGAATAACTATATTGCAATAAACATGATCCAATCATATTCATGCTCAACGCAAACACCAAATAACATTTATTTAGGTCCAACACTAATCCCGAAGGTAGAGGGAGTGTGTGATGGTGATCTTATCAACCTTGGAATCACTTCCAACGCACAGCGTCACCTCGCCCTTAACTAGTCTCTGTTCATTTTGTAATTCCTGTTTTGAGTTACTAATCTTAGCAACTGAACCAGTATCAAATACTCTTGGGTTACTATGAACACTAGTAAAATACACATCAATAACATGTATATCAAATATACTGTTGTTCGCTTTGCCATCCTTCTTATCAGCCAAGTATTTGGGGTAGTTCCCCTTCCAGTGACCATTCCCTTTGCAGAAGAAGCACTCAGTTTCAGGCTTAGGTCTAGCTTTGTGCTTCTTCACGGGAGTGGCAACTTGCTTGTCATTCTTCTTGAAGTTCCCTTTCTTTTCCTTTGCCCTTTTTTCTTGAAACTAGTGGTCTTGTCAACCATCAACACTTGATGTTTTTTCTTGATTTCTACCTTTGCCGATTTTAGCATCACGAAGAGCTCGGGAATTGTTTTCGTCATCCCATGCATATTATAGTTTATCACGAAGTTCTAGTGACTTGGTGATAGTGACCAGAGAACTCTATCAATCACTATATTATATGGAAGATTAACTCCCACCTGATTCAAGCAATTGTACTACCCAAACATTCTGAGTACATGGTCACTGGCTAAGCCATTCTCCTCCATCTTGTAGGCAAAGTACTTGTCAGAGGTCTCATACATGTCGACATGGGCATGAGTCTGAAATACCAAATTCAACTCTTGGAACATCTTATATGCTCCGTGGCATTCAAAATGTTTTTGAAGTCCCGGTTCTATACCGTAAAGCATGGTGCACTAAACTATCAAGTAGTCATCATACCGAGCTTGTCAAATGTTCATAACGTCTGCATCTGCTCCTGCAATAGGTCTGTCACCTAGCGGTGCATCAAGGACATAATTCTTCTGTGCAGCAACGAGGATAATCCTCAAATCATGGACCCAGTCCGCATCATTGCTACTATCATCTTTCAACTTAGTTTTCTCTAGGAACGTATCAAAAACATAGGGGAGCTACAACACGAGCAATTGATCTAAAAACATAGATATGAAAATACTATCAGGACTAAGTTCATGATAAATTAAGTTCAATTAATCCCTCGAGTCATCTAAATGATCACATGATCCATATCAACTAAACCATGTTCCGAGGCCATGTCTGTACATGCTAGGCTTATCAAGTTTAACCCGATTATTCCGCATGTGCAAAATTGTCTTGCACCCCTCATATGTGAACACAGAGCTTATCACACCCGATCATCACGTGGTGTCCTGGCATGACGAACTGTCGCAACGGTGCATACTCAGGGAGAACACTTATACCTTGAAATTTTAGTGATGGATCATCTTATAATGCTACTGCCATACTAAGCAAAATAAGATGCATAAAAGATAAACATCACATGCAATCAATATAAGTGATATGATATGGCCATAATCATCTTGTGCCTTTGATCTCCATCTTGAAAGAACCGTTATGATATCCATCATCACCGGCTCAACGCCTTGATCTCCATCGTAGCGTCGTGCTCGTCTCGCCAACTATTGCTTCTACAACTATCACAAATGCATAGTGATAAAGTAAAGCTATTATATGGCATTTGCATTTCATACAATAAAGAAACAACCATAAGGCTCCTGCCAGTTGCCGATAACTTCTACAAAACATGATCATCTCATACAATAACATATATCACATCATGTCTTGACCATATCACATAACAAAATGCCCTGCAAAAACAAGTTAAATGTCCTCTACTTCGTTGTTGCAAGTTTTACGTGGCTGCAACGGGCTTCTATCAAGAACTGTTCTTTCCTATGCATCAAAACCACAATGGTGGTTTATCTAGTTTGCGGTTTTAACCTTCAACAAGGACCGGCTGCAGTCAAATCCGATTCAACTAAAGTTGGAGAAATAGACACCCGCCAGCCACCTTTATGCAAAACTAGTTGCATGTCTGTCGGTGGAACCGGTCTCATGAACGTGGTCATGTAAGGTTGGTCCGGGACGCTTCATCCAACAATACCGCCGACTCAAAATGAGACATTGTTGGTAAGCAATATGACGATCACCGCCCACAACTCTTTGTGTTCTACTCGTGCATATCATATACGCATAGACCTGGCTGTGATGCCACTGTTGGGAAACATAGCATGCAATTTAAAAAAAAATCCTGCGCTCACACAAGATCTATCTAGGAGATGCATAGCAATGAGAGGGGGAGAGTGTGTCCACGTACCCTCGTAGACCGAAAGCGGAAGTGTTTGACAACGCGGTTGATGTAGTCGAACTTCTTCTCGTTCCGACCGATCAAGCACTAAACGTACGGCACCTCCGAGTTCTGCACACGTTTAGCTCGATGACGTCCTTCGAACTCTTGATCCAGTAAAGTGTCAAGGGAGAGTTTCGTCAGCACGACGGCGTGGTGACGGTGATGGTGAAGTGATCCGCGCAGGGCTTCACATAAGCACTACGACAATATGACCGGAGGCGTAAACTGTCGAGGGGGGCGCCGCACACGGCTAACAATCATTGTTCTGTGTTCTAGCAGTGCCCCCCTCATATATATAGGTTGGAGGGGAGGAGAGGAAGATAAGGGGGCTCCCCAAGAAGGAGGAATCCTACTTGGCCTCCTACTTGGGCGCCTGCCAATTCGGCCTCCCCCTTCCATATCCATCCGGAGGGGGAAGGGAGGAGGGAAGGAAGGGGGAGGCCGGATCCCTCCCCTTCCTTTATCCCTTCTCCTCCTTCCTCCCCCTTATTTTGGCCTACATGGGGCGCGCCAGCACCTTAGGGGCTGGTCCGTCCCCTTCTCGGCCCATTAAGGCCCATGTAGTTGCCGGGGGATGCCCAGAACCCCTTTCGGTGACCCGATATGCACCCGGTACCCCCGGAACACTTCTGATGTCCGAACACCATCGTCCTATATATCAATATTTACCTCTCGACCATTTCGAGACTCCTCGTCATGTCCGTGATCTCATCCGGGACTCCGAACAACATTCAGTCACCAAATCACATAACTCATATAATACAAAATCGTCATCGAACGTTAAGCGCGCGGACCCTACGGGTCCGAGAACTATGTAGACATGACCGAGACACCTCTCTGGTCAATAACAAATAGTAGAACCTAGATGCTCATATTGGTTCCCACATATTCTACAAAGATCTTTGTCAGTCAAACCGTAATGACAACATACGTTATTGCCTTTGTCGTCGGTATGTTACTTGCCCGAGATCTGATCGTCCATATCTTCATACCTAGTTCAATCTCGTTATCGGCAAGTCTGTTTACTCATTCCGTAATACATCATCCCGCAACTAAATCATTAGTCACATTGCTTGCAAGGCTTATTATGATGTCAATTACCGAGAGGGCCCAGAGATACCTCTCTGATACTCGGAGTGACAAATCCTAATCTTGATCTATGCCAACCCAACAAACACCTTCGGAGATACCTGTAGAGCATCTTTATAATCACCTAGTTACGTTGTGACGTTTGATAGCAAACAAGGTATTCCTCCGGTATCCGGGAGTTGCAGAATCTCATAGTCAAAGGAATATGTATATGACATGAAGAAAGCTATAGCAATAAAACTGAACGATCAATATGCTAAGCTAAGGGATGGGTCTTGTCCATCACATCATTGTCATAATGCTGTGATCCCGTTATCAAATGACAACTCATGTCCATGGTTAGGAAACCTTAACCATCTTTGATCAATGAGCTAGTCAAGTAGAGGCTCACTAGGGACTCAATGTGTTTTCTATGTATTCACACATGTATTAAGGTTTCTGGTCAATAAAATTCTAGCATGAACAATAAACATTTATCATGATATAAGGAAATATAAAATAACAACTTTATTATTGCCTCTATGGCATATTTCCTTCAAAGCAAAGGTTTAAGCTTGGGGGAGTTGATACATCTCTGTCGTATCTACTTTTCCTGACGCTTTTCCTCTTGTTTTGGACTCTAATTTGCATGATTTGAACGAAACTAACCCAGACTGACGCTGTTTTCAGCAGACCTACCATGGTGTTGTTTTTGTGTAGAAATAAAAGTTCTTAGATTGGAATGAAACTTTGCAACGAATTTTTATACAAATGAAGAGAATTTATGGAGCCAAGAACCACCAGAGGAGGGCACCTAGGTGGGCACAACCCACGAGGGTGTGCCCCCCTCCAAGCGCGCCCAGGTGGGTTGTCCCCACCTGGTGGCCCCGCAGACCCTAAAACCGACGCAATAAAATCACACATTTCCAGAAAAAATCAATGAGGAAGAATTATCGCGTTTCACGAGACGGAGCCGCCGTCACCTCCTGTTCTTCATCAGGAGGCTAGATCTGGAGTCCGTTTGGGGCTCCCAAGAGGGGGGTCTTCGATCTTTGTCATCACCAACCCTTCTCCATCGCCAATTCCATTATGCTCCCCGCCAGGAGTGAGTAATTCCTTTGTAGGCTCGCTGGTCGGTGAGGAGTTGGATGAGATTAATCATGTAATCGAGTTAGTTCTGCTAGGGCTTGATCCCTAGTATCCATTATGTTCTGAGATTGATGTTGCTATGATTTTGCCATGCTTAATGCTTGTCACTTTGGGCTCGGCTGCCATGATTTCAGATATGAACCGTTTATGTTATCATCATTATATCCATGTCCTAGGTCCGATCTTGCAAGTTATAGTCACCTACTATGTGTTATGATTCGGCAACTCCGGAGTGACAATAGTAAGGACACTTCCCGGTGATGACCGTAGTTTGAGGAGTTCATGTATTCACTATGTGTTAATGCTTTGTTTCGGTTCTCTATTAAAGGGAGGCCTTAATATCCCTTAGTTTCCAATAGGACCTCGCTGCCACGGGAGGGTAGGACAAAATATGTCATGCAAGTTCTTTCCATAAGCATGTATGACTATTTATGGAATACATGCCTACATTATATTTATGAACTGGAGCTAGTGCCATATCATCGTAGGTTATGACTGTTATATGATGAATATCATCCAACAAATCACTGATCCAATGCCTACGATTTTCCTACATATTGATCTTGCTAAGTGTAGGATCGAAAGTATGTCTAGAGGGGGTGATTAGACTACTTGACCAAATAAAAATCTATCATGTTCCCAATTTTAAGCCTTGGCATATTTTAGCAACTTAGCACAAGTCAAGTAAACAACCTACACATGCAAGTCTAAGAGTATAGCAGCGGAATGTAAATTATTGCACATGAAGGTAAAGGGAGGAGTTTGGAGGGAGCAAACGCAATGTAGACATAGAGATTTTTGGCGTGGTTCCGATAGGTGGTACTATCGTGCATCCACACTGATGGAGACTTCAACCCACGAAGTGTAATGGTTGCGAGTCCACGGAGGGATCCACCCACGAAGTAGCAACCTTGTCTATCCCACCATGGCCATCGCCCATGAAGGACTTGCCTCACTTGGGTAGATCTTCATGAAGTAGGTGATCTCCTTGCCCTTACAAACTCCTTGGTTCAACTCCACAATCTTGTCGGAGACTCCCAAGTGACACCCACACTACTGCAGGATGCTGCTAACGTGACACTACGATCAGAGACCCTTCGACGAAACTGTGTGTGATGCAATAATAGCAAACGGTGGTGTAAAAGAACCGTCAAAAAAGGTGCAAAACGTTTGTGATTGAGGAGCCATCAAACACGGTTCAGATTTTAGTTGCGTGTGCGATTCAGGGCATACGGTTCAGTCCAATAAACTGTGTGCGATGAGGCAGGAGAAAAGAAACAGGCAGCCTGATGAAGGCGTGTGCGATATACAACATATAGTTCACTCGGATGAACTGTTTGTGATTAGGCAACACAAAAGAAACGATCAGCCAGATCAAGGTGTGTGTGTTGAGGGCATATGCTTCAGAAGGATAAACTGTTTGTGATTAGGCAACAGAACATAAACGGGTCAGCCAGATCAAAGTGTCTGCGATTGATGGCATACACTTCACATGGATGAACTGTTTGCGATTAGCCACAACAAACTGAAACAGTTAGATAGATCAACGTGTGTGCGCTAGACGAGCACACACATTCTAATTAAAAGAAGCGTGCGCGATGGTAATAACGAGCGCGCACGGTTGTTGGAACAAGACGTGTGCTGACATTGCCTATTGTGGTGCACCCTATGGTGCAAATGCCACGTACGCGGCAGAGAAGGCATACGTGCCCACGTTATGCGTTTCGGGAATAGTGCCGCACTTATAACCGTCAGTAAATTTTGAGCATGCGTCTCGTCACATTCCAAATTGCAAACCTGTTCACACGGATCAAAACCTAAACGGATTCCCACTTAGGAGTGTATTACTACGCGGTTATAAATACTACTACTCTAAGATGACTGCACATTCCTCCTCAACTCCTCATCCACAAAAACAAACAAGTCATTCATCATCGTTCCCTTGCATCCGCCATGGCCAGCGTGAGTTCCGGGTTGAGAGATTGGCACCAGGGAGAGGCAAACCTGGAAGTGTAAGCACGAGAGATGTCCCGCCTCGCCGCGAAAGCAACCAACATGTCTCGCCAAACGGCCGTAGCAGCAAAGAGGTCCCGCCGTGCCGCCGAAACAGCACGGAGGTCCCGTCGTGCCATCGATGCAGCAGACTGGTCAGGCTGCACCGCAGAAGCAGAAGAGATGTCCCGCCGTGCCGCCAATGCAGCAGAGATGTCCTCCCGCGCCGCGGTGGCCTGGGAAAATGTCTCGCGGGCAGGCGAGGACTCTTACACGCGCATGCGTGCCCTCGTCCTTAGGCAGATGGATCAGATCTCCAGGTGGGTGAGGTTGCAGGATGACCTGAAAGCCGCATTTGAACAGTCTACGAACATCATCCGACAACTAAGTGAGAGTAATGCGAAGCTCCGGGCCGAGCGTGACCTGCTGAGGGCAAAGATCGTCAGAAGTGCGGAGCAGCAGGAGCAGACCATTGCCTTGTTGAAGAGGACTGGCGTCATCATCGAGAAACTTATGGACGAGAATGCCATGCTGCACATCGAGCGCAGAAGGCTGGTGGAGGAATCCGTGGATGCTCTCAAGTAGCATCTTGAGGACAAGAAAGAGCTCGTCGCCGCTCACCGCGGAGACTAGTTACCGCGGACTGTAGCAACGCATCAAGAGATCAGTGAGCCAGATTGTTGTCTTCCTTCTTCTTTTGCCCTTGTGTATTTCGAGCATTGCCGCATGTGCCTTTTTTAATTATGTTTCTAAATACGTAAGACAATTATTATCCACTTTCATTGTCCTTATATTCATCATGCTTGCCAGCCTGATGAGGCCGCGCCTGAGGAAGCTCCACGTCGTCCGCCCCGCGAGGCTTGGCCCCTCGCGAGGGTCTTGAGTCTTGTGTTGGTGAAGATGGGTCGTGTCGGGCCCCCTTTGAGCCACGTCGCAGGCCACAGGCAGGCAAGTCTGGGGACCCCCGTTCCCAGAACGCCGACAGTCTCAACACATGACTAGGTGGTTCTCTCTCAGAAAATGAATGGTAGAAGTGTAGGCACATTATGATGGCTCTCTCCACGAGTGGAGGATGGGTGGAGGGGTATATATAGCATCCACACAAAATCTAACTGTTACACACAATTCACCAAACTCGGTGGGACCGAAACATAAAACTCGGTCAGACCGATTTAGTTCAAAATGTGAACGTTAGGATTTTCGGTGGGACCGACATGTCAACTCGGTGGGACCGATTTAATTAGGGTTAGGGCATAACGTAATCTTGGTGAGACCGATTACATAAAATCGGTGAGACCGATTTCTGTAATAGGCAAACAAAGAGTTGGTCAGGCAAACTCGGTGGGACCGATCGCTCACTTCAGTGAGATCGAAACATTATGAAAAGGAAACAGAGAGTTTGCATTGCGAACTCGGTGGGACCGATCGCTCATCTTGGTTGGACCAAAACGTTACAAAGGGAAACAAAGAGTTTGCAATCCCATCTCGGTGAGACCGAGATCCCTATCGGTGAGACCAAAATGATTAGGGTTTCTGGCAATGGCTATGTCAAATGAACTCGGTGGCGCTAGATAGATCAAATCGGTGGGGCCGAGTTTCACTTTTGGTTTGGGACATATGTGGATATGAGAAAGTGGTTGAGGGCTTTTGGAGCATATCACTAAGCATTTTGAGCAAGCAAGCCATTAAGCAACACCTCATCCCCTTTTAATAGTATTGGCTTTTCCTATGGACTCAATGTGATCTTGGATCACTAAAATGAAAATGTAGAGTCTTCAGCTTCAGCCAATATGTGTCCTTAGTATTTTGAGGGGTTCACAATCCTAGTCCATGCCATGCCAATCATTGAACTTTCTGAAACAATCATCTAGAAAGAGTATTAGTTCAATGAGTTATATGTTGTTAGGAATTACCAGGACCACCCACGGATAGTTGCACTTTCACTAAGTTACTACAATTGCTGTTACTATTGTCACTTCTACAAAACTATTACTATCACGGTTACCGTTACTGTTGCTGCTACCATTACTATCAAAGCTATCATATTACTGTGTTACTGATCATTTTGCTACAGATAATTCATCTCCAGGTGTGATTGAATTGACAACTTAGTTGCTAATACTTGCAAATATTCTTTGGCTCCCCTTGTGTCGAATCTATAAATTTGTGTTGAATACTCTACCCTTGAAAACTGTTGCGATCCCCTATACTTGTGGGTTATCACTTACTCACCTAGGCCTCTCATATCTTTCTATCTGCCATTTTATCGATGCAGATTTGTGGACCTCAGATCATCTAATGAAGATTCTTATTTACCGTCTCATGTATGTGCGAAGGATTTGCATCTTACCAACGTTGAGTCATCACATGATTCTGGATCGGCAACCGGGGAACATTGTATTCTTTTGCAATGAACTTCTTTTGCAGACCCATAGATTCAGATTTTTGAATCTGTTCCTTCTCTCGATTCAGCTCCCATGGATTGTAAGTGAATCTAGTGCCACCCCTAGTTGGTTTTGGAGTATTGACGACAAAGTTTGTTGAGGGACTAATGTATTTGTGAGATTCATAGGAAAACACATGTAGAAGTCCCTATTGATTCGGTTTACCCATCGAAGATGACCCCTAAAAATGTATGAAGACATTGAAGACAATGGTTGTTCATGATTACATTTGTGTTGAAGATAATGAAAAATGAAGACCTCCGCTTCAAGACAATGGAGCATGAAGACATAGTCTTTGGGTAGTTTCACTTTCTTCTTTCTTGAGTCACAGGAACCACCAAACTGTTAAGTGGGGTCGAGGTAAACAAAGTCATAAAACTGATATGATGCTCAACCTAAAATCCTATGTCTTCGAGCGATGACAGTGAGAGAAAATCTCTTCCAGAGTTGGTTGAGTCAGCTTTAATTTGAGCCCAAGTCAAATTGTCGTGTGTGTTTGAAATCCGATAGTTGGACATGTGTCAGATGTCCATTGACCCAGGGTCATTTCGGACATATCATGCTGGGTTGCCTCCTGGCTATAAATAGCCCACCCCTCCACCATAAGTTGGTGGCTGCTCCGAGTTAGTGCACGACTTTTGTCGTTTGAGAGCAATCCACCTCCGAAGCCTTTGAGAGAGAATCCTTGTGAGTACAAGCCCAAAACACCCCGAGCCCAAAGTGTTTTGAGCATCACTAAAGTCTTTCTGTTCTGAGTGAACCGAAGAATTATTACACTTGTGAGTGCAAGATTGTGATCTTCCAGTCAGTTAGGCGTCGCATTATGAGCATCCAAGAGTCATTATGGTTTGCCGGTGAATGAAGTCTATGAAGGTTTGGAAGTATACCTTGGAGACTTACCTGAGTGATTGGGCGAGATCTGCGGGTCTTAGGTTAAGGGGAATAAGGTGAAGACGTGGTCTTTTGAGTTCAATCTCAATCTCCCTAACCAGACGTATAACTGTCGCAGCAATTGGAACTGGTCAAACAAATCCATTGTCATCCCCAAGCTACTGGTTCTATCACTTCACTCCCTTACTTAATTTTTAGTTTTGTGAAGCCTTTTTTAGCTCCTTCTGTTTGAAGACATTGTGTGAAGACTATCGCTCTGATTACTCATCTGTCTTCACACTAACTACTTGAACTGTTCTGTGATAACAAGAGCTCCCCCTAAATTTATGCATTATTTAAAATTTGCTTTTGAATGCAAATGCACAATCTATTAGGATAACGGGTTACTCTTCCATCTCACATACATCTTGGTGGAGCGCTCAAAATGATAGAGAGTAAAAATATGCACTCATCACCAAGGCAAAGTGAATGATCATATATGAGAGATAAATAATAACATCATTCAAACACAAGCATTAATGTAGGATATGATCAAACACATGATCATACAAGTATCTCACACACATAAACATAAAGAATCATCCAAGCAAGCACACAAAATAGGTATCAACCAAATAGCAAAGAAGGAAAAAGGAAGCAAAGCTCTCTCTCTTGAAGCCTATGATCTATACACTTTCTCCCCCTTTGGCAACAAGTTACCAAAAAGCTCGAAAATGCATAGTGCTATGCGTCTCTCTAGGCTTGATCTTCGGGAGGAGGCGTTGAGAGGACTCCAAGGACGAATGTATATGTTGAAGTTGTTGGAGCTGGTGGAGTGGCAACTGGAGGTGCTACTGATGCTGTGGCCGCAGGTGCTGATGTAGTTGCTCTTGTGTCAGCCACTGGCACTGCAGCAGATCTCCACCCTCTTGGCACTCTCTGAAAGGCATCTGCGATAGCCTGCCCTTTCTTCTCCTCAGCTTCTTCCCGGAGCTGCTCAACTACTATCTGCATCTCTGTCACCTTCAGATCAAGATCATAAAATTTAGTCTCAATGATCATCTCTAGGCTCTCTTGGTTCTGAGTCAGGGTGGCCAAGCCCTTCTCAATCCTCAAGGTGGCTTGAATCAGATATCCAAGTTGATCTTACTTAGTTTTGAGAAACACTTGAGATGCTTCTTCAGCACTTGGCATCTTTGTAGGTTTCTCAGCCTTTGCTTTCTCTCTCTTTTCTTGGGCCTCAACGGATGTTGGATCATCAGCATTCATGACAACTATATTGTCCTCAAATTCAGGCCTCAAGGTAAGATGTTCCTTGTCTAATTGATATGTGCATGTGCACATCTTGGAGTTGATGAGCATTTGGATGTGTGGAGCATACCCACATGACCTCTTCTGATCTGCAGCTATTCTCTTGATTGTCTCAACAATCAGGCTCATCACTTTGAATTTTTGGGGCACATCAAACAACTGCAGCAAGTTAATGGAATGGCCTTTGATCATTCTATGATCTCCTGACTTGGGCAATAATGTATGCCTCAAGATAGTGTTGGTGGTGGTTAGGCCAGACAATAGATAGTACACAGAGCCCATATTGTGAGCTTAGCCATGGAGTTGTGATCCTTCTTCTTCTTGGCATATACATCTATGTCATCCTCTTGCTCTTCAGGGGCATTGATCAGCTTTGCCCACTCAGCAATTGTTGATTGGTACCTAGTACCTTCAGACATCCAGACAATTCTTCCATCAGGATAAAAATGTGTTGTGGAGTAGAATTGCATGATGAGTTCATCATTCCACTTGGTCAGCTTCTCAGAAACTTGTCCACTCCACATAGCCTGAAGCTCTCATGCACTCTTGAAAAGTGGTCTTCATTTTTGTCAATATATTTCCAATCTTCCCACTTCATATCACAAACAATTGGCTTCTTATCAAGCAAGATAGTTTCATAGAAGTCCTCCTGCTCCTTGGTGTGGAACCTGTAATCCACAGCAGTCCTTCTCCTCACAGCATATGGATCAGATTGTCTCCATAGTCTGAGACCTGCATCCTTTCTGATCTTCATGTTTTTTTCCACTGGATGGTTATTATCATGGCCAGGGATCTTTGGCTTGAGCTTCCTAAGCACTTGGGCTTCACCATCATCTTCTTTTTCAACTTCAGATTCAGGCACTAGGGCCTTGTTCTTTTCAGCAGTTGGAATATTCCTTGTGCTCCTCTTGGGTGCAGTCTTGGGAGATAGAGCAGAAGCTTTGGGGGCTGTCTTGGGCTTTGAAGGGGCAGCCCCAGACTTGATGGAATCCCCCATCATATTTTGAGACTTGGGTGCTGATGCATCATCCTCTTCCTCTTCTTCCTCATCCTCGGCTAGATCTACCATCATAGAGGATCTCCCAATGACTTTGGCCATAGTCTTCTTGACCCTTTCTTTCCTCTTATTGCCCTCAACAGCATCTTTTGGTTCAAGAGTGAACTCAATTGTTTCCTGAGTTGAGGCTCTGGCTTTTGACATGGGCACCCTCTTTGCAGGAGCCTTCTTGTGCATACCAGGCTTGGTAGATGCAGCTGAGCCAAACTCCTTCTTGACAACCTTTTTCTTGGAGCTCACTTCCTCCTCAGCAGCCACATAGTATTCATCTTCAGACTCAGAATTTTTCTTCCTCCTCTGCCTAGTATCAGCCTTAGGTAGGTTGCTAGGAGTACTTCTGTTGCCTTCATCATAACTGTCAGAGGGACTAGTGCCCTCACTAAGATTCATCTGCTCTTCTGACTTATTCTGGCTATCACTCTGATCAGACATTCTGGCTAAGCAAACTGACAGCTGACCCTGTGAATAGTTATAGATGAGATAGAATGGATGAGCATCACAAAGTGCAGAGATTTTGCAAACCAAATGAGACTAAAACTTAGTTTTAGTTTTCCACAGAAAGCATTTCGGAGCTATCGATTTGTTAAACTTGGTGACACTGAAGCAACTTTTGGAGTCTAAACTAGTGAAATCAGTCAGACCGAGACACAGTTCGGTGACTCCAAGATTGCTAGGGTTTCACAAAGAGTTGAACTCGGTCACACCGATTTGCCAATTTCGGTTAGACCGAAACATGCAAGTGCAATGGCGTGAGCCAAATCGGTGAGACTGATTTCCACAACTCAGTCGGTCCGAGATGAGTTCGGCGGAAACCTAACCCTAAGTTTTCGAATCAAATTTAAACTAAAGGAAGTTTTTGCTGGACATGAAGATCTCATATGTGATAAGACACATGGCATTGACCTTGTGCTCAGAATCAAAGGTAAAAAGAATGCACAAGGGGTCGAACTCATACCCTAACTCGGCAATGAGTTTGCTACGGCGGCAACGACGGTGTTGAAATCCGTTGACGGCGACAGAGACCAGCGGTGGGAGGTCGCTAGCGACGAGAGGACGAACCAGAGATCTGAGACGGCATAGCAGGACACGCGCGGGCTGAGAGGTTTTGGAGGAATTTCCAAAATTTGACCCGTAGGTATTTATATCCTGACCCTGTCGGTGTGACCGAGTGGAACGACTTGGTGGCACCGAGATGCAGAATCGCAAGCGGTTACTGCAACTCGGTGTGACCGAAATGTTCTAATCGGTTCCATCGAGATTGAAGACCTAGATCAACTCAGTGAACTCGGTCAGACCAAAAAGGATGAATCGGTCAGACCAAAATGCACAGAGAGGTTTTGGAAGTTTAAGTCTATGATGAATCGATGACTCCGAGTGCTCCTCACACCGAGGGTTCCAATCTGACTTGATCAAACTTTGTGATGTAGCATGAATAGAGTTTGAGACGAGAAAAGCATAGATAGCTAGAGGAAGTTCCTAAGCATTCTTGTCCATCCATTTGGCAAAAGAAGAAAAGCCAAACAATAAAAGCAACAAATGGATGTCCTCGAATGAGTAAAATATGCAACCAATATGCTCACACAATAAAATGGCAAATCAAATATGTGGCAAAACATGCACAAACACTCTAGCATCTATCAAGCAATTGGCGATGACTAGGTCATCTATATATGAGTATATTGACTTAGGAGTTAAATGAGAACATTTGATCATAGGTCATACTCATCGTTTAAGCACAAGTGGGGTTACCACTTTTACATAAAGCATTGTTGTGTTCACACCATTAGAGTTGCTTTAGCACAATTCTTAGAGTAAAGCTCCCCCTAGATGTGATATCCCCCCTAGCTAAGAGGGATGAACTAACCTTGGGTTTTTGTCGATGATGAATTCATGTAGATGTTGAAGATGTGGATGCTCAATATTGATGTAGATCATTTGGAGCAATCCATTGGAGTGAGTTGCACTTTCAATACCTACATGGGTTAGTCCCACAAGGAACAAACAAGGATATCCATAGACATAGAGTTTAGTTCACACAAGATGATGTCCATGAAAGCATTAGGTTACCTTATCCCTTGTCTTACCAACAAGAGGGTATGTGACTCCTTGAACTAGTGCAAGATGTGGAAGTTGTTTGGACTTGTTCTTGCCAAAATGATATGAGTGAAGTATGTTGGCAGAGTCACCCTCAAGAACTCTCTAGTTCTTCTTCTTTGGGATCCAGATCAACTTGATGGGAATCCTTGGAGTTGTAGTTGTACTTGATGTAGTCTTGCGAACCCACTTGACCAAGGCCTTGGGAGCTTCTTCAAATGCATCAATATCCTCTTGAAGCTTGTCCTTGCCTTTTTGCTTGTGGTCTTGTGGTGGAAGATCATCTTGAGCCTGTGTCCCCTTGAAGGAAGTAGGATCATACTTCTCTTGTTGAGGAACAAACTTCATCTTGGGGTATTGATGTTCTTCCCACTCAACTCCATTGGCATTGAACTTTCGTTCAAAACCAACACCTTGATTCTTTCGGTGCCTTCCTTGCTTGCGTACAATTTCCTCAAATTGCTTACTTCCGGCAAGGCTCTTATAAACACCTTTCTCTATAATTCCCTTCAATACACTATTTTCTTGCTCAAGTGTAACTTGGCTAAGAGAGTCATTAGTGGAATCAAGAGAACTAGTAGAAGCAACAATATTGGATTTAACATGATTATTGTTACTAATAGAAGAAGAATCTTTCTTACACTTGTTGCTAGATTTTACTTGTGGCATGTAAGTAGACAAGAGTAAACGCTTGGCAATGTAAGAACTTTTCTTGCGAAGATCATCATTGATTACTTTTAAGAACCCATGCTCTTGCTCAAGGTTGAGTTTTTCAAAGCGTAGCTTCTCATGAGTCTTTAAAAGCTCTCGATGATCTTCCAAGGTAGTTTCATGAGGTAACTTAAGAGTGTTTAGTTCTGTAGTTAGATGCTCAATCTCCTTCTTATCATCATAATTTGTTTTATTTCGATTTGCATGATTAATGGCAATTTCATCATAGTTTTCATCACTAGAGTTGTCAACAGGTAAATCATCATCGCCTAGCAAATCATCTTCATCACTATTGAAATCAACATACTCGGGGTGTGATACCTTTGGGCCTTTAGCCATAAAGCATCTTACAATTCCTTCATTTGGTGAGTCAAATATGTCGTAGGAGTTGGTAGACACAAGTGCTAGACCGGAAACACCTTCATCTTGAGTATATTCGGAGTCGGAGTGATAACTTCTCTCGGAGTGATGGTAGGAGTCGGAGTCGGATACCCATTCACCAACGTGAGCTTGATGTCTTCGTTTTGTGTAGCTCCTTGATGACTTGTCCATCTTTTCTGAATCCTTGCTTCTGCGAGAGGTTCTTCGTTCGTAACGATCATCTCTACTCCTTCTTGTTGGGGAACGTAGCAGAATTTTAAAATTTTCTACGCATCACCAAGATCAATCTATGGAGTCATCTAGCAACGAGGGAGAGGGGAGTGCATCTACATACCCTTGTAGATCGCGAGCGGAAGCGTTCAAGAGAACGGGGTTGATGGAGTCGTACTCGTCGTGATCCAAATCACCGATGACCTAGCGCCGAACGGACGGAACCTCCGCGTTCAACACACGTATGGTTGGGAAGATGTCTCCTCCTTCTTGATCCAGCAAGGGGAAGGAGAGGTTGATGGAGATCCAGCAGCACGACGGCGTGGTGGTGGAAGCAGCGGTGATCTCGGCAGGGCTTCACCAAGCTCCAACGAGAGAGAGAGAGAGAGAGAGAGAGAGAGAGAGAGAGAGAGAGGTGTTATGTGGGGAG
>NC_041390.1:133133095-133185820 GCF_002162155.2 Triticum dicoccoides | reverse complement strand
AGAGACTTGGTACAGCTGCCCTCCCTCCCCCCCCCCACTATATATAGGGCCCTAGGGGGTGCCGGCCCTAGGAGATGGGATCTCCAAGGGGGGGTGGCGGTCAAGGGGGGGCTTGCCCCCCAAGCCAAGTGGGCGCCCCCCACCCCTAGGGTTTCCAACCCTAGGCGCAGGGGGAGGCCCATGGGGGGTGCACCAGCCCACCAGGGTCTGGTTCCCCTACCACTTCAGCCCATGGGGCCCTCCGGGATAGGTGGCCCCACCCGGTGGTCCCGGTACAATACCGATTACCCCCGAAACCTTCCCGATGGCCGAAACTTGACTTCCTATATATAAATCTTCACCTCCGGACCATTCCGGAACTCCTCGTGACGTCGGGGATCTCATCCTGGACTCCGAACAACTTTAGGGTTACCGCATACTAATATCTCTACAACCCTAGCATCATCGAACCTTAAGTGTGTAGACCCTACGGGTTAGGGAGACATGCAGACATGAGCAAGATGACTCTCCGGTCAATAACCAACAGCGGGATCTGGATACCCATGTTGGCTCCCACATGTTCCACGATGATCTCATCGGATGAACCACGATGTTAAGGATTCAATCAATCATGTATTCAATTCCCTTTGTCAATCAGTATGTTACTTACCCGAGATTCGATCGTGGGTATCCCAATACCTCGTTCAATCTCGTTACCGACAAGTCACTTTACTCATACAGTAATGCATGATCCCATGACCAAACACTTGGTCACATTGAGCTCATTATGATGATGCATTACCGAGTGGGCCCAGAGATACCTCTCCGTCATACGGAGTGACAAATTCCAGTCTCGATCCGTGTCAACCCAACAGATACTTTCGGGGATACCTGTAGTATACCTTTATAGTCACCCAGTTACGTTGTGACGTTTGGTACACCCAAAGCACTCCTACGGCATCCGGGAGTTACATGATCTCATGGTCTAAGGAAATGATACTTGACACTGGAAAAGCTCTAGCAAACGAACTACACGATCTTGTGCTATGCTTAAGATTGGGTCTTGTCCATCACATCATTCTCCTAATGATGTGATCCCGTTATCAATGACATCCAATGTCCATAGTCAGGAAACTGTGACTATTTATTGATCAACGAGCTAGTTAACTAGAGGCTTACTAGGGACATGTTATGGTCTATGTATTCACACATGTATTATGATTTCCGGATAACACAATTATAGCATGAACGATAGACAATTATCATGAACAAGGAAATATAATAATAATCATTTTATTATTGCCTCTAGGGCATATTTCCGACAGTCTCCCACTTGCACTAGAGTCAATAATCTAGTTACATTGTGATGAATCGAACACCCATAGAGTTCTGGTGTTGATCATGTTTTGCTCGAGGAAGAGATTTAGTCAACGGATCTGCGACATTCAGGTCCGTATGCACTTTGCAAATATCTATGTCTCCATTTTGAACATTTCACGAATGGAGTTGAAGCGACGCTTGATATGCCTGGTCTTCCTGTGAAACCTGGGCTCCTTAGCAAGGGCAATAGCTCCAGTGTTGTCACATAAGAGAGTCATCTGGTCCGACGCATTGGGAATAACTCCTAGGTCAGTAATGAACTCCTTCTCCCAGATTGCTTCTTGTGCTGCCTCCGAGGCTGCCATGTACTCCGCTTCACATGTAGATCCCGCCACGACGCTTTGCTTGCAACTGCACCAGCTGATTGCCCCACCATTCAAAATATACACGTATCCGGTTTGTGACTTAGAGTCATCCAGATCTGTGTCGAAGCTAGCATCGATGTAACCCTTTACGACGAGCTCTTCGTCACCTCCATACACGAGAAACATATCCTTAGTCCTTTTCAAGTACTTCAGGATATTCTTGACCGCTGTCCAGTGTTCCATGCCGGGATTACTTTGGTACCTTCCTACAAATGTTACGGCAAGGTTTACATCAGGTCTGGTACACAGCATGGCATACATGATAGACCCTATGGCCGAGGCATAGGGGACGACACTCATCTTTTCTCTATCTTCTGCCGTGGTCGGGCATTGAGTTGTGCTCAATCTCACACCTTGCAATACAGGCAACAACCCCTTCTTGGACTGATCCATATTGAACTTCTTCAATATCTTGTCAAGGTATGTACTTTGTGAAAGACCAATGAGGCGTCTCGATCTATCTCTATAGATCTTGATGCCTAATATATAAGCAGCTTCTCCAAGGTCCTTCATTGAAAAACACTTGTTCAAGTAGGCCTTTATGCTTTCCAAGAATTCTATATCATTTCCCATCAATAGTATGTCATCCACATACAATATGAGAAATGCTACGGAGCTCCCACTCACTTTCTTGTAAACGCAGGCTTCTCCATAAGTCTGCGTAAACCCAAACGCTTTGATCATCTCATCAAAACGAATGTTCCAACTCTGAGATGCTTGCACCAGCCCATACACTAATAACCATTCATATAGATTAGATAATTTGGAGCGAACAATTGATAAGCAAGCTGTCACATAATGAACCAGGTATGTATGCAAGTACAGTGATACAGGACAACATGTACTAACAAGAGCAAAGCAACAGGCAGCATATTTGCGATATCCCATCATCCTTTTCAAATCGGAATTCTTCTTCGAGCATATTTCCTGCAAAAAAGATCTGTAAGGCACATGCGGGAAAGTAGAAGTTCAAATTGTCATGTGATATTATAGACAATACCTCATCCTAGGAACGAGATCAGTGCATAACAAGGTTTTTCCATTCAATATGTTCTAAATTTAGCACGGGAGACTTCACCAGAAATTCGTTTATAGACTTTCCATCAAAGTGTGATTTCCTTAGGTAACATCGATATTGTTGCAATGCTTCCTTGAAAAGCGCAAGCAAGCTTTGCTCATCATGACTATCCAGATTGACCCTCACCTACTTACAACAATGTAATGTAAATTATTGATGTGTTCAATCAGGAAAAAACGGGAAAATAATCACCATGAATAATAGCACTTACACGTAAGTGGGACAGGGAGATGTGAAAATGGTGTTTGTGTTCACTATAACCTTCCCATGATGGGAATATATGCACATAGTCCTAACAACATTGAAAGCATTGTCTTTTAAACTGGGAATAACTGGAATGGGGTTCCAATCTACAGGAATTGGTCGTCTCTGTAGTTGGGATAGGTCTTCGGCCGGTGGACTTGCTGTACTTTTTGCTGGAGTGGGATTTTTCTGTGGTACAGCTGGTGCTATGGCAACTGAAATCGGCATACCTTTTGCTGGAGTGCAGGTCCTGTGTGGTGGGGCTAGTGGTGTGGCCAGTGAAGTATGGGTACAGTCTGCTGGAGTTGGTCCTACGTTTTGTGTCACTGGTTATAGAGCCAATATAAGTGGGGTGTTTTCTGATTTCTCCGGCACCACCACATTTTTCAAGGACTTTGCTGGTGCTCCTTCAGGTTCGGCAATCACCCTCTTCCTTTCTGATGTCTGATGCACAAGAACAACATCTGAGTGGAAAAACATGGTATGATGACAGATGGAATATGTATTGATAATGGATGGGCATGGCATCTTGACATATATGATGAGTAAACTAAGCAAATGGCGGTGCTACAAAGTAGAAGAAATGCAAGACAACTTATGCAAGATACGCGCAATCAATAAAACCTTGCCAAATTAGAACAGGCACCTTGATGGGTGAATAGGACATGCCATCTGCCTTTGACTCCTCGAGGTCAGAATAGTCATTAGGATCATATTCTGAACAAGAATCTACAGGTGGGGAGCGTGTGAGTTTCATTGCGTCCAGAATGGCACTCAATGCCTTGGTGCCAATTTTGTATGTCGTTGCAGTGTTCCACAATATTCTTCTGATGCGCGGATTCTGATATTCACTGTGATCACGTATAATATCTGAGAAGCATAAAAACATAAATAGTAGTGAGATTATCTTTGTAATGCAGAGGATATTCTAATATATGGGCGCCCCTGTAAACCCTTGTGTGCTATCACTGGATTCTGATAAGAGAGTGATGTAGGGTAGGAACCCTAGGGGCCGATCTTTCACGAAAGGAGCGGATCCCGTGATGAAACACGAAGAACATGAGGAGGGAAACGAGGGAAATCACAAGGGGAAACACAAGAGGAACACTCAAACTAACAAGAACAAGTAAAAAAAGTGCTAGATCCTCAAATACATAAGAGAAGATACACGATCCAAAGTCAACAACGGACGGTACATGGTAAACGGTCTTCTCCGTGAGGAGGTCTTGTTGTTCTTCCCTAAAGAGGGGTCTTGAATCCGCTTGGGGGATCTTCTTTGTAGGAGGCTCGAATCTCCAAGGAGAAGGTAACCAAGTGGATGAGCAAAGATCTCACACGAAATATGAGCTAATCCTTTGCTAACCCTAGAAAGGAGGAGGGAGAGGTCTATTTATAGTCTAAGTGCAAATGGGGGCGAAAGTAGGGGTACATGTGCCTCGGGCCCGAATCTGGACGCAGCCAGGTACTGGGCGTCCGCTGGTGGCCGGTCGTCCGGTGTCTCAGGAGCGGCCGGTCGTCCGGTGTCCTCCGGACGTCCGCTGGTTCTGCTCTGTGATGGGGGTGCCGGACGTCCGGTAGCTCCGGACTTCCGCTGATGGTGGCTCGGGTGCGGTCGCACCGGTCATCCGGTCAGGGCTGGACGTCCGCTCATTCGCCTCGGGTGCAGGGGCACCAGTCGTCCGGTCTGGACCGGACGTCCGCTCGTTTGGCTCGGATGCAGGTGCACCAATCATCTGGTCTGGACCGGACTTCCGTTGATGCTTCAGGCTCCGGACGTCCTTTCCCAGCCGGTCGTCCGGTGGCTAGGACTTTTCATGCAGCTCCTCTTCTTCGTCTCCGGCTCCACGTCCATTTCCCTCTTCTTCTTCTCCTTGCTCCTTAGCTTCTCCATGATACCTGAGAATGCACAAAGTGTCTGTATGAGGTAGTAGCCATGTCTCATGTGCACCAAAGTGGAATTGTGAGAGGAGATATGTTACCTCAGTTTCAAGGGCTCTTGCACATGCTCGTGTCGTGGGTCCAAGAGGGGTCGTAGGAGATGTAGTTGGGTCCATGGGGATGGCCTTGGGATGCTCCGCATCAGAGAGCCCATGTGTGCTATAATATGGTGCATGCACTAATATAATCTGGCACAAGTACACAAAAAAATAGGCTCCAGAAGTAAGGATAGTTGGCAGATGATAGGTTCATAATATACTGTATGGAGAGTTTATTGCCAAACCATGATAACAAGGGCACACAACAACTAGGAAGATCGTAGTTTACAAAAAAGAGGTACACCATAACCAGGTATATATGTCAGGAAAGTGGAACTGGCTGGAAATTACGGTGTTGTATTACCACTACTAATTGAAAGCCTATCGATCACGTACAGGCCAGCTCTATCAGCTGTTGACTACAGATGTCCCTGCTCCCCTTCCTGACAAGGAACATACTGTACGTACTAAATACAGAATAACAAAAGAGTAACATGTTAAAGAACAGAAGAGGAAGCATATTCTTGAGGTTCCGCTTCATTGCATACAGTGTTGGTTGCCCACTCATGATGAATCATAGTGCCCAAAGAAATGCAATTCCATGCTGTCTCTCTATATGTGGCCACATGCATTTGGAAAATCAAGTGGGAGCATTACCTGACCAATTAAATGTGTGTCTGTTAACTAATATCAGTATCATATCACAATTCGTATTTTAAGAAGTAAGATTTGGAGTTATGATTGGTGTGTTGTTTAGCTTCAAGACTGGACTGCTGCTATTGCGACACAAAGCAGCTACGCAGATCATAGTGTAGATATAATGGGAAAACCGTAAGCATCACAAGTAAAATCAGCAAAGTGGAACTTGCTGGAATATATGTGCTAGTATTGCCGGTACGGCTAGAAAGGCTTCGGATACCGGCTCTCTTCAACTGAAGGTGCGGTACTGTTAATATCCATGTAACTCTCAAAGGCGACGTAGCTCCCCGCATTTCCTTGCTAATCTTATAGGATTCAAGTGGGCAGGCCACTACAATTCCTATTCCTATGTTTATAAAATCCTACGAATCAAAGAGGCCCAAAGAGTTCAAAGTGTCCATCACAACCGACCGTATAGACCTCTACACTGCAAATGTCCCTGCTCATCTTCACTACAAGGAACATACTGTACTACTATCATACTACCTCTGTTCCAAAATATAAGTCTTTGTAGAGATTTCCACTATGGATCACATACAGATGTATACAGATACATTTTAGAGTGTAGATTCACTCATTTTTCTCCATATGTAGTCCATGGTGGAATCTATACAAAGACTTGTATTTAGGAATGGAGAGAGTACTTATTAAAGAAGAACGGAAGAGGAACATGCTAAAGAAGAGCAAGCAAATTTTGGATAATAAAATGTTCATTGCACAGTGCCCACACATGATGAACCAGAGCGCATTAGGAATGCAACTCCCTGCTGTCTCTTTATATGTGGTGCACGTGCTTTTCAAAAGTAAACTAGGAACATTAGCTCAACAATTAAACGTTATCTGTTTTAGTAATATCAGCATCATATCAGATTCATATTTGAGCAACAAGTTTGGAATTATGAGTGGCACGTTGTTTAGCTTGATGGATTCAAGAGCAGTGCTAAGTAGGTACGATGATGGTACTGAATATAAAGGCATCTCTGCATGCAACTCGCGTGACTTTTGTCATTTGGGTCAGTCGGCCATTTCAGGCGGTTGGATGAAGATCCTACGTCTCCTAACCCTTCTTCTTCCTCGTCTTTGATTCTTCCCATAGAGAACACAATGGGCCGCCGGTCGAACCACCGACCCCCATCGCCCGTGTTCCTCTACCACCACCACCCCCCACCCCCGCCCCCACCTGCGTCGAGTTTTGTTCATTCGGAGAGGCCCCACCATCGCCCGCCACAACCACCATCCACACCCGAGCCCCTTCCTTCACACCGGCGAACTCCGGTGAGCTCTCAAAAATCGACTGACCCAATTTTGAAATTTAGTCTACTGTCATTTAACTAGTGTGAAATATAAAAGGGGAAAACCATAAGCATTGCGAGTATAGTGTTGAGTGTGCCATGGCGGATCTGAAGGTGCAAACCGGACAAAGGAAACTTCACAACCAATGTTTGCTTTCAACTAACAAGTAAGTGATGGACAAGAAATCAGATTAAAGCAGTGGCGATCTATTTTCTTTCTGCGATAAATAAGTTGAGCAGATACAAAGAGTACCGCCTCTGGTGCGGCACCGTGTATGCATCTGCTGAGAATTTGACGGTGTTGCGGTAGCGATGGCTGTCGGTGGCGTGGAAGCAGATCTAGGAGGGTAGACGGTGGCGGCGGGGCACGATGGACAGGACGGTCGTGGGAGCGGAGCCGGCAAGGTGGACGACAGCGGGGATGAAGCGAGAGGATGGGATGCAAGGATCCCGGTTCGAAGCCGTGGATGAGAGAGGTCGATCTCTTGTAATGGCCGACGGCGTCGGGGTATCAACTCTGGCATGGTGGAGGATGACGGTGGTGGCTGGGGTGTCGGACGAAGGAGGCTGGGGTGGAGAGGGTGTTTTGGTGCCCACGGAGTACGAATGGGGAAATGGAGGGAGAGAGGAAGGGGGGAACCATGTCTTCAGGGCGCGCTTGTCTCTAATGTGAGGAAATTTACAAACTTAGCCCCCGTTTAAAATTTCCTACATCACAACAATATTAGTTGGTTGGGGATAGGACGGTAATCTCGCATACACCGAATATTTGCCGATGAGAGTTTGTTTTTGGCGCCCACCGTGTATGAATCGGGGAGGGAGTCGATTTCAGCCGAGGAGACACTGTGTTTTGGCGCCCACCATGTATGAATCCGGGTGAGAGGCGGTTATGTCACGTTTGAGTGAAATTACAAACCTACCCCTATCGAAACCTATATAAATCGAGCTGGTAGGCTTTCCGTGGTAGGGATAGGCAGTAATTTCCATCTCGCAGATTTTGGTTTCGGGCGGTTACTACGACTTTCCCTGCTTCGTTCAAATTTTTGCAGAGCAAGAGTGCACGTTTACCATGCCAACTCAATTTGAATCCAGTTTGTATTCTATTTTTGTTCAGGCAGGATCCATTTTTGATTGGAATAAAATTCTATATACATCATTTTATATATATATACTTTCAAAATCACATCAAAGAATTTTGCTCCTTTATGTATAATATGATTTACAAATACAATGATCTCATAGCCCAGGCATTGAACCGGCGCGCCGGCCAAGAGGGCCCCACTCGCTGTAGGCCCGGCTGAACATGCCTCCTCGCCGCATGCAACCGGCTTCAGACTGCCCCGCCTGCCTCCATTGAATCTGCGTGTGTGCCGGCAACACGTCCTTCTGCGAGCCATCCGGCATTTTAGAACACAAAAAATGACCAAAATATAATTAATTACGCATGGTCTAGACTTGTTGTGCTCGCAGTGGTAGCAGGAACTAGAGGTTTTTCTTTAATTATAACTCTCCTCATATTTTTTGGCTTTGAAGTGAATCATGGTTGTGGACATTATCTATGAATGTGCAGATATCTGTGAACATGAGTTTGATGTGGAAGTTGAACTTGGAATGTCGGCCTTGCGCGTGAACTATATCATTCCAATGCTTCGTCTGTTATTGTTTGGAAAGTAATTGTTGTTATTACATGACCCGAAAAAAATTATTTTGTGCCACATTAGTAGATGCACGAACATCACAACAGGCATGCTGACTGGATAAACATTTGAACCTAGCTATTATGAAGGAAATTTTGTATTGACAACAGTTTTAGATAGCAGGAGATGCCTAGCCTGCTCTGCCTCTGCTAGCTTATTTCTGGCTTCTTCCATCTCTTCTTTGGCTTGGGTGAAGAGAGCATCTCATTGCTACTTTCGCTTCTTCAGGAACTCAGCTGCATTCTCAAGGGCTGCTGCACGCTTTCTTCCAGCCTTTACTAGAGCCACGAGGACACGAACAGCTGACGGCTCCACCTGGCTTGTGTGTAATCCAGCATCATCTAGGAATTTGCACCTTGTGTCTAATCCAGCATCATTAGGGAACTCGCACCATGTGTGTAATCCAGCCTCATTTTGGAAACATGATCTCGAGGTTGACCTGTTGGGGAACACAGTAATTTCAAAAAAAAATCCTACGCACACGCAAGATCCATCTAGGTGATGCATAGCAACGAGAGGGGAGAGTGTTGTCCACGTACCCTCATAGACCGTAAGCGGAAGCGTTATGACAACGCGGTTGACATAGTCGTACGTTTTCACGATCCGACGATCCAAGCACCGAAGGTACGGCACCTCCGCGATCTACACACGTTCAGTTCGGTGACGTCCCATGAACTCACGATCCAGCTGAGTGTCGAGGGAGAGCTTCGTCAGCACGATGGCGTGATGACGGTGATGATGAAGCTACCGGCGCAGGGCTTCGCCTAAGCACTACGACGATATGACCGAGGTGGATTATGGTGGAGGGGGCACCGCACACGGCTAAGGGATCAATGATCAACTTGTGTGTCTATGGGGTGCCCTCTGGCCACGTATATAAAGGATGGAGGTAGGAGGAGGCCGGCCCTCATAGGGCGCGCCCAAAGTGTGGAGTCCTACTAGGACTCCCTAGTCCTAGTAGGATTCCACCTCCCACATGGAATAGGAAAAAGGGAAGGGAGAAGGAGAAGGAAGGAAGGGGCACCCCCTTTCCCTAGTCCAATTTGGACCAGTCCATGGGGAAGGGGCGCGGACACCTGATGTCTACTACACAACCTTCTTCTTGTAGACGTTGTTGGGCCTCCAAGTGTAGAGGTTTGTAGGACAGTACCAAATTTTCCTCAAGTGGATGACCTAAGGTTTATCAATCTGTAGGAGGCGTAGGATGAAGATGGTCTCTCTCAAGCAACCCTGCAACCAAATAGCAAAGAGTCTCTTGTGTCCCCAACACACCCAATACAATGGTAAATTGTATAGGTGCACTAATTCGGTGAAGAGATGGTGATACAAGTGGTATATGGATAGTAGATAATAGTTTTTGTAATCTGAAAGTATAAAAACAGCAAGGTAACTAATGGTAAAAGTGAGCATAAACGGTATTGCAATGATAGGAAACAAGGCATAGGGTTCATACTTTCACTAGTGCAAGTCCTCTCAACAATAATAACATAATTGGATCACATAACTATCCCTCAACATGCAACAAAGTGTCACTCCAAAGTCACTAATAGCGGAGAACAAACGAAGAGATTATGGTAGGGTACGAAACCACCTCAAAGTTATTATTTCCAATCAATCTGTTGGGCTATTCCTATAAGTGTCACAAACATCCCTAGAGTCTGTACTAGAATAACACCTTAAGACACAAATCAACCAAAACCCTAATATCACCTAGATACTCCAATGTCACCTCAAATATCTGTGGGTATGATTATACGATATGCATCACACAATCTCAGAATCCTCTATTCAACCAACACAAAGGACCTCAAAGAGTGCCCCAAAGTTCTACCGGAGAATCACGATGAAAACGCGTGCCAACCCCTATGCATAGGTTCATGGGCGGAACCCGCAAGTTGATCACCAAAACATACATCAAGTGAATCACGTGATATCCCATTGTCACCACAGATATCCACGGCAAGACATACATCAAGTGTTCTCAAATCTTTAAAGACTCAATCTGATAAGATAACTTCAAAGAGGAAAATCAATCCATTACAAGAGAGTAGAGGGGGGAAGAAACATCATAGGATCCAAATATAATAGCAAAGCTCGTGATACATCAAGATCGTATCACCTCAAGAACACGAGAGAGAGAGAGAGAGAGAGAGAGAGAGAGAGAGAGAGATCAAACACATAGCTACTGGTACATACCCTCAGCCCCGAGGGAGAAATACTCCCTCCTCGTCATGGAGAGCACCGGGATGATGAAGATGGCCACCGGAGAAGGATTCCCCCTCCGGCAGGGTGCCGGAACGGGTCTAGATTGGTTTCCGGTGGCTACGGAGGCTTCTGGCGGCGGAACTCCCGATCTAATCTCTGTTCTGGAAGTTTTAGGATACGTAGGTATATATGGGTGCAGGAAGTACGTCGGTCGAGCTTCGGGGGCTCCATGAGGCAGGGGGCGCGCCCTAGGGGGGTGGGGCGCCCCCCACCCTCGTGGGCACCTCCCTTCTCTCCTGACGTGGCGTCCAAGTCCATCCGGTAGCTTTCCTTCCAAAAATAAGTTCTCCAGTTGATTTCGTTCCGTTTCGGCTCCGTTTGATATTCCTTTTCTTCGAAACACTAAAATAGGCAAAAAAAACAGCAAATCTGGGCTGGGCCTCCGGTTAGTAGGTTAGTCCCAAAAATAATATAAAATTGGATAATAAATCCCAATATTGCCCAAAACAATAGATAACATAGCATGGAGCAATAAAAAATTATAGAGACGTTGGAGACGTATCAAGCATCCCCAAGCTTAATTCCTGCTCGTCCTCGAGTAGGTAAATGATAAAAGAAAGAATTTTTGATGTGGAATGCTAGTTGGCATAATTTGAATGCAATTCTTCTTAATTGTGGTATGAATAATCAGATCCGAAAGATTCAAGACAAAAGTTCATATTGACATAAAAATGATAATACTTCAAGCATACTAACTAAGCAATTATGTCTTCTCAAAATAACATGGCCAAAGAAAGTTCATCCCTACAAAATCATATAGTTTAGTCATGTTTCATTTTCATCACACGAGAATGCTCTCATCATGCACAACCCCGATGACAAGCCAAGCAATTGTTTCATACTTTAGTAATCTCAAACTCATAAACTTTCACGCAATACATGAGCGCGAGCCATGGATATAGCACTATGGGTGGAATAGAATATAATGAGGGGGGTTATGTGGAGAAGACAAAAAGGAGAAAGTCTCACATCAACGAGGCTAATCAATGGGCTATGGAGATTCCCACCGATTGATGTTAATGCAAGGAGTAGGGATTGCCATGCAACGGATGCACTAGAGCTATAAATGTATGAAAGCTCAACAAAAGAAACTAAGTTGGTGTGCATCCAACTTGCTTGCTCACGAAGACCTAGGGCACTTGAGGAGGCCCATTGTTGGAATATACAAGCCAAGTTCTATAATGAAAAATTCCCACTAGTATATGAAAGTGACAAAACAAGAGACTCTCTAATATGAAGATCATGGTGCTACTTTGAAGCACGAGTGGGGTAAAAGGATAGTAGCATTGTCCCTTCTCTCTTTTTCTCTCATTTTCATTTTTTTGGCCTTCTCTTTTTTTATGGCCTTTCTCTTTTTTGGGGGGCCTTCTCTTTTTTTTATGGCCTTTCTCTTTTTTATTTTTTTATTTATTCCTCACTTGGGACAATGCTCTAATATTGATGATCATCACACTTCTATTTATTTACAACTCAATGATTACAACTCGATACTAGACCAAAGATGACTCTATATGAATGCCTCCGACGGTGTACCGGGATATGCAATGAACCAAGAGTGACATGTATGAAAGAATTATGAACGGTGGCTTTGCCACAAATATTATGTCAACTACATGATCATGCTAAGCAATATGACAATGATGAATGTGTCATGATGAACGGAATGATGGAAAGTTGCATGGCAATATATCTCGGAATGGCTATGAAAATGCCATAATATGTAGGTATGGTGGCTGTTTTGAGGAAGATATAAGGAGGTTTATGTGTGAAAGAGCGTATCATATCACGGGCTTTGGATGCACCGGCGAAGTTTGCACCAACTCTCAATGTGAGAAAGGGCAATGCACGGTACCGAAGAGGCTAGCAATGATGGAAGGGTGAGAGTGTGTATAATCTATGGACTCAACATTAGTCATAAAGAACTCACATACTTATTGCAAAAATCTACAAGTCATCAAAAACCTCGGTACTACGTGCATGCTCCTAGGGGGATAGATTGGTAGGAAAAGACCATCGCTCGTCCCCGACCGACACTCATAAGGAAGACAATCAAATAACACCTCATGTTTCAAACTTATTACATAACGTTTACCATACGTGCATGCTACGGGACTTGCAAACTTCAACACAAGCATTTCTCAATTTCACAACTATTCAACTAGCACGACTTTGATATTATTACCTCCATATCTCAAAACAATCATCAAGCATCAAACTTCTCTTAGTATTCAATACTCTATATGAAAGTTTTTACTAATCTTGTATACCTAGCATATTAGGATTTTAAGCAGATTACCATGCTATTTAAGACTCTCAAAATAATCTAAGTGAAGCATGAGAGTTCATCTATTTCTTCAAAATAAAACTACCACCATGCTCTAAAAGATATAAGTGAAGCACTAGAGCAAATTACAAACTACTCCGAAAGATATAAGTGAAGATCAATGAGTAGTTGAATAATTATGCAACTATGTGAAGACTCTCTAACATTTAAGAATTTCAGATCTTGGTATTTTATTCAAACAGCAAGCAAAGCAAAATAAAATGACATTCTAAGAATGGCAAACATCATGTGAAGAAGCAAAAACTTAGGATCAACTGAAACTAACCGATAGTTGTTGAAGAATAAAGGTGGGATGCCAACCGGGGCATCCCCAAGCTTGAGCTTTTGTGTCTCCTTAATTCCTCTCATATCACGGTCTCCCTAAATCTCAAAAGCTTCATCCACACAAAACTCAACAAGGACTCGCGAGATAAGTTAGTATAAACCATTGCCAAAACCTTATCATACTCTACTATAGCAAATCCCTAAAATTATTATTCAACATTGCATACTAAATGCCTCTGCATATTTAATAGTCCTATCCTCAAATAGAATCATTAAAGAAGCAAACATATGCAAACAATGCAAACATAACAGCAATCTGCCTAAACAGGATAGTCTGTAAAGAATGCAGCAACATCCATACTTCCCTAACTCCAAAAATTATGAAATAAAATCCCCACTGTAGTAAATTTATCAGAGCTTAATATGCAAAAGGTTTCAACATTTTATCACATTCTTAATTTTCTAGGGAATTATTGCAACAGCAGTAAACTTTCTGTTTTCAAACAGCAACATGTGGACTTGTAACATAGGCATAGTAAAGGCTATCAATGCCACTTTTATTGAAATAAAAGATGCAAAACATTGTTCTAAATAACAGCATGCAAATCCTAACAAAATAAATTTACGCTCCAAGCAAAACACATATCATGTGGCGAATAAAAATATAGCTCCAAGTAAAGTTACCGATGAACGAAGACGAAAGAGGGGATGCCTTCCGGGGCATCCCCAAGCTTAGGCTCTTGGTTGTCCTTGAATATTACCTTGGGGTGCCTTGGGCATCCCCAAGATTAGGCTCTTTCCACTCCTTATTCCATAGTCCGTCGAATCTTTATCCAAAACTCGAAAACTTCACAACACAAAACTTAACAGAAAACTCGTAAGCTCCGTTAGTATAAGAAAATAAATCACCACTTCAAGGTACTGTAATGAACTCATTATTTATTTATATTGGTGTTAAATCTACTGTATTCCAACTTATCTATTGTTTATAAACTATTTTACTAGCCATAGATTCATCAAAATAAGCAAACAACACACGAAAAACAGAATCTGTCAAAAACAGAACAGTCTGTAGTAATCTGGATCAAACGTATACTTCTGGAAATCATAAAATTCTCAAATAAATTTCTGGACCTGAGGAATTTATCTATTAATCATCTGCAAAAATAATTAACTAAATAGAACTCTCCATATAAAAATGGCAGTAATTCTTGTGAGCGCTAAAGTTTCTGTTTTTTACAGCATGATCATAAAGACTTCACCCAAGTCTTCCCAAAGGTTCTACTTGGCACAAACACTAATTAAAAGCATAAAACCACATCTAAACAGAGGCTAGATGAATTATTTATTACTAAACAGGAACAAAAAGCAAGGAATAAAAAAAAAGTTGGGTTGCCTCCCAACAAGCGCTATTGTTTAAAGCCCCTAGCTAGGCATGATGGTTTCAATGATGCTCATATAGAAGATAAGAATTGAAACATAAAGATAGCATCATGAAGAATATGACTAGCACATTTAAGTCTAACCCACTTCCTATGCATAGGGATTTTATGAGCAAACAACTTATGGGAACAATAATCAACTAGCATAGGAAGGCAAAACAAGCATAACTTCAAAACTTTAAGCACATAGAGATGAAACTTGATATTAATGCAATTCCTACACGCATATGTTCCTCCCTCATAATAATTTTCAGTAGCATAATGAATGAATTCAACAATATAACCAGCACCTAAAGCATTCTTTTCATGATCTACAAGCATAGAAATTTTATTACTCTCCACATAAGCAAATTTCTTCTCATTCGAAATAGTGGGAGTATCATAAGAAACTCGAATACTATAAATTTTTTCCACATTAAAAGAGTAATGTTCAGAAAAGGGGTAACCATAATCATGACAAGTTCTATAAATATAATCACTACTTTTTATAGCATAAGTATCATCACAATAATCATCATAGGTAGGAGGCATGCTATCATCATTATAAATTTGCATATCAAATCTTGGGAGACTAAAAATATCAGCTTGGGACAAACATTAATTGCAGCAAATATATTCTCAAATATGTCATCCTCATCAAACATAGCTTTCCCAAGCTTGGGTCTTTTCATATCATAAGCATAATCACTCTCATCATTAATAGTGTGGATAGCACCAATAGTATAGCAATTATCATATTCTTCCAAGCAAGTGCCAAAAAGATTTTCAAGATCATAAGAAGTATCATTATCTTCCACAATTATATTTTCATGAGGCACAATAGTAATATGAGCAGCATTATTTGGGAGAGATATCTTCTTACCTCTCTTCCTTTTTCTTTTCTTCTTCTTCACCACATCATGTGTGGGTTCAATCCTCTTTTTGGAGCTCCTTATTAATGAGATTGGTTGAATAGGAGGCTCCTCCTCGTTACCTGATTCATCATAAGAAATAATAGGAGGATATTGGGAAGTCTCTTCCCTTTCATTAATATTCTCTTCATCCTCTACTTGTTTTCTTTTCTTTATGTAGTTGGCAATATAATGATTTTCAATACAATTCACCGCACAATACATATAAATTTCCTCTAGATCAAATCCAAGAAGTTTATAACGGGCAAATTCTGGAAGATAATTAGTTATACGTTTCATTTCTTCGTAACCCATAAGCAAACTAAGTTCATTATGATGTGCAAGGGAAATCAAGTCATCACAATTTTTGGACACGATACGATCATGAAACAATTTGCATTGTGTATTGAAATGATCATGTTCATTGCAGAGCTCACAAGTATGGCCAATATAATTTAAATTTTCAGCACATTCATCTAGACTTTCTTGCAACAATTTAGTTTCTAAGTACTTATGCCTCTTGCAATATCTATCTTCCCTATTTGGTGTGTTCGTACAAACCCAATGTACTCCACAAAAATTGACATGTTTATAGGAGACATCATCACTAGTGCAATCATCATTAGTATCCTGGATATTCAAAGAATTCGTACTAACAACATTGCAATCATGCTCATCATTCAAAGATTTAGTGCCAAACATTTTAATACATTCTTCTTCTAGCACTTGAGCACAATTATTGGAATCCTTATTTTCATGATAGATATTAAAAAGATGAAGCATATGAGGTAACCTTAATTCCATTTTTTGGTACTTTTCTTTTATAAACTAAACTAGTGCCAAAACAAGAAACAAAGAGACTCGACTGCAAGATCTAAAGATATACCTTCAAGCGCTAACCTCCTCGGCAACGGCGCCAGAAAATAGCTTGATGTCTACTACACAACCTTCTTCTTGTAGACGTTGTTGGGCCTCCAAGTGCAGAGGTTTGTAGGACAGTAGCAAATTTCCCTCAAGTGGATGACCTAAGGTTTATCAATCTGTAGGAGGCATAGGATGAAGATGGTCTCTCTCAAGCAACCCTGCAACCAAATAACAAAGAGTCTCTTGTGTCCCCAACACACCCAATACAATGGTAAATTGTATAGGTGCACTAGTTCGGTGAAGAGATGGTGATACAAGTGGTATATGGATAGTAGATAATAGTTTTTGTAATCTGAAAGTATAAAAACAGCAAGGTAACTAATGGTAAAAGTGAGCATAAACGGTATTGCAATGATAGGAAACAAGGCCTAGGGTTCATACTTTCACTAGTGCAAGTCCTCTCAACAATAATAACATAATTGGATCACATAACTATCCCTCAACATGCAACAAATAGTCACTCCAAAGTCATTAATAGCGGAGAACAAACGAAGAGATTATGGTAGGGTACGAAACCACCTCAAAGTTATTATTTCCAATCAATCCGTTGGGCTATTCCTATAAGTGTCACAAACAGCCCTAGAGTTCGTACTAGAATAACACCTTAAGACACAAATCAACCAAAACCCTAATGTCACCTAGATACTCCAATGTCACCTCAAGTATCCGTGGGTATGATTATACGATATGCATCACACAATCTCAAAATCATCTATTCAACCAACACAAAGGACCTCAAAGAGTGCCCCAAAGTTCTACCGGAGAATCACGACGAAAACGTGTGCCAACCCCTATGCATAGGTTCATGGGAAGAACCCACAAGTTGATCACCATAACATACATCAAGTGAATCACGTGATATCCCATTATCACCACGGATATCCACGGCAAGACATACATCAAGTGTTCTCAAATCTTTAAAGACTCAATCCGATAAGATAACTTCAAAGGGGAAAATCAATCCATTACAAGAGAGTAGAGGGGGTAAGAAACATCATAGGATCCAAATATAATAGCAAAGCTCGTGATACATCAAGATCGTATCACCTCAAGAACACAAGAGAGAGAGAGAGATCAAACACATAGCTACTGGTACATACCCTCAGCCCCGAAGGAGAACTACTCCCTCCTTGTCATGGAGAGCACCGGGATGATGAAGATGGCCACCGAAAAAGGATTCCCCCTCTGGCAGGGTGCCGGAACGGGTCTAGATTGGTTTTCGGTGGCTACGGAGGCTTCTGGCGGCGGAACTCCCGATCTAATCTTTGTTCTGGAAGTTTTAGGATACGTAGGTATATATGGGTGCGGGAAGTACGTCGGTGGAGCTTCGGGGCCCCATGAGGCAGGGGGCGCGCCCTAGGGGGGTGGGCGCCCCCCCCCCCCACCCTCGTGGGCACCTCCCTTCTCTCCTGACGTGGGGTCCAAGTCCATCCGGTAGCTTTCCTTCCAAAAATAACTTCTCCAGTTGATTTCGTTCCTTTTCGACTCCGTTCGATATTCCTTTTCTTCGAAACACCGAAATAGGCAAAAAACAGCAAATCTGGGCTGGGCCTCCGGTTAATAGGTCAGTCCCAAAAATAATATAGAAGTGGATAATAAAGCCCAATATTGCCCAAAAACAGTAGATAACATAGCGTGGAGCAATCAAAAATTATAGATATGTTGGAGACGTATCACCACCCTTGAGGCCTTTCTCTCCTTTCACGTATGGCCCATTAAGGCCCAATACATTACTCTCCGGTACTCCAAAAAATGCCCGAATCACTCGGAACCTTTCCGATGTCCAAATATAGCCTTCCAATATATCGATCTTTACATCTCGACCATTTCGAGACACCTTGTCATGTCCCCGATCTCATCCGGGACTCTGAACAAACTTCGGTCATCAAATCACATAACTCATAATACAAATCATCACAGAATGTTAAGCATGCGGACCCTACGGGTTAGAGAACTATGTAGACATGACTGAGACTCATCTTCAGTCAATAACAAATAGCGGAACCTGGATGGTCATATTGGTTCCTACATATTCTACGAAGATCTTTATCGGTCAAACCGCATAATGATATACGTTGTTCCCTTTGTCATCGGTATGTTACTTGCCCGAGATTCGATCATCGGTATCTCAATACTTAGTTCAATCTCGTTACCGGCAAGTCTCTTTACTCGTTCCGTAATGCATCATCCCATAACTAACTCATTAGTCGCATTGCTTGCAAGGCTTATAGTGATGTGCATTACCAAGAGGGCCCAGAGATACCTCTCTGATACTCGGAGTGACAAATCCTAATCTTGATCTATGCCTACTCAACAAACACCATCGGAGACACCTATAGAGCATCTTTATAATCACCCAGTTACGTTGTGACGTTTGATAGCACACAAGGTGTTCCTCCGGTATTCGGGAGTTGCATAATCTCATAGTCTGAGGAACATGTATAAGTCATGAAGAAAGCAGTAACAATGAAACTGTAACGATCATCGTGCTAAGCTAACGGATGGATCAAGTCAATCACATCATTCTCTAATGACGTGATCCCGCTTATCAAATGACAACTCTTTGTCCATGGCTAGGAAACTTAACCATCTTTGATTAACGAGCTAGTCAAGTAGAGGCATACTAGTGACACTCTGTTTGTTTATGTATTCACACATGTACTAAATTTCCGGTTAATACAATTCTAGCATGAATAATAAACATTTATCATGATATAAGGAAATATAAATAACAACTTTATTATTGCCTCTAGGGCATATTTCCTTCATCACCATACTTCCCTCCTCGCAGGAACTGCATCCTGACATGAAGTTACTTCTTTTTTAGATCAATACTCAGAGCAACCCAGATCCATTTAGTAGAAGCCAGATAAACAGGACTCGCAGAAGTGAATTCAAAAGGAAAAATATAAAAATAGACTACAAGGTGAGAGCACCCACTTCCTACATCAAGCTAAAAACGAAAGCATTAGGAGGATTAAGACTCTTCTTATTACACATCGAAGAACACGAGGCTAATAGAAACAGAAACTACAACATATACACATCGAAAAACACGAGGCTAAACGAAAGTAATTGAAAGGGTGTTACTTACCAAAGCTCGTTTTACAGGTTCGGTGCAGCTCCTCTTTAACTTGCCACGCTCCTTGAAGATGTCCCCAATATCCCGTGTTTGGTCTTCATTGCTCCTCTGCATGTTCGCACTCGTGGTTTTAAAATCTCAACATGGCAAGAAAAATATACTACTAGTAATACTCACGCATCTTGTGGGCAACATTAAAGCACTCGTCTGCCATGTTAGAGCATCTCCAACATAAGCGCAACACGCGGAGCTTTAAAAAAATGTTTACAGTGCTGAGATCGAGAAGTAAAGGTAGAGAGTAGAGACTAGAGAGTAGAGGATAGTTCTCAGCATAGATATAGCATAGATAGATAAAAATAGATAGTTCAACTACTCCTCGTCGTCTGACTCCTCCTCAGTGATGTCCTCCTCCGGCGTCTCAATGTAGGCGTGAAGATACCGATCGTCGTCGGATTCCCAGGGCGACGCTGCTCCTAGCCTCATGTTGAATTGAGTGTCCGCTTTTCGCGTACGCTTGTCCTCGTGATAGGCGGCTCGCTCCCCCCTCCTATTCTCCCTCTCCGCCCTCCTTTGTGTGTGGAACTCGCACTCGTTGATGATGTCCCGCGGGAAGCATTGGCGCCACAATGCTATGGCTTCCTCGTCCATCTTGGCGATGCCAAGACGATGCTCCCGCCTCCAGTTGTCGCGACGATCCTCGTCGGTGATAAGCCGTGGCAGAGGCGCGAGCTCCTACACCCGCTCCCGCGTCGGCATATTGGGGAAGTTCAATGTTCTATGAGGCCACCGGAGGCGCCACGCCGCCGCGTCGTACGCGCGGGCGGCCTCATTGGCGGTGTCGAAATTGCCGAGGCCGAGGCACATCCCGCGAAACCGGATCACGGCGGAGAAGCCGCCGGAGGGGCGCGCGCGGATGCCATGGTATCCCCAAGTTTCTCGGCGACGCGGCAGCATGGTGGCGCAACAGCGACGAGGCGAGAAAGAGTGGGGAGAGAGCGGTGGCAAGGCACAGAGCGGTGGGAGGGCGTTGGATTTTATAAAGCGCGTCGGACGCCGCGCGCCAAAACTAGCGCGCGCCCGGCCAATTTTTCCCGCGCACGCGTGATCCTTTCCCGACGTCCCTGCTATCTCTACTCTCTTCTCTACTATTATATTTATTTTATATTTAATATTTATCTCTACTTCTCTACTCTCTACTTTTTTTCTTTTAAAAAACAGAGTTGGTGATGATGGTGTGCCTGCCATCCTGCAATATAGGTCGTCCGATTTATATCCGATAGATAGGAAGGAAACTATGGCAATTTTGTAGAAAGATACTCACACCCCTCTCCAGATTTGCAAATAAGGCCTTTCCTCGTTCATCCATTTCTCCCACAAGATAAACTACTCATACAAATGCATATTGATGCGTGCAACGCATGGGCACCTTACTAGTTCTAAAAAACTTTTCATCATTTGCCACACTACTGGTTGCAGATGAAGAACCTACCCAAGCACGCGCGATACAGGAGCAACACACAATTACAAGTTGATATTCTGTTGGACAATGGAGGCTATAACCAATTACTTTTACAGGAACAATAGCAACCAGGAAATTTGAAGGGTAGGTATGAACAAAATTGGAACTACACATGTACTGCTAAGTGATTCAATAGACACATTACCAATCGAGGAGGAGAACGATGGTCGTGGCGGCCTCTGTGCATCATGGTCGGCAACGGGAGTCAGTTCATTTTCCATGATGGTGGTGCTTCTAAGCTTGGCATCGGCTTCTGGGAAGCAGATCCGAGATCATGGAAGACGATGTCGGGGAAGAGGCTCCGTGTACGAGACAATGATGGACCAGCTCCAGTGCGGCATACGAGGTCATTGATGAGGCAGATGTGCTTCGGTGGACGAGTGCGCCGACGTAGAAGGGGAGGAGCACGAAGGCCGCGGTGTCGTGGAGTAGTCTATTTTGTGGTGGGTATAGAAAATGGGGAGTATTCAGGTGTACTACTCTGGGTGCCGGGGTGGGGTTGGCTGGGTAGGGTGAACCTGAAGTTACGAAAACAACCCCCTACCAAGCATCATCCATAGGCCTGTTCCGAAGGCTATGATGGTAACTTCGCACTACTCGAATCAGGGTCGCGGGAGATTTTCCTGCCGACCTCAAAATTTTGTGACACTGAACTCCCCGTGTGGCATGCTGGGTGATTGGGCTAAGCAACTAGCGAGTAGTACTAGTAACTACTAGTACTCCATCAGTTTTTATTAACTTTGCATATTAGGTTTGACCAAAGTCAAACTTCCTAAAGTTTGACCAAGTTTATAGAAAAATATAAACATTTACCATAAAAAATATGTATGATGTGAAAGTACATTCAATAATGAATCTAATGGTATTTATTTGTCACTGTATTGTATATGTTCATATTTTTTGTTATAAACTTTCTGAGAGTTTACAAAACTTGACTTTGACCAATGCTAATACGCGGACTTAAATAAAAACGGAGGGAGTACACATTTGTTTTCTTAGTTTGTACTGAATTAATCATTTGTTGTAATTGTGAAATAAATATATTAGGTTACTGACTTCGAATGTAATGGTCTACACAATTCAATAGTTGCAATCATTGTTGAATTCCAAGATGCATACGGGGTCTATAGTACTTCACAATATGCTCAAACTCACATAATCCCAGTCAAATGAGAATCTAAATGCATTTCATAGTTATTACTCCCTCCGTTCCAAAATAGATGACTCAACTTTGTACTAAGTTAGTACAAAGTTGAGTCATCTATTTTGGAACGGAGGGAGTACTTTGTAGGATGCAACAAAACCAACCATAACTCTACATCATCCATTATAAAAGCAACATTGTGAACACATCCCAATGTGGGAATGAAACATGTAGAGAGAGCTTGCAAAGATGGAGCAAATAGGGCAAGAAAGATTGTATGTATGTGGACGAGAGAGTAGGAGACAAACCTAACAAGATAGAGGGAGATAGAGAGAGAGAAATAGAGAGGAACAAGTTAGGTCTGTGAGAAAGATGGAGACATTTAATATACGTGAGATGCGTGTGCATCGGGATTCTGTACACGTGGAAGGAGAAGAGACAACAGGTTTGATGAGAGAGCTGGAAAAACATGGACGAGAGGGGAAGGATCTCGTGGGCTGAGGGATTGATCATTTTGTGCGGGGGAGAGTGGGATTGGTAATTTTGTGTGGGAGAGAGAGGGGGGAGGAGTCAGTCAGCCGTCATCACATCATCCTGCTTACAAATGGCCCTACATTCTCTAGTGCAGTGTGGTTGCCGTCTTCGATCTCCTCGATGCCCTCTTTGAAGATTGAGATGTTGTGCATGCTGGGGTGCAGAGAAGCACAAGCAAGATTTTTCGCCATATAACTAAAGGAAATATGCCCTAGAGGCAATAATAAAGTTGCTATTTATATTTCCTTATATCATGATAAATGTTTATTATTCATGCTAGAATTGTATTAACCGGAAACTTAGTACATGTGTGAATACATAGACAAACAGAGTGTCACTAGTTTGCCTCTACTTGACTAGCTCATTGAATCAATGATGGTTATGTTTCCTAACCATAGACATGAGTTGTCATTTAATTAACGGGATCACATCATTAGAGAATGATGTGATTGACTTGACCCATCCATTAGCTTAGCACGATGATTGTTTAGTTTGTTGCTATTGATTTCTCCATAACTTATACATGTTCCTATGACTATGAGATCATGCAACTCTCGAATACTGGAGGAACACTTTGTGTGCTACCAAACGTCACAAGTAACTGGGTGATTATAAAGGTGCTCTATAGGTGTCACCGATGGTACTCGTTGAGTTGGCATAGATCAAGATTAGGATTTGTCACTCCGATTGTCGGATAGGTATCTCTGGGCCCTCTCGATAATGCACATCACTATAAGCCTTGCAAGCAATGCGACTAATGAGTTAGTTGCAGGATGATGCATTACGAAACGAGTAAAGAGACTTGCCGGTAATGAGATTGAACTAGGTATTGAGATACCGACGATCGAATCTCGAGCAAGTAACATACCGATGACAAAGGGAACAACGTATGTTGTTATGCGGTTTGATCGATAAAGATCTTCGTAGAATATGTAGGAGCCAATATGAGCATCCAGGTTCCGCTATTGGTTATTGACCGGAAATGAGTCTCGGTCATGTCTACATTGTTCTCGAACCCGTAGAGTCCGCACGCTTAACGTTCGGTGACGATCGATATTATGAGTTTATGTGTTTTGATGTACTGAAGGTTGTTCGGAGTCCCGGATGATATCAGGGACATGACGAGGAGTCTCGAAATGATCAAGACGTAAAGATCGATATATTGGAAGGCTATATTCGGACATCAGAAAGGTTCCGAGTGATCCGGATATTTTTCGGAGTACCAGGGGAGTTACGGGAATACAGGTGTACATATGGGCCTTAGTGGGCTTTAAGGGAAAAGGAGGAGAAACCACGAGGGCTGGCCGCGCACCCCGCATGGGCCTAGTCCGAATTGGACTAGGGGAGGGGTTGCGCCCCCTCTTTCCTTCTCCTCCCCCTCTCCTTCCTTCCCCCTCCTAGTAGGACTAGGAAAGGAGGAATCCTACTCCTACTAGGAGGAGGATTCCCCCCCCCCTATGGCGCGCCTAGAGAGGCCGGCCGGCCTCCCCTCTCTCCCTTATATACGTGGGGAGGGGGCTCCTTAGACAACACACGAGTTGATCAGTTTATCTTTTAGCCGTGTGTGGTGCCCCCTCCATCATAATCCACCTCGGTCATATCGTAGTGGTGCTTAGGGGAAGCCCTGCGTCGGTAGCATCATCATCACCGTCATCACGCCGTCGTCCTCACGGAACTCTCCCTCGAAGCACTGCTGGATCGGAGTTCGTGGGACGTCACCGAGCTGAACGTGTGCTGAACTCGGAGGTGCCATACGTTTGGTACTTGGATCGGTCGGATCGTGAAGACGTACGACTACATCAACCGCGTTCTCATAACGCTTCCGACAGTCTACGAGGGTACATGGACGAAACTCTCCCCTCTCGTTGCTATGCATCACCATGTTCTTGCATCTGCGTAGGAAATTTTCGAAATTACTGCATTCCCCAACAGTGGCATCCGAGCCAGGTTTATGCGTAGATGTTATATGCACGAGTAGAACACAAAGGAGTTGTGGGCGTGGGTATATACATATTGCTTGCTGTCACTAGTTGATTCTTGATTCAGCGGCATTGTTGGATGAAGCGGCCCAGACCGACATTACGCGTATGCTTACGCGAGACTGGTTCTACCAATGTGCTTCGCACACAGGTGGCTAGTGGGTGTCTGTTTCTCCAGCTTTAGTTGAATCGGATTCAATGAACATGGTTCTTTCTGAAGATCAAAAAGCAATCACTATACCGCATTGTGGTTTTTGATGCGTAGGTAAGAACGGTTCTTGCTCAGCCCGTAGCAGCCATGTAAAACTTGCAACAACAAAGTAGAGGACGTCTAACTTGTTTTTGCAGGGCATGTTGTGATGTGATATGGTCAAGACATGATGCTAAATTTTATTGTATGAGATGATCATGTTTTGTAACACAGTTGTCGGCAACTGGCAGGAGCCATATGGTTGTCACTTTATTATATGAAATGCAATCGCCATGTAATTGCTTTACTTTATCACTAAGCGGTAGCGATAGTCGTGGAGGCAATAGTTGGCATGACGACAACGATGCTTCGACGGAGATCAAGGTGTCAAGCCGGTGACGATGGTGATCATGACGGTGCTTTGGAGATGGAGATCACAGGCATGATGATGGCCATATCATATCACTTATATTGATTGCATGTGATGTTTATCTTATATGCATCGTATTTTGCTTAGATCGACGGTAGCATTATAAGATGATCTCTCACTAAATTTCAAGGTATAAGTGTTCTCCCTGAGTATGCACCGTTGCTACAGTTCGTCGTGCCGAGACACCATGTGATGATCGGGTGTGATAAGCTCTACATTCACATACAACGGGTGCAAGCCAGTTTTGCACACGCGGAATACTCGGGTTAAACTTGACGAGCCTAGCATATCCAAATATGGCCTCGGAACACTGGAGACCGAAAGGTCGAGCGTGAATCATATAGTAGATATGATCAACATAGTAATGTTCACCATTAAAAACTACTCCATCTCACGTGATGATCGGACATGGTTTAGTTTATTTGGATCATGTGATCATTTAGATGACTAGAGGGATGTCTATCTAAGTGGGAGTTCTTAAGTAATATGATTAATTGAACTTTAATTTATCATGAACTTAGTCCTGATAGTATTTGCATATCTATGTTGTAGATCAATTGCTCGCGTATAGCTTCCCCGTTTTGTCTATGATATGTTCCTAAAGAAAAACTATGTTGAAAGATGATAGTAGCAATGATGCGGACTAGGTCCGTGATCTGAGGGTTATCCTCATTTGCTGCACAGAAGTATTATGTCCTTGATGCAACGCTAGGTGACGGACCTATTGTAGGATCAGATACAGACGTTATGAACGTTTGATAAAGCTCGGTATGATGACTACTTGATAGTTTAGTGCACCATGCTTTACGGCTTAGAACCGGGACGTCAAAAACGTTTTGAATGCCACGGAGCATATAATATGTTCCAAGAGCTGAAATTGGTATTTTAGACTCATGCCCGAGTCGAGAGGTATGAGACCTCTGACAAGTACTTTGCCTACAAGATGGAGGAGAATAGCTCAACCAGTGAGCATGTGCTCAGATTGTCTAAGTACTACAATCACTTGAATCAAGTGGAAGTTAATCTTTCAGATAAGATAGTGATTTACGGAGTTCTCTAGTCAATATCACCAAGTTACTAGAACTTCATGATGAACTATAATATGCAAGGGATAACGGAAACGATTCCCAAGCTCTTCGTGATGCTGAAATTGACGAAGGTAGAAATCAAGAAAAGCATCAAGTGTTGATGGTTGACAAGACCACTAGTTTCAAGAAAAGGGCAAAGGGAAGAAGGGGAACTTCAAAAGGAACGGCAAGCAAGTTGTTGCTCCCGTGAAGAAGCCCAAAGCTAGACCCAAGCCTGAAACTGGGTGCTTCTACTTCAAAGGAAATGGTCACTGGAAGTGGAACTGCCCTAGATACTTGGCGGATAAGAAGGATGGCAAAGTGAACAAAGGTATATTGGATATACATGTTATTTATGTGTACTTTACTAGTGTTTATAGCAACCCCTCGGCATTTGTTACTGGCTCAGTTGCTAAGAGTAGTAACTCGAAACGGGAGTTGCAGAATGAACAGAAACTAGTTAAGGGCGAGGTGACGATGTGTGTTGGAAGTAGTTCCAAGATTGATATGATAATTATCGCACACTCCCTATACTTTCAGGATTAGTGTTGAACCTAAATAAGTGTTATTTGGTGTTTGCGTTGAGCATGAATATGATTTGATCATGTTTATTGCAATACGGTTATTCATTTAAGTTAGAGAATAATTGTTATTCTGTTTACATGAATAAAACCTTCTGTGGTCATACACCCAAGGTGAATGGTTTATTGAATCTCGATCATAGTGATACACATATTTATAATATTGAAGCCAAAAGATGCAAAGTTAATAATGATAGTGCAACTTTTTTGTGGCACTACCGTTTAGGTCATATTGGTGTAAAGCGCATGAAGAAACTCCATGCTGATGGGATTTTGGAATCACTTGATTATGAATCACTTGATGCTTTCGAACCATGCCTTATGGGCAAGATGACTAAGACTCTGTTCTCCGGAACAATGGAGCGAGCAACTGACTTATTGGAAATAATACATACTGATGTATGTGATCCGATGAGTGTTGAGGCTCACGACGGGTATCGTTATTTTCTGACCTTCACAGGTGATTTGAGCAGATATGGGTATATCTACTTGATGAAACATAAGTCTGAAACATTTGAGAAGTTCATATAATTTCAGAGTGAAGTGGAAAATCATCATAACAAGAAAATAAAGTTTCTACAATCTGATCATGGAGGAGAATATTTGAGTTACGAGTTTGGTATTCATTTAAAACAATGCGGAATAGTTTTGCAACTCACGCCACCTGGAACACCACAGCGTAATGGTGTGTCCGAACATCGTAACCGTACTTTATTAGATATGGTGCAATCTATGATGTCTCTTACCGATTTACCACTATCGTTTTGGGGTTATGCATTAGAGATAGCTGCATTCACGTTAAATAGGGCACCATCTAAATCCATTGAGACGACACCATATGAACTGTGGTTTAGCAAGAAACCTAAGCTATCGTTTTTTAAAGTTTGGGGCTATGATGCTCATGTGAAAAAGTTTCAACCTGATAAGATCGAACCCAAATCGGAGAAATGCGTCTTCATAGGATACCCAAAGGAAACGGTTGGGTACACCTTCTATCAAAGATCTAAAGGCTAGATATTGTTGCTAAGAATGGATCCTTTCTAGAGAAGTAGTTTCTCTCGAAACAAGTCATTGGGAGGAATGTAAAACTTGATGAGGTAATTGTACCTTCTCCCAAATTGGAAAGTAGTTCATCACAGAAATCAGTTCTAGTGATTCCTACACCAATTAGTGAGGAAGTTAATGATGATGATCATGAAACTTCAAATCAAGTTACTACCAAACCTCGTAGTCAACTATAATACGTTCCGCACCAGAGTGGTACGGTAATCCTGTTCTGGAGGTCATGTTACTTGACCATGACGAACCTACAAACTATGAGGAAGCGATGATGAGCCCAGATTCCGCAAAATGGCTTGAGGCCATGAAATCTGAGATGGGATCCATGTATGAGAACAAAGTATGGACTTTGATTGACTCGCCCGATGATCGGTGAGTCGTTGAGAATAAATGGATCTTCAAGAGGAAGACGAACGCTGATAGTAGTGTTACTATCTACAAAGCTCGAATTGTCGCAAAAATGTTTTCGACAAGTTCAAGGTCTTGACTACGATGAGATTTTCTCACTCGTATCGATGCTTAAAAGTCTGTCCGAATCATGTTAGCAGTTGCTGCATTTTATGAAATCTGGCAAATGGATGTCAAAACTGCATTCCTTAATAGATTTCTTAAAGAAGAGTTGTATATCATGCAACCAGAAGGTTTTGTCGATCCTAAAGGTGCTAACAAAGTGAGCAAGCTCCAGCGATCCATCTATGGACTGGTGCAAGCATCTCGGAGTTGGAATATATGCTCTGATAAAGTGATCAAAGCATATGGTTTTATACAGACTTGTGGTGAAGCTTGTATTTACAAGAAAGTGAGTGGGAGCACCACATCATTTCTGATAAGTATATGTGAATGACATATTGTTGATCAGAAATAATGTAGAATTTTCTGGAAAGCATAAAGGAATGTTTGAAAGGAGTTTTTCAAAGAAAGACCTCAATGAAGCTACTTACATATTGAGCATCAAGATCTATAGAGATAGATCAAGACGCTTGATATATTTTCAATGAGTACATACCTTGACAAGATTTTGAAATAGTTCAAAATGGAACAATCAAAGAAGGAGTTCTTGCCTATGTTGCAAGGTGTTAAGTTGAGTAAAGACTCAAAACCCAACCATAGCAGAAAATAGAAAGAGAATGAAAAGTCATTCCATATGCCTCAGTCATAGGTCTTATAAAGTATGCTATACTATTTACCAGTCCTATTGTATACCTTAGCATGATTCTAACAAGGGAGTACAATAGTGATCTAGGATTAGATCACTGGACAACGGTCAAAAATATCCTTAGAGGAATAAGGAAATATTTCTCGGTTATGGAGGTGATAAGAGAGTTTGTCGTAAAGAGTTACGTTGATGCAAGCTTTTTACATCGATCTAGATGACTCTAAGTCTCGATCTAGATACATATTGAAAGTCGGAGCAATAAGCTAGAGTAGCTCTGTGCAGAGCATTGTAGACATAGAAATTTGTGAAATACATACAGATCTGAATGTTGCAGACTCGTAGACTAAACTTCTCTCACAAGCAAAACATGATCACTCTTTGGGTGTTAATCACATAGCGATGTGAACTAGATTATTGACTCTAGCAAACCCTTTGGGTATTGGTCACATGGAGATGTGAACTAATCACATAAAGATGTGAACTAGATTATTGACTCTAGTGCAAGTGGGAGACTGAAGGAAATATGCCCTAGAGGCAATAATAAAGTTGTTACTTATATTTCCTTATGTCATGATAAATGTTTATTATTCATGCTAGAATTATATTAGCCGGAAACTTAGTACATGTGTGAATACATAGACAAACAGAGTGTCACTAGTTTGCCTCTACTTGACTAGCTCGTTGAATCAATAATGGTTATGTTTCCTAACCATAGACATCAGTTGTCATTTGATTAACGGGATCACATCATTAGAGAATGATGTGATTGACTTGACCCATCCGTTAGCTTAGCACGATGATCGTTTAGTTTGTTGATATTGCTTTCTCCATAACTTATACATGTTCCTATGACTATGAGATCATGCAACTCCTGAATACCAGAGGAACACTTTGTGTGCTACCAAACGTCACAACATAACTGGGTGATTATAAAGGTGCTCTATAGGTGTCTCCGATGGTACTTGTTGAGTTGGCATAGATCAAGATTAGGATTTGTCACTCCGATTGTCGGAGAGGTATCTCTGGGCCCTCTCGGTAATGCACATCACTATAAGCCTTGCAAGCAATGCGACAAATGAGTTAGTTGCAGGATGATGCATTACGGAACAAGTAAAGAGACTTGCCAGTAACGAGATTGAACTAGGTATTGAGATACCGACGATCGAATCTCGGGCAAGTAACATACCGATGACAAAGGGAACAACGTATGTTGTTATTCGGTTTGACCGATAAAGATCTTCCTAGAATATGTAGGAGCCAGTATGAGCATCTAGGTTCCGCTATTGGTTATTGACCGGAAATGAGTCTCGGTCATGTCTCCATAGTTCTCAAACCCGTAGGGTCCGCACGCTTAACGTTCGGTGACGATCGGTATATGAGTTTATGTGTTTTAATGTACCGAAGGTTGTTCGGAGTCTCGGATGAGATCAGGGACATGACGAGGAGTCTCGAAATGATCAAGCTGTAAAGATCGATATATTGGAAGGCTATATTCGGATATTGGAAAGGTTCTGTGTGATCCGGGTATCTTTCGGAGTACCGGGGGAGTTACGGAAATACGGGAGTACATATGAGCCTTAGTGGGGTTTAAGGGAAAAAGAGGAGAAGCCACGAGGGGTGGTCGTGCACCACCCATGGGCCTAGTTCGAATTGGACTAGGGGAGGGGTTGCGCCCCCTCTTTCCTTCTCCTCCCCCTCTCCTTCCTTCCCCCTCCTAGTAGGACTAGGAAAGGAGGAACCCTACTCCTACTAGGAGGAGGATTCCTCCCCCCTATGGCGCGCCTAGAGAGGCTGGCCGTCCTCCCCTCCCCCTTTATGTACGTGGGGAGGGGGGCACCCTAGACAAGACACAAGTTGATCAGTTGATCTTTTAGCCGTGTGCGGTGCACCACTCCATCATAATCCACCTCGGTCATATCGTAGCGGTGCTTAGGCGAAGCCCTGCATCGGTAGCATCATCATCACCGTCATCATGTCGTCGTGCTTACGGTACTCTCCCTCGAAGCTCTGCTGGATCGGAGTTCGTGGGACGTCATCGAGCTGAACGTGTGCTGAACTCAGAGGTGCCATACGTTTGGTACTTGGATCGGTCAGATCATGAAGATGTACGACTACATCAACCGCGTTCTCATAACGCTTCCGCTTACGGTCTATAAGGGTACATGGACGAAACTCTCCCCTCTCTTTGCTATGCATCACCATGATCTTGCGTGTGCGTAATTTTTTTTTGAAATTACTGTGTTCCCCAACAATAACCTTGGATGGGGATGAATTGTGTGCTCGGGGAGGGTGTGTGTCTCTGTGTGTGTGTGTGTGTGTCAGATATTGAGGTAAATAAAACCTATGGAGAGAAATGTGTGTGTATGTGACGGAAAGCTACATGCTAAATAGGGTTTCCACGAAGAGATTGTGCGTGCGAGATAGACAGCGATGTGCGGGCCTTGAGGTGGGCAGGGGTCGGGTGATGGTGTCAAAATGTGTGCGTGGATGCATGTGTTACATGCGATCGTGCGAGCGATGGACGAATTGAGAGAGATGGTTGTTGTGTTACGGATGCTCCCTCTCTCTCACACACACAAGTAAAATAGAAGACCGTTCTCTTATGTATACACAACGTATCGACATCTGTCTATGTCTCACTCAAGCATGATCATTTGCACATTCACACATCTCTATGTCTCTATCACACGCACACCATCTCCACATTGCCCTTCCGCCACAACACACATATGGACACATATACACATTCTCTCTCTGTCACACACACACACACACACACAAAATCAGTATTGAAAAAACTAGGGTGCATCTAAAACGTCCAAATCCAAATAAACATGAACTGGAGCTAAATTCAAATATATGGAAATATTGTAGCATCAAGAACTTTTCCAGGAACAAAAAGTTGAGTAATATTCGAGGATTGTTTTCACACGCAGAAAAAGCTTCGGTGGATGTCCTTCGAGCGCGACACGGTGACGCACCGTTCGATCGACCGCGCGGCCGCGGTTCACGTGCTTGCATAGGATTCCGTATCGTGGTTGTGGTAACTAATATAAGCGTTGCCTCGGTCTAATGTTTACATGTACTAGTACGGTTTTCTTTTAAGTTTGACCAACCCTATATAAAACTAAACTAAGCTCCCATACGCGCACTCATCAATATGTCGCCGCCGTTGCGCATGCCGGCGCCCGCCTGCTCCGGCCAACAATTTCTCGCCCATCACCGTCGTGTCGCCGCCATCCCTGTGCCATGAAGCCGAAGGCTCGCCCGCTCACGTCGTCTGTAGTCCCTCCTCGTGATGCCGCCATGCTGCCAAGCACGCGAGCAGCTGGTGGAGCCGCGTCTATGCACGCAGCGTACGGAGAGAAGGACGAGCGTGTGCTCCAGCACGCCGGCGAGGAGGAACTAGCGTGTCATTGTCATCTCCGCCCGTGCGAAGGAGGCACGCATGGTGGCTGCCGCGGCGGAAGCCAGTCGCGCCCGCGCCGAGCCTGCAAATCGGGTGCAGACGCGGAATCTACCTTCGAGACCTTGAATGCCACGTGGATCCTGCAATCTAAAGGAACAATTTGGGTCAGTCGACTCTTATGAGTCGTTGGATGCAACATGGATGGCTAGAAGGACTTCTTCAACCTCCAAAATTGATGCACTGTTCATCTTCTCAGCCCGCCACACGCCTAACCGCCTGCCGCCGCCCCGCCCTCCCCTGAACTGCCTGCCACCGCCATGCTCCCCCCACCCCCGCCATCCGTTTAACCCCGGGCACGATCCATTTTTTCCGGCGAACTACATTGCACACCCAACACTCATAAGATAGATCATGGGCACCCTGCCACCCTAATATAGATACTGGGGTAGCTTCTCTGCCGTCTTCTTCCTTCGCTCCGTCAAACTTCTTTCACAAATTGACTGACCCAAATTATACTACTAGTACAAACGTATTAAGTACGGTAGGAACACGAAGATACAAGCAGTAGTACCAACTGTAAGAAGAACACTAGTAAGACATACTAGTACTAGTACTACTGTACATACTAAAGAGTTCAAATAACGAGAAAGAACATAAAGTTCAAATAACGAGAAAGAACATAAACATAGTTCTGCTGGGGGCTCAGCACAACACACCCCTGAAATAAAACTAAGCAACTAGTCCGCTTGACACTTCAGTAGAACCAGCATGAGCGACGACACTGCCACCTTACTCGGAGTCCGAGTCCGAGTCCACGTCCTCGACTTCGTCCTCGTCCCTCTTCCTCTTCCTCTTCGCCGACGCTTCTTTACTTGAACCGGACACTAAGCTCTGCTTCTTCATCCAACCCTTGTAGATATTTAAACAAAGGTAGGCATCCATTGCTGCGTACAGGATGTGATCTTCATCTAATGTCTTCGACTCCCATGCATGATGAAACTCGTGGTGAGGTTTTTTCAGTTTAGCGTACGAAGGATCAATCATGGCTGCTACCAGGGTCAACATTGAAGGCTAAGAGGAGGACATCAGGCTTGCCTTCTGGAGATCGAAGGGCTGGCCTACAACGAGGCCTATCCGACCCAGGACATCCCTGTCGTTCCTAAAGTCTATAGTAACAAATTTCACTCTTTCTTCCTCGAGGAAGTTCTTAATATCCTGGCACTCAACGTCGGCATGGCATATGTGGTAGACCAAGCACACGTTATGTATGCAAACCTGGATCACGGCGGGATTCTTCTTCTCTGCCTCCTTTGGAATCTTCTCTCTTTCCAGGACTGTGGTGTACTCAACATCTAGCCTAGCGACCCACTCATCATTTGAACTGTTGAGCATGCGTAGGAAGCGAGCAAGGCATGCTTTCACCGTCACGGATCGACGTGTGTAGATGACGATGAACTCATGGCCAGTGATGGCTCTAACCTGGTATTCAGCAGCGACCATGGAGATTTGGGAGGCCATGGATTTTGGAGGAGGGTTAGGAGAAGTTGAACTAGTGTAATGTGAAAGGACGGGACGACTGGGAGCGAACTATTGTAAGATACTCCCAAAGAGTATAGCTTCTGCCTGTGGATAAAAGGGGACGAGTAGGGCGTGCGAATGGCGTGGGGTTGTTGGCTTGCCCGGTGGATAAACGGCTGCAAGCCCCCAAAGAGTTCTCGAGTACTATGCGGGACCCACTAGATGTCATGTCTACTGGACCCATATCGTAGGTCTGACGGTATAGCTTCTGCCTGTTCGCATGCCATGCCGGCGCGTGGATGTAACTTCACTTAATTCTGTCAACTGTCGCGCCTCCCACGACCTTCGCCTCCCTCGCGCGGTCGCGCCCTTTGAGACTTCGACCGGCTATAAATGAGCAATTTTTTTGCCTAGTCCGCATGCATCATACTTCCTCTGGTCCTTTTTACTTCCGTCAACCGTTTGCAAAGTGTTTGACCAAATTTATACTAAAAATATCAATATCTGCAATACTGATTATAATGAGTATAAGAACTACGTTTCATAATGAGTATAAAATATTGATTTGACATTGTGAATGTTGATACATTTTTCTATAAGTTTGGTCAAAGTAGAGGTATATGGACTTCAGACAAAACTTACATGCACAATGCAGACTAGTTCTCCGTCTAGGTGTGTGCCATGTCCTATCTAGTCATCACAACAAGGTTAGCTATTAGAGTACTACTACCTCCCTTCTACTTTAAAGGGCTCGATTCAAAGAATTCACCTACTCTTACCAAGATAGAGGCGGTGGAATAGTTTTTATAGTATGCAAAAGTACTCAACTAATACTGTCGTTATTCACAAAAAAATGTGTTTACCAATGCATTATCGCATTGCATGCATGCATGAACACTAGTTACTCTAACCCCCCTCTCTTCTTTAATTCTTTACCACATCAGTATGTTTGTTATTCCCATGTGCATGATACCAGCTAAGATACCACTATTATGACTAGCCTTAATCATCGCATGCAATAATTTAGTGCACCTTGAAATATGAGCATGTGTGGGGCATGTATGTTTTTTAATGACTTGAGACTATACCTAGTCCGGCATGCAAGATGACTTATTATGCACCATTCCCCATACCTGCAGGAAGCCCGTTCGTCTCCAAATCTTTTCCTCTCCATGTGTGAAAACAATATGCCTGCTTGACTCTCCTTCTCCCTTCGGCGGTCCCACCACTCCACCCCTTGTGGAAAAATTTGCATGCATGACTCTCCTCCCCCCGCGCTCATCCAATCCATTGTGACCAGCAATATTTTCACCCCTTCCCTCTCCCATAATTTACTCCAACAAATATGCCCAGGTAGCTGTTATGTTAATCACGCAACATATCTTACTTGACGCTGCTTCAGTTACTTAACTGCAGGTGCATTGGGTCACTGACATATGGTCCCAACAGGGGTCTGGCCCACATGTCAGTGACGCAACTGGACCTGCAGTTAATTCAGTGCAGCTCAGTCCATATCTTACATAGGTGTGCCATTGCTCGCTATAAATACTGCGCCTCCCACGGCATTCGGAAGAACGCTCACGTTCATCGCTATCTCCTCCCCCTTCCTCTCATGTCGACCACCATGGCATCGCCCCTCCCAAGCCCTAGGCGCCCCATGCTGCACCGCGCGGACGGTCACGCGTCATCGTTCCGTTCCTCGCCGCCACTAGTCGAGGAGGACGCGTCGGCGTTCCGCTCCTCACCGCGATGCGTCGAGGTGGACGCGTCGGCATTCCCAATCTCGCCAGCACGCGCGTCAGAGGACACGTCGGCTCCCCGCTACGAGGAGAACGTCGCGCCGCCCGCCAAGGTCCCCCAGCCTTGAGGAGTTTTGAAAAGAAATGGATGTCGCCTTGTGGGAGGCTTTGTCTCCGGTAGAGCGGGCCAAAATAGAGGCGGAGAAGAAGGTCGAGGAAGAGAAGTGCGCCGCGGGACAAGCTGCCTGGCAGGCCTATGTCGCGTCCGAGAGAGTCAGGCAATTGGACCTTTGGCAGAAGGCTCATGCGAGGGCAGTGAGGGTGGTAGAGGACGCCCGTGCCAAAGCCCTGAGTGCAGTCGGGCCCAAGTGCCTCATCTACGCTTGGCGGTACGTGGACCGGGTGCGCGCTTCCAGCGAGGAGAAGTACCTGTTGGCGTCGGATCACCACACCGGTGAGATCGCGCTCGCCCGCCGGCAAGACGCCAATCAACACTTCGCGAGTTGCGAGGCTGGGGAAGAGGCGTTGTATCGGCGCGCTGGGAAACGGCCGCACACTAGGGCACTCGTGGCACGCCGCAAGCGCTCCTACAAGCGTCGTGGCTTTTAGTAGAAGTATAATTTAGTTTCATAATGTGATCTCATTAGTTTTGGGACGCAAATGATAAATCCCGAACGTTCAGGAATTATTAGCGTCCTTAATTAAGTATGTAAAAGGGAAAGTTTGGAAACCTTGTGTATCCGTATGCATTTTGTAAGTACTTGCATATAGCACAAACTTTACTACTCCTATATACTATCACACTACACGTCTCTCTCTATATATGCTTGCAGACTATGCTACTCCCTCCATCTAGGTGAATAAGTCATCTTTGGTTGTGCATCATGACCAAGAAGGAGGGAAGACTTATACACCTAGGCGGAGGGAGTACTACTATTACTTATGTACGTGCAAATGCACGTTTTAACATTACGATGTGGTTTTTATAAAAGTAGAAAAACAGCATTAGTCAAGCTTGTGAAACGACTCAATGCAAAACAAATGCAAAAATGCTCATTTGATTGTTTACTTTTAGCTTCATTCTCTGTTGTTATTTCTCTGTCGTACTTTGTACGGAGTATCTCACTGGTCGGAAAGGCATGCAAATTCCCAAACCGCTTCCTACATCATGTATCAAATTTTTTGCCTAACAAGTTGTGACGTGCAATTGGAATTCCAACGTGAGTACTACTACTAGTAGGAGTACCAGGGGCCAGTTCTTTTAGGCTTCTAGATTAGTATTCCCATAACTACTACCTTCATCCTGGTTTATTGGTCCTCATTATAATCTGTGTCAAATTTTGATCATAAATTTAACTAATGAAATATTAGTGCATGTCACATGCACTAACATTTTATCAGTTAAATCTTTGGTCAAAATTTAGCACAAATTACAATGGTGACAAATAAACCAGGACGGGGGTACTAGTAGTAGTTTAGAGGCCCAAATAAATGAGTGAGGTGGCTTTAATGTTACTCTCCACTGTGACTGGTCTTATGGGAAAAGCCGGGGAAGAGACGACTTATTTTTTAAGCCGCCAAAAGAACTGGCCATAGGAGTAGTAGCTAGGGATACTAGGAGTAGTAGCTAGGTATCGAGTGTGCGAGATGAATCGGAGAAAGTAAATGCAGAGAGATGAAATGCAAAAAAGACAGAGGGATGTGATGGTTGCTTGTCCGTTTATTTTATCAGGCCACTTATTACTGGGAGTGGTTGGGTTTTGTGATATGACGTCTTTACTGCCGCGTCACGAGCTGTTGGTGTCCACCGTAGCGAAACTGTAGTCGGGGTTGTTGATAAACCTGGAGAAACGCTCGCAAGGCCTTGTGGCCAGGCTGTAGCGGTAGACGAGGACGTCATTTCGCATGCACAACTGGGTGACGGCAACCTTCTGATCGTGTTCGGCATGACCGATGGTGTACTCGAGGTCGAAGCCGACCACTTGGTACTTGTCCTCGGCAAGGAACTGCTCCATAGTTTGGATGGAGCTCTCCACGGAGATCGGATCATTCGTGTACACCACCAAGAGGGCCTTCCCCCTCACGTGGGTGTCCACTACGTGATGCGTGGTGAACTACCCGCCATTGTCGTTGTCGGCCGCTGGGAGCGCCATTGGAACCACTGGATGTCCTCTTTGTATGTGTCGTCGTGGGTGTGCTTATTGTGTCGTGTGACGCAAGAGATGAATGTAAATGGCTACACGAATAAATGCGAGCCGGGAGGCCTGGATTCTCGGCGCGTCCGCATGACAGTTTTTGTAGCGGGTAACTGCATCGTCGCGCCGCGCCCGACGCAACCGTATGCACACGAACGTGCGTGATTATGCACCGGCCCCAAACACTGGCAGCGCGCATAGAGGGACGAGTGCAGAGCACCCGGAAGGACGCGAGAGCAGAGCGCACGCGGCGGGACGTGAGCAGAGTGTGCCGCGGCCGCCTCAACTGCAAGCAACCAGCATAGAGCAGTTGAACACGCAGGAAATGGTCACCTACAAGGCGACCAACAGTTGCCTCGCTGCGTAGAGAGCGGTCGTGTGCTACTACCTCCGTCTTGGTCTATAGTCCCCTTTATATTCTGTGCCATACTTTGCCATTAAATTTAAACAACAAAATGTTAATGCATGTTATAAAAATTATATAATTGAAAACTATGTTCAAATACGAATCCAACTATATAATCTTTGGCGACATGCATTCGTAGTTTATTAGTTAAATCTTACTTATAAACCAGGACGGGGGTATAGTAGGTAATTAAATCGCAAACTTTTTTTTATTAACCATATGTGTACGTGGCATTTCGTCCTCCTCTTGCGTGTCTTATAACCCCGCTGTCGCAGATGGCTTACAACGCAAGCTTGCGCAGCGCGCGGGGGTGTTCTTTTAGCCAAACGGTAGCTCGAAGTGGCGCCAATGAATCGCCGGTGAGCCCGTTCCCGCACAACCTCGCAGGTTCCTGCGCAAGCTTCCCGCCCGACTCGGTGAAATCCCTCAAAATCTCAATGCTTACCGGCCTGCTATATAAACCCTCACGGCCGGTGAGTCATGCGTCGCATTTCCCCTCCTTCCCTGTAGCTTATCATGTCTGCTTCTCCCACAATCACTAATGGCACCAGTCCATCATCATCGTCCAGCCACTGGATATTCATCCACAATTGTAGTTTTGTTGCTGGACTGGAGGATTTCAAAAATCCAAATTGATATGGCCCAATTAGTTACGTGAGTGCATTGAAGGCCTAAAAATGTTTGGACCATTCGTTACGGACATAGAGGAAAAATGTGGACATGTGTTGAAGACGCCCTAACATGGGCAAAAGCTCGAAACAATATTTTGTAGACAAACGGTATCATCCCCTACTTTTGTATTACTCTATCTCTCCCTAATAATAAAGCATGGATTGAGTCTCCGGGTTCACCGTCGCGGCATTTTTACATAAAGGTCCCTGTAGTTTTTAGGAATCAACCCGCCATCCCTATTTAAGTGGATCTGAAAAACGTTTCGGTTTTGTAAACTAACCCCTGCATTTGTAAAAATTGCGTCCACGCTCCTTTGTGCATCTTATCCAGTAGCAGGAGATGGTGGAAGGGGAAAGACTTCGGTTGGGCTCCTCGACGAGCACGGTTGCGCCCGCCTCCACTCCCTTTCCAGCCGTGGCAGAGGACGAGAAGGTGAGGGACGGCGCTCGCGGCCCGCCTCCACTCCCTTTCCAGCCGTGTCGGAGGACGAGAAGGTGAGGGGCGGCGCCCACGGCCCTGGTCTAGGACGAGACGAGCGGCTCGGCTGGAGGTCGTCAGGGCGGGCGCGTTGTCGCTCGAGCGGGCGGACGAACGAGAGGCAGATGATGGCGACAGGTCCGGCCGGAACAACAACGTCGGCTAGAGTTGGAGTCCCGCGAGGAGGGGTCTGCAGGCAGGGCCGGTCCTGGGGAGGGGCAGGGGGGCGGCCGCCCCGGGCCCCCAAAGTTCAGGGGGCCCCTCCCAGGGTACGTTTTTTTTTTTTTGAGACACCCCAGGGTACGTACGTCTTCTTAATTTTGTTTGCGATCGCAGCGGCCCCTGAAGCAACGCATTAGACACTGGGCCTGGCCTTTGCGCACGGGCAACCTGACGATAGTGGCCGAAGCCCTCCCAGGTACCGTGTGGCCAGTGCATACCTTAGTCCGGAGCCCATATGAATCTCTTTCACTACATGTGAAATCGCCGCCTTCAACGCCCACGTCTCGTTTCTTTCCGTCTTCAACGCCCACGCCAGTCCCCAATCGCCGCCGCCGCTAGTGCCACAAGATTAGACGGACGAGGAGCACGCCAGGTAAGGATCCTTTCACTTCTTTTACATCGAATCTTCTAGTGTTGTATGGATTTTAAGATTTATACCCTTCGTTGCCCCTGACGGAAAACAAATGTACTTAGCCTTGCATTAAAAAATATAGGAGAATGAGGTTGTTGATCGATCACAAAAGTTAAACGTGTGGGGCAAGAGGGATTAACCACTAAGTTGCATAGAATTCTTTAAGAACTCATCTTTAACTCGATGATCAATTTTGTGGTTTTGTACTGATACAGTGAAAGCATTATCTCAAAGGCATTCAAATAGTTCCTTCCCTACAGAAAATTTCAATTTAGATCCCGAGTATTAAAGTGGACCCAAAATGATGTTTATGGATCTGCAGATGATATCAAGTAATATTATTGAATCTATTTAATTTTCCGTTCAATGGTTTTCTCATATAGTTACTGAAATTTGACTCACTATCATCATTATCTATAGGCCTTAGAAGATGGCTCCGATGTTCGTCAGAAATAAAAAAAATCTTATCAAGAAGAACATGTATAAGGTGGCATTGGATGTGTTGACGATGGCTGAGGTATGCATTGCTGCCTTATGTGATTGTATTTGTCCTACTATAAGAAGCATGTGCATTTTTCTTTTGAGAAAAGCATGTGCATACTTTAGATAACTACATATATTAGTAAATAACTATTTGAGATGTATAAATGTGCCAAGAGAGGTTTATATTAAGGGGCCCCTGGTTTTAGTTTCGCCCCGGGCCCCCGAAATCTCAAGACCGGCCCTGTTTGCAGGGGCGGAGCCGGCGCATCAGTGTTCGCTCTTGCAGCCGCTCGGCGCCATGGCTGCTCCGGCAACGAGAACGGAGAGAGGTGAAGTGAGGGAGAACGGACAAGGAGGGAGGAGGCGCGGCGGAGGTCCTGCCGGCGGCGGCTCGGCCTGCAGGCGCGCGGGTGTAAGTAGGTGGCTCTGGATCGAGCCCTTGCTTGCTCCTGAGTATTTTTTTTACCCCGGTGGCACGACCAGCAGGCGCGCAGGCACAGCTGGCTTGGGATCGAGCCCTTGCTTGCTCGGGAGATTTTTCTTTTTTGACCCCTTTCTCGATGTTTTTGTATATCTGGAGTTTTGAAGCTTTGAGCCCTTGCTCGGTCGTGAGGTGGAGCACGCAAAAGCACATATACGTACTGGGCCACACAAAATTTCTCCCATGGGAAGGCATGCGAGTGCGTCTCTAGGAACAAGCGAAGCTACCTCACGGAGACCATTCGTTTAGTTATTCAGTAGTCCCATATCGCTTATTTGTACTTCATCCGGCCATGTTACATATGCCTATGATTTCAAGTTAATAAGCATCTTAAGAATCAACAAAAGTCCGAGGTGTTGGATCCGGTTTGCTCCTAGAAAATAAAAATAAAAAAAGAAGTAAATTCTTGAGCCCAAGAAGGAAATGAGTTAAGAAGGATTGAAGGAAAGGAGTGAATTCTGCTCTTATCTGAGCGCAAGAAAGGGGGGAAATCTGCCCAAGAAGGAAAGGAATTAAAATATGGAATAAATTTCCCCTTGAAGAAAATAAAAAGTTCCGATGTCCTAGCCCAGGAAGAAAAGGAACTAAAATCAAAAGAAGAAAATGTTCAGAAGGAAAGAAATTATTCGCTGTTATGAATGTGCACGGTGAACCTCTTGCAATAAAGGTTTGATTTTTGGCTCATGTCTGTATTAATTTTTTGACAAAGTAAGGAGTACATGAATTACAAGCATGTGCAACGTGGGTCTAAAGTTTTTTTTCTCGATTTCCCGCCTTCTTAAATTTGATCATGGTAGCTACAACATGGCATGCTAGAATATAATGACCAATCTCACTACCTTGAGAACGGTCATGTTTATCGTAAAATAGATATGCACGTCACCACCTTCGACATGATACACACATATACAAAGATAAAAAGTGGCAACACAGATGGCCCGCTGGAGATGTGCGAGAGGTTGTTTATCCTGTTGCAACGCACGGGCAATTTCTATATCTATATCTATATCTATACCTACTATTAAAGTGACGTGATATTCTTAGTTTCGTCCCGCTTCGTTTGGTCCCGATTTACTTAATTTCACGTACGGGATTTGGTTGATCCGGAGAAAAATAAAATTGCCGATGGGAGGGTTCGATCTCATAACCTGTCAACCGGGCACACACAGTTTGTCCAACTGACCCAGCTAGAGATATGAGTAGATTTTCTTTCTCCCGTTGCAACGCACGGGCCTTTTTGCTAGTCTATTTATAAAACTATATAAGAACCATCATCCAAGTCAGAAAAGAAAAAAAAGGACTATCATCGAGTACCGATTCGTTTAGCCTTTTCCTTTATAGACCAACGGCTCCCACAGATAGCCATCAACAACTGTAGTCTTATCGCGAGAGGAGCCAAGCACCCGGATAGAGACGCCCGGTTATGAACATGCCAGTTTGTCATTGCTTATCGTCAGGGCCGGCCCTGGCATCTTAGAGGCCCTTGCGCGAGTTTCATATAATGGGCCCTTATAATATACGTACTCAAATTTTTTTCCAGTGAAGGACTTAGCACCGTTTTCAAATTCAACTAATTGATTTACTACTCCCTCTCTCTCAGTTTACAAGGCGTGCACGTATCTCTAGATCTTCAATTTGACCAACCTAAAGGAAGTCATATATTACAAAAAAACATACCATTATAAATTTCAGATGTTCCTAGTTTCAAACGGTATAATTTTTGTGTTATATAGTTTAAACTATTATGGTGATAAAATTGGAAACCTAGATATACATACAGGACTTGTAAACTGAAACGGAGGTAGTAGTTAGATCCTTTACTTTTATCACAATCAGATGATAATTGCTTTGTTGGAACATTATAAAAAAAATGAGACCAACCCAAGGACTAACCCTCGTTGGCATTTTTTAATAGAAGAAACTCCACGAGTACCGCCCGTCGGGTGGGCTGGCAGCAACCTCAGCTGCCCAGCCAACAGGTCGACGAGGATAGAGCACCTGAATTCCAAAATCTTGGTTTTGAAGTAAATTAGAAGAAATTCTATGCTCCACCCATCCAATAATCAAAATTCATGCAAGGACACAACTTGCAGAATTTACATGACTGCAATTTGAACAAAAATAGAGCAATTAAGTAGGTTAAACATCAGCAATGGCTTATCATGAATTTTGATTATTACGTCAACTCATCATAACAGAAATAAATAGACAAAGATCAAAGAATTAAGGTCTAAAAATTACCTGGAGGAGCAATGGCTTGATTGCTTCGCTTAAACAGTGCCTGGATTTCATGTCTGCATCGCCTGCCCTCGGACACTGACCACGGCTCTATTGATGGACGGCCGTGGTGCAGGTTGCTGCTCTCGCGTTCTTCCCAGGGGCCCAGGATCAGGATGTATCGCCGGTTGGCTTCCGTCCGTCGGGGTCCTTTGGGGCAGTTCATAGGATGCGAGGAACCAAAGAAATTCATTTATTAGCTTTGGGAATTGGGGCCTGGCCTCTTAGAAACTTGGGGTAATTTTAATTGGGAAAGAAGACGGAGAACGGAGACGAACGAGGGCGTAATTCAAGGAGCCAGCGAGGAATTGCTGTTCGTGCGTGACGTAATGGGCCATGCCTGCTTCTCTTGTGTACTAGTCTATTTTTCTAGAGATATATGGGCCCCTGCTGAGGCTGGCCCCTAGGCCGTCGCACCTCTCGCCATGGCCCAGGGCCGGCCCTGCTTATCGTAACCGCTCATCAGGAGAGGCGAAAAAGCAAGAGTCGTTCTTCGCTTCACCGACTGACAGAACGGCGATCTCTTCCCTCTCAGGCCGCTGGTTCAGCGGCAGGAGAGCGAAGGGACCCCGGATCTGAGACCTAGGCGTGTAGATAGTAGGGTAGGTTTCTTTTACAGCAGCAGCGCGGTGGAATAAGTTGGCCGGAGCTTCTTCCCCCATTTCGGCGACGTCACGTGCGGCGGTGCCGATGAGCTTCCGGCGTTAACTGCTCCCGGGTCCGTCGATACGGTGGGCGCCCGTTCTCCAGGTGTGGTCGTCGTTGCGGAGGCGGCGGCCAGCTACAGGGTAACTCGCCCCTCGTCTCCATCTTCGTCACGACAAGGATGTTCTTGTTCTTGCCGTGGGAGCTCCGGCGGTGGTGCGGCGAGGTGCTGGCGGCTGGCGCACGGCTGTTCTCCGAAGCGAAACATCGGCGCTATCGCTGTCATGCTTTCGCATCTTCTTGGTAGACCGATCCTGCTTCCCGCGCGGCCCGGCGCGTCGTACGTACGTACGTGGAGGCTAGCGAGCGGCATCCGGCGCGCAGGCCAAACGGTATCCGGCGTACGTGTAGCCTACTTCGCCACTAATTTTCTTTTCGTTGCGGCACATGTGGGAAAGCTCGCCGTCCGTCCCTTTGCACCCACCCACCTACCCAGTCGCTCCCGGACAACCGCCACCGTCCCCATCCCAGCTCCAACATTCACGTGTTGAGCGAAGCGAAGCACTTTGGGACACACATGATCCTTGCAACTGCAGCAGCAGCAGCCCACTGGCACCATGGAGGCACAGAAAAAGACATGGCGACGAGTCCCAATGTTAAGAGGCGCACCTAAAGCCCGTAGATGCTCACCGTCACCGGCACTAATCGACACCGGAAGCGTCCAGATGCTCGCCGTCGCCGGCACTAGTCGACACCGGAAGCGCCCTGTAAACGCAACGCATGAGGCATGATTGATTTAACAAAAGCAAAACTGGGTGGAGGAAAGGAACACGTTCCCAGTCACGAGCTCAGCCCAGGTCGTTTTCTTTACTACTATTTCCCCCACCGCGCTTGGAGTGCACTCCACACGCTGCTCGGGAAGAGGTTCACACGGCCGCGCTGGTCTCAGTCGCCGTCCCGGTCTCCCCGTCCCGGTCCGCGCGTCGCGGTTCTCACAGGACCACCGGGCCGCGGTTGTTTTCACGGTAATTGCCGCTCGGTTTCTCGGCCGTTCCAGCGGGGTCTCTCTGCCGAGTGATAAGAGACCGACCAGCGGCCCCGGCTGATAATCGTGCCCCAGCTCGCCCTCCGCCAAAGATTTGGTTTCTTCCTCCCCCCACCTTTTCAGCGTTAACTGATCTGTTGCCTCAGGCGTGGCCATGGCCGCCGTCGTCTGCGTCACCGGCGCCGGCGGCTTCATCGGCTCCTGGATCGTCAAGATGCTCCTCGCCCGCGGCTACGCCGTCCGCGGCACCTCCCGCCGCGCCGGTACGGTTCCTCTCCCCATCTCTCCCTCTCTCGCTGCGTCCCTTTGCCGCCCGGGATTCTTGGGCGCGCCGGGTCTGCCAAGTGAATGGATTGGGCTGACGAGCTCTTGGTTGCGCAGATGACCCCAAGAACGCGCACCTGTGGGCGCTCGACGGCGCCGCGGAGCGGCTCACGATGGTGCAGGTCGACCTGCTCGACCGGGCCAGCCTCCGCGCCGCCTTCGACGGCTGCGACGGCGTCATCCACACTGCGTCGCCGATGCACGACACCCCCGTAAGTAGCGGCCGCTCGGTAGTATATCCTCCTCTATTTCCGCCGGGATGAAGCTGACGGAGGTTGCGTCGTTCGGCAGGAGGAGATCATCGAGCCGGTGATCACCGGGACGCTCAACGTGGTGGAGATGGCCGCGGACGCCGGCGTCCGGCGCGTGGTGCTGTCCTCCAGCATCGGCACCATGTACATGAACCCCCATCGCGACCCGGACGCGCCGCTCGACGAGTCGTGCTGGAGCGACCTCGACTACTGCAAACAGACCAAGGTCAGACACCGATCCAACTTAATCTATCCACCCGATCTTGCCTGCGAACCGCCATTGACGCCCCGAATGACGGCAGAACTGGTACTGCTACGCCAAGACGATCGCGGAGCGGGGCGCGTGGGAGGCGGCGCGGGCGCTGGGGCTGGACCTGGCGGTGGTGATCCCGGTGGTGACGCTCGGCGAGCTGCTGCAGCCGACCATGAACACCAGCACCAGGCACATACTCAAGTACCTCACCGGCGAGGCCAAGGCCTACGTCAACGAGTCGCAGGCCTACGTGCATGTCAAGGACGCCGCCGAGGCGCACGTCAGGGTGCTCGAGGCGCCCAATGCCGGCGGACGGCGCTACGTCTGCGCCGAGAGGACGCTGCACCGCGGCGAGCTCTGCCGGATCCTCGCCGGGCTCTTCCCGGACCACCCGATTCCCACAAGGTACAATGCCGTCCTGCATTATTCAAACGAATGAATGATCCAAACTTCGTACTCCCTGTTCAGCCGACAGTTAGAGACGCAAATAAGCAACCAGATACAATAGATAATTCTTCCAAATTAAAATAGCAAGTAGAGTACTATTCCTGATTCGTAGTACTGAATTAAGAATAGATCTTTCCACGATCTTGCTTGCAGTTGCTCCGTTGATAGAATCTTCCACGAATGTGCTAATGTTTTTACACAATCTTTGCTTGCAATTGTTCCCTTGATAGAATCTTTCCACGAATGTGCTAATGTTTTTACACAGTCTTTGCTTGCAATTGTTCCGTTGATGGAATCTTTTTCACGAATGTGCTAATGTTTTTACACAATCTTGCTTGCAATTGTTCCCTTGATAGAGCACAAGTTGTTGCTAGTTGCCTGTAACTTTCGTAAAACGAAAGCGATGGCTTTGCTTCGCCTTAAAGACAAAGTGGACTCTGTTGAGATTTCATCCTCAACTTTTGAAGCTTCTCAACACACTAAACAATGACTTAATTAGCTGGGCATCTTTTGACAGTGACAGTCTAATCCTTCACTAACCTGCACAGATGCAAGGACGAGGTAAATCCGCCAAAGAAGGGTTACAAGTACACCAACCAGCCTCTCAAGGACCTTGGCATGAAGTTCACCCCTGTGCAAGAATACCTCTGTGAAGCGGTGAAATCCCTGCAAGAGAAGGGATTCATTCAGAAGGCTTCTGGCACCAAGGTACGTACAAACCATAGCACCATATAAAACCATCTCAACATACAGGGCGATCGTGTACGTATGAGACCTTGCATTTCGAACATCTCAAGTTACTTCGAGAGGAGTTCGAAAAAAAAGGTTTCTTCAGAAAGGAGGATCAAAATAGAACAGCCACATGCATGATAGCATTGATACTCGTATCACCTGCTACCAATTTGATCAAACACGCATTCCTGATGCGCCCTTTCTGAAGATGTATAGCACACATAGAGGTCCTCACTGTGTCGTCAATTTTTGTTGCAGGTGCCTGCTAGTAGAGGGGGTTCGCGGCCTCAGAATTCAGCGGCGCCCGTGTTTATGTCGAAACTTTGATAGGCTTCCGCACAAAGTAACAATGCAGTTCGCCGTCATGGGAATTGTAATTCATTTGATTAAGTGATATGCTGCTGGCTTTAATAGGCTTCTTGTACTGTATGTATCAAGCTGCCGAGTTTGTGTAGCAGCGCCGTGTTGACCTGCACTGTTGCCTGGAACTGTACACCGCTACAGAGCAACTTCAGTGATGCATGCGAAATATTTTCCCTGGTCGATGTTCTCCCCCAGCATCTAGTTGTTCATCTTGTCTGACTCAGCGGGTACAACAAACCGATCAAGTTGGCACTTGGCAGCCCTCTTTGAACTCTCATTCGTTGAGCCATGCTGTTTTGGCCAGCTTCTGCTTGTTGTTCGTGGTGATCTTGTGTATGCCTCCTCTAACTCCCTTTTTGATCTCGTGTATGCATACCTGTGGAATCAGTTTCATTCAACACAGAGATTAACCATTCAGTGAACCAAGTGCTTCTTATCTGATGAAGAACCAACTATCGCCAGTGATACAATGGTTGCATCGTTAACTGAGCCATGTGCCTTCAAACTGCATGGACAGTTTATTACAATATCGTTACATAATATGTTTTGCATTTGGAAGTTGACTAGCACTTCATTGGAGGAGTTTTGCTATCATGCTACCTTTTTGATAGGAGTTGAATCCGTATGGGTCGAGGAAGACCCAAGAAAAATTCCAGTACCCAACAATTCCAACTGTACAAAGAAAAAACTATCACAAAATACGCAGAATCATTTCAAAGTTACATCAAGATTATAACATTTTGGAATTCGATAGTTTTGCATACTGTTATTATACCTCCATACAGACCATGTGTGAAGGACTCTTCCTGCTGACGCATAAAATCAAACCTCAGCACGTTTAAACAAGAAATAATCCCAGCACGTTCAACATATACTCCTATGCCAATTCGCGGTACGTGTATACTCTCTTCCTGCCGAGTGTATTTCCCAGCCAAGACTATCATGAACACAGGTGCAGTGCATACATGCACGACACGGCGGCACCATATGCATGCATGGTGGGATCGACAGCGCACGCCTAGAGGCAGGACAAACCTGCAGCATGCAGCAAGGCTACGACACTAGGCGTGATGCCTCATCGAGTGTGGCAGGTGAGGCAATCGTACTGTCATGTCCTTCTTTCCGCCAGCATTGGAACATGATGATTTGATTCTTTTTTTTTGAACATGTCGACAATGGCTTAACAGTTCACACCAGGTCCTGTTTCCACAGAGGCTATTAAGGATCGACCCAATCAAAGAAAGAGGGCTGTCTGTGGCTTGACTGAAATACCAATAACACATATGTTTGTAATTCTCCTGATAAGTTACACCAGTTGCCTCCCAGAGTTGGTGGTTTTCAAATACATAAGCATTATTGAACAAAACTGACAAGGAGTTGATTTTAATGGCTTATATGAAGCCATGCACATACACGAGTTGACATAAATCCAAAATTAAATAAAAATAGAGGAATTATTCTAACCATAGTTATACTCCCTTCGTTCCTAAATATTTGTCTTTCTAGAGATTTCAACAGGTGACTACATACGGAGCAAAATGAGTGAATCTATACTCTAAAATATGTCCGTATATATCCGTATGTGATAGCCACCATTTGAAATTTCTAAAAAGACAAATATTTAGGAACGGAGGGAGTAGTTACGACCAATACCATATATCATGAAAATGGCTGGAGAGTGGATGCATGATGTACATATTACTAGCTAGTTCGTCTTCAAAAAACTTGTACACACAGTATACTTGAATAGAATCATAGGGAGATATGAGTATAAAATTCAAACAAAAGTAGCTAAAACTATTTGCTATTTGCTGCGAACTATATCAGATTTCTTCTATGGGCCGGAATGCTTTAGAGATAGTACATTGACATAATTAGCTGCAATAGGGGTTCCAAGGAGCCATCTTGCCACTGAGTGTATGGTAAACTTACATGTAATAAGGTTCATTATAAGAACTTCATTTACTGATGTAAAGCTGCCCCGGTGCAAGATTTCTTTGTTTTCCCTTTCATTCCGCATGTGACTTAGCTTGTTACATTTTTTGTGTGTGAATTTTCTCTTCACTGGATGTAGATGAGCCTGGGCTTAGAAATGGATATTCATTAATAACATTTCACTACAAACGAAATGAGCTTTGTGTATCTTTTTTATTATCTTATGCATTCATGTGTTTACAACTAACAGGGTGTTCAAATACGGTTTTCACCAACCTATGAAAGCTAGTCTCATCACTGGCAAAGAGGAAATTCGAACTAGGGCATATCTGCCTGGTTTTTGGCATTGTCCGTTCCAACACAGGAATGAATATCCCTAATCATACACTTCCTCCATCCCAAAATAAGTGTCTCAACTTCGTACTAAAGTTAGTACAAAGTTATACTAAGGTTAAGATATACACTTAGTTTGGGACGGAGTGAGTATATACCTAAGAGAATGATCCTCACTTTTTCTAATTATCTCATCATGCATGCTCAAATCCCACATCATCAAAATTGTTGTAGCTGTTAGATTTACCAGCTTGATCCACTAGCATCCATATGACCTATGCATGACAATCCTCTACCACAAACATGCATTAGTGCATTTCTAAGTGAATTTTAAATCACATTGCATTTAATTGTGACGTGCACAACTTTTCATGTCAAAATTTTCTTTTTTCTTATGCAAAATTTTCTCAAGTAGTTTAAAACGTAAGAACCAAATTAGTATTCTACACGATATTTGGAAACTATATATCCAATTCCGCGGCAAACACGTAGCGTATCGTCTAGTATTGCAAGTTGTTTACTTACAGTCTTGCAAGTATAGTAGGACAACCCTATCTTCCTTAACATAATAGATATCTAGTTTCTCACAGTTATTGCCTCTTATCTATCCATTTGAACTAATATTCCCTAAACTTGAATTAGGTGAATATTCCACATCTATGAGTTCTTCACCCTTTGGGAGAGACTTTCTCCCTGTTGAGCTACAAAGGTGAGGACATTCGGAAGCTTACGGAAAACTCCTGCTACGCATCCTCTGCGTACTATGCCCAATTCATAGAAGGCTGGGAGAGTAGCCCAGCGCTTCTGCTACAGCCTTGTTTGTACATAACTTTATTTTTCTTCTCCTTAATCAGTGAAATATAGCAAACATCCTTGCGTCTTTGTTCAAAAAAAATATATAGCAAACTTCTGCCTTTGTTTAAAAATAAGAAAATACTGTACAGAAAACAAAAATATTTATTCATAAACACAATGGAAGAGAACATGAGTGCAACGACATGCATTTCCCATGTTGGATGGCTTATGTAAGGTTAGTTACAATAGTTGAACACGCATATATTCTCTTTCTATATGTACAATTATACACCTCTCTAAATGTATGCCATTTTTATAAGGCATATTTTGAACAACACATAGATTATGTAATAGAGTATCCAGTATTGGAAAAAGCACCAGAGAGAGTGACGACAAGATATCATTTTAATTAAGTACTCCCTCTATCAAAATATAAGACGTTTTTTGACACTATAACAGTGTCAAAAAACGACTTATATTTTGATACGGAGGGTGTATCATTTAAAGGTGAGAGAACAGTATTGTCTGGTTAGTCATATACACATGCTCAAGAATGTTCTATAAAGAGAATGAACTCAATAAGGGAAAATTTGAGGAATACCATTAACTATATAAGATTCACAAGTTATAGTAGTTATGAATAAGATTGCAAAACAAACAGTTTTTTTAAGACAATGCCCATCAATCGATGTGAGATTTGCTAGACCCTGCGATTCCGGCATCAATATCATGGTGGCTTTTGAAACAACAATTGTTTATCTCTAGAATTGTTAAACATTTCCCGAACTAGCTATATAGCACAGCGACAACACATCAGAGCAATCATTCACACTCAAAATGAAGATAATTTCTTCGAACATGTATGCGACATATTAGCAAATACTTCCTGATTAAATTACTATCATGATAATTTTCGTTATCTACTTCTGATTTCCAAGATATAAACTACGAGTCAGCTCAATAGTAAATAATATATACTCTAAAGAAGCTTCAACTCAATTTCAGTGGTTCCATAACTTAAAATGGATGCTACACAGAAAATCACCTTTTATATATAGTTCGAAAGCATGCACATTTATCTACAAGTCGAATTATAAACACAATTTGATAGTAAGACTCTAAGGATGACTACGGTGCAATGTCTAAAAGTTCTCCCTTTTACATCTCTTTCCTTCAAGAAGCATTCAAAAAAGGTAGATCAAAGATGAAATAAGCCACAAAACGATTTAGAATTACTATTTTTGAAGCAAGTAAGAAGGGGAGCCTTGGCGCAGTGGTAAAGCTGCTGCCTTGTGACCATGAGGCCACGGGTTCAAGTCCTGGAAACAGCCTCTTACAAAAATGTAGGGAAAGGCTGCGTACAATAGACCCAAAGTGGTCGGACCCTTCCCCAGACCCTGCGCAAGCGGGAGCTACATGCACTGGGGCTGCCCTTTTATTTTTGAAGCAAGTAAAATAAACACTACGATATGTATCTTGTCGCATGAAATTGGGTAACAATTTTCAAGGCGAATCTAGCATGATAACTAAGATACTCAGATTAGTAAACCAGATTACTTAATCCAACCACGGCTGAATCAGTGGCGAATCTAGAAAAAATTGGAGGGCGGGCTGGGCTGCCTGGGTCATGCAAATATATGTTGGATTGGGCCTGCAAGTAGTTGGGCTGGGCCTTAAAACTAGTAGTAGAAACAAATTTTACAATGCTGGAGGGGGGGCTTGAGCCTGTTAA
>NC_041390.1:133131515-133132943 GCF_002162155.2 Triticum dicoccoides | reverse complement strand
TCTGCCATAATTTGCACAAATTTTGTTAACTTGGACACGTCGCACATATGCTTTCCACATATGTAATGCTATCCTATGCTTTTATATGAGGACATCTAGGGGAAAGGGACGATGAAAGCAAACATATGCTGGTTGAAATTTGTGAAAAACAAGGTGAATCTGAATTAGATAGAAATATGCCAACATGAAGTAACATGGTAGCTAAAAACTAATGCGCTTATGAGTAAGGTAGCTAAAAAGATAAAATAATAATAACTTTCATAGTGAAATGAAGGAATAAGAAATAATACATCACATCAACACAATGTATCCACAGAAATAACTACATTTTTATTGAACCACAGAAAACTAACACGTAGATAGCTAGAAAAAACTGCCACCACAAACAAACTTAGCAGGAGGATGTTGACAATTTAATGATTTACCATCGCTTGGAAAATGGGTCTATGGATATATGTTAGACTAGCAATTAACTTGTCTAAAGCGTGCATCACCTTGAATCACATCAACCAGATCATTCAAGAGATTAGGTTTTATTACGTGTCATTTATTTCTCCACGCAAAGTGATATGGCTGTGCTTAGGTAGGTTACTAGACGCGTTTCAGATTCTTCTTCACAAGTCAGTGTTCAACAACAAGCAAGATGGACTTTTTTTTCTAGAACTGAAGAACGGCTTCAGTTAACCAAGCACACATATTAGTCATCTGGAGACTTATTTTTATCAACTTCTCACTCATAGACCAAATCACATGTATGTCAAAGCAAGGAAAACTAAATTGTATAGAGATGCAACCAATAACACATCTTAATGACACCCAAAGCAGCTGCAGTTCGCACCATCAGAAGGAGGCACCAGATAGTACAACCAACAAAAGGGGGCTAAAGAAACCATGGGAGTGGTACCTTGTCCAAATTGATGGTGCAGCTTGTTACGTTCGCTATTAACATGATGCTCTTATCCTGGAAAAAAGAACAGTGGAAGAAGGATCACCGGTGAGTAGCAGTGAAATCACAAACAAGGTGGAAACCAAAATATAACCAAGGAGCTCTCATCATAAAAAAGAAAACAAAAACTTGAACAGATGAAATGAAAATTAAAGCAAACAGACATAAGCAAGCCCCCATCAGTAAAACTGCAACAGCAGGAGTTACAGTGCACCCTTTTACAGCGTGTGTGTGTGAGAGAGAGAGAGAGAGAGAGAGAGAGACCAAATGCCAAAGTGAGAGAAAGACAAGAGGCCTAACCTAAGATGCAAACTAGATCTGGCAAAAGCAAAGTGAGGCCACCTTCCTTGCCAAATATGGCTCATCTCTTAGCTTACTCCATGCTCCATTTTTACCCCAACAAGAACTTGATGAAGCCCCACCACCATGGCTAAAACCTGCTTCCATGGAAAACAAGGCAACAGGAAAGAAGAAGGGGGGTT
>NC_041390.1:133042636-133131245 GCF_002162155.2 Triticum dicoccoides | reverse complement strand
CATGATTCAGCTCCCAAGGCGAGTACAACTGCAAAGAGAGAAGATAAAACAATTTGGGGATGAAAAAAACAAGTAACAAATCCAATCATTTATTCCAGTACTACAAGCGCCTACAGCTGCCACTCCTTACAATTACCACTAGCATCCGTATCACTCTCCTCGGTAGTAGTTCCCAGGAGCAACTTGACTGAAAAGATCAAAACAACAGAGCATTTTTTTTACTTCATTTTTTTGCGTGCGCACACATCTAAAGAGATAAGGAAGTGGCATGGTAAAGTCGGAGAAAAGCCAGAGTACATGTCGCATGCGTGTTCTGCCTTTCTTTTGTGGCTGAGTTCCTCTCATAAGCAGGGGTTAACCTTCCTTTTTGTGTGGAAAATTATGAACTATTGAATTGAAATTGAGTCGAATTAGTTCTACATACCCACCAGTGGATCTGAATGTAACGTAAACTCCTGATAGAAAGAGGCTGACAGAAAGAGGAGTGAGCACGCGGCGAAGACGGCATACATGTTATGCCGGCATCACGCCGTGTGCTCACTCTCTTCTGTCAATCTCTCGAGGGCCTCCCCACACCAGGAGCTAACATTACTTCGCAGATTGCACAGCCGAAGAACAAATTCCGCCACAAAAGTATCAAACAACCCAAAAAATCCAAAAGGAAACCCAAATAAAACCTCCGAACACAACAGGAAATGGGAGAGGTTTTTTCTTCTTGGATCCGGTGAGCGGCCGCCGTACTGGAATTGAAAGGAGAGGTGATGAGAGAAAGGGCTCTTGGTGCTTGGTTTTGGAGCAGAGGAGATGGATGGGATAGGTGGTCGTACCTCCAGTGCTGAGCCCTCCCATGGATTTAAGTACTACCGGGAGTAGTACCCATGCTGCGGCTGCCAAGGAGTAGTAGTTCCAATCAGCAACAGTTGACACTACAGTATGCATCTTTACTTAACTGTCCATAATATTATATTCTTTTGGCAGTCGTACATAGTACAAATATCCCACCTAAAACGAATTAAACCTAGCACTGTTCATAGTACGTCAAAACTATAGCTAGTATCTCAAACGAGGCTTTATAATTTTATGTCTTCAGTCCATTTTAAGTTTTAATGACCATAGTTTCTTTTTTTTTGTCTCTTGGGAATTAAATCTGGATAGATCAAGCTACTCTCTGCCAGCCAATTCACACAGCCAAGAGTATCTGGTTTGATCTCATGATATCCTAGCTGGCTATCGTGTATACCATAGAATAAAAGGATAGGTGAGTTATCTGCAACTGTCCAGCATCCATGAACACCATCCATGGTGGTCCCTCCGCTGTCTATGGCTTTTGCTGCCCCCTGCCTGTTTTGTATATATATTACACACAAGAAACTGCCGGCATCGACCGTCCTACATCATATGTGTAAGAAGACATCAGGCAGACTAATCAGCTATCAACACAATGGCAGTAATACATAACAGAGACGGAGATAATTCATAATGGATTGAGCAAGAATACCAATAATGCTAGCAACCCACATACACAGCTGAAAGGTGATGCAATGCAACTATACTGTCCAGATGTGTCCAAAGATCAAATAAATACGCCACATATTCTTTTTACATGTCTTGAGTGCTTGGATATTCAATATTCAACATATACCCTTGTCACATAGTTCATGGACCGATGTTGACTTAATTAACTATGCGCTGATGCCATTATTACCCATCACAATCCCTCTCTTATACATATTAATACATGGCCCCACATCATGTACAAAAAACCATTCATAAAAATCTAAGAACTTGAATAAAAAACGAGAGATTTGCCAGCATAAATATGAAGAAAGGCATAGCCTTCACTGTGTACCCTCACAACGAGATTTAAAGGAAGCAAGAAGTTCACTTCTCACCCCCGGCCTCCCTCTTAAGTTGACATACTCCCTCTTCTATAAATCCCGGCGACTAGAGACACAAACTTCAGTGGCTATCATCGGCAAAGATATAAAAAGGAATCTCATGAAAAAACTGATAAAAAAAAAAGAAAAACACGGCCACCTCCCGAGTTAACATGTTGATTCTCTTTTCTTTATAAGTAGGATTTGTACACAAACGATCAGGTAAAGAATATATTGGATTTAAGTCAAATTTTCAGGCATGTTGACCTAATTATTATTCTTTGAAATGGACCTCACACATTAATCAAGAAGAAAATTGTTAGTTAACTCACAGAAAACCAGGCAAAAACCGATACAAACATGACCACATTGATCTAATTTGGTGTATCAGAAAATTTTCAAGTGCCAACGTCAAGGCTCTTGGGCCTTCTCGATTGTCCACTAAAACTACCGCCGGCCCTATTCGCAAAAAAAAAAAAACTACCGCCGGCCCTAAATAAATTGTCATTCGTTGGTGGGCGGTGGGGAGAGACCGGAGGTACTCATGATTTTCGAAAATAGAACTAGAGTGGTAGAGACGCATGCAAGCTTGCCGGAGATGGCACAGAGGCATGTGAATCTTCAAGGACGCCTAAAGATCAGAAATCTAATTGGACAAAAAATAAGAGGTAGTTGAGTGTAGCAAGTCAAAAGAGCACTTTCAAGATCTACCACTGCACCTAGTCCATCCCATGTTTAGTCTTAGTCACTACTGACCAGTTTGATTACGATCTATACTATTAAAGAACATGGTTAAAGAAGGCTTAGAAAATTGTTCTTTCAAAAGCTCTAGGATATTACCTTAATTAATGAGCTGATGTTACATCCTTAAAAGGACAGAAATTCGCTTTCATCATTTTTACAAAAAAATATTAATGAGAGAGAGAGAGAGAGAGAGAGAGAGAGAGACAGAGACAGAGAGGTTACCTTAATGCACTGCTTAGTGATTACTGGCAGTCATCGGTGCGTGTGGTACCGAAGGCATGCCCCGATGCGATGTGGTCGCCGGCGGTAGGCCCCAAGACGTTATCTTGTGGTACCTTTTCCCATCATCCAATAGGAGCAGCCATTTTCAACCCCCACGGCCGCGAAAGGTGGCATGCGTACGCCCTGGTCTTCCCTCTTTCCAGTAAAGAATCCGGCCGGGAAAAGTAAAAAGAAAAAGAAGCAGTGTGAGGGCAAGAAAAATCACCTAGAAATATATAGAAACGAAAAGGCATAATCGCCTTTTTCTCCTATTTTCTCTGCGTCTCGTTCTCGAGGTGACCCTCGGCAGTGGTAATCGTAAACAGCGGGCCGTGTCGGATAGATTAGAAACGGCGTTGTCGAGCCTTGATTGGCCGTGCTAACGGTGGGCCCACGAGCCCCAACCCTTTACGTGGCTAGGTGTGAGTAGCCACAGGTGCGTGGGGCCTTGCTGTCCGGCCTCCCAGAGGGCTTGGAGCCTCGTCCTGGGCGGTGCGCGATGGCGGGTAGATTGGCCGCAGTACAGCAATGTCTCTTGGTAATTTGAAACTTACAATCATACCCTTGAGATTGGGTTATTGTCAACGACCTCCCTGCCTATGGACAGTAACGTCTGTCTGGATGTTTCGGAGCACAACAAGTTGATTTAAAAAATTTAATTGCTCACAAAGAAATGGGAACATTTAATCCAAATACCCTCTTAAAAAACCAGCGTGATTTCAGCAGCTTATGGCAGTTCGGTGGATTATATCTTAAGCCAGGTCATATGAACAATTGATATATGCAGATATACAACTCTTCTTGTAGCTTTTCAAAAAAAAAAACTCTTATGGTAGCTTGTACGCTCTCCATCCCAAAATATAATGCCATATATTAAGCCATGAAATAGGTCATTCATAATGTATTAGTCTCAGTTTTTTACTCCGAATATTATTAGGTCTTGTTAGGACAAACCTTTGACCAACAATTACATTATTAATATGTAACTTTTGTGATACAAAATCATAATCATAAAGATACTTACGAATACGAATCTAATGGCACCAATTTTATGTCATATATTACATACTAGTAGACTAATTAATTATTGGTTACAGGCTTGTCCTCACGAGGCCTGATTTGCAGAGTAAAAACATGAGTGAGTATTCGATACCGTAATGTTGTAAAAAATATATATATACTTAATAAAACTTTACAAGGGTTGATTTAGGACAAAATTTACTTCTTATATTCTGGAAATGGTAGAGTGAATTCTTATTATAGCTAAATGAGTTATAATTCAATATGTTCTATGAGATAAAAAGGGTATAATTTGACTCTGGTTCCATTATACGAGTCGTGTCTAAGGTTAAAATACAACATATCTCTTTTTTGTCAACAGTTGGTAGTACATGTTTGCCTAGTTGGCATGTTTTAGATACAACTGATGTCACTACATCGCGTGTTGCGACCATAGTTGCCAGGAAACCGTGTCGCCCGGGTCGAGGAACGGAGGCATGGGTCACCACACCTCCGGGGCGAGGTGTGACGTAGGGCATACCTCTCTGACGTCATTTTGAGACATGGATCGCGATCCCCATTCCGATAAGTTTGGGTCGATGACCCGTAACAAAACATGACATGGAGGGAAAGATTCAGTTGTTTTACTTCAAAAGAAAATTATTTTCTTGTGATTCTTTCCTAATACCGCTTAGAGGGAAAAACGCCAGAAACTTCACATTTACAAATCTAGCACAACACACTAAGATGGCAATCTCCTCATTCCGATTATCTTCACAGGAATCATTACTCGAAACTTTCCCCAGACGTCTTCCCCTAAAGCTCCAACAAAACATGGCTTCGTTTTATAATCTCCCACGCGGTGCGCCGGAGCTCATGGTTCCAAGAACTCCAGCGCCCTTCCGTTGGGCCGCTGCTCCCTCCTAAAGACATGCCTTCCCTATTCCTTACTACCAAGCAACCAAGCCATGGCCAACGATGGTGAAAGCATCGGAGTAGGGTAGGGCATCACGAGACCTTCTAGTCGGCGTACTAGCAGTGGCGGAAGAGGGTCATGCAACAGCTTGATGATCGGAAGTTAGATGAACAAAGTCCAAAATCTTTCACGGATTAGATTGCCTGGTAAACCTCCATGAACTCACCACTGTCTATCGACCCCGGATTAGGGAATAGACCGTTGCGCCTCGAACCAGGCTACTATGATTGTGACCACTCCCCACATGCATCAAATATTGCATTAAATGTCTTAAGTTCCAAAACACGGGTTTGGTTGGTACACATAGTAAGGTTGCCACACTTTGCCACAACACAAGATAGGCAAGTTTGACCATTCAAATATAGGTCCTATGTGCCATTGACTTGGAAAAGTGTGACAAAATTATATCAAGTGTGGCACCGATTTTGACCGTTTCAAAAGAATAGTTAGAAATGCGTACGAATATATAGCCGAGAGGAACGAAATGACATTGGATTGTTCCTCAGTTGAAAAGAGATGTCTTGAGCAATTAGAGAAGCACTTTGATAAACAGATTTGATCTTTACCGATCTCTTGCTACCAGAAAGGAACTGAACTGGCTTCCCCGGAGAGAATGGATTAAGTTTAGATATGTATTTGAAAGAAAAATGACAAACATTGCCATACTTAGTATTTGAACCAAACAGGCCCTTAATTCTATAAGCTTCAATGTAACACCATACTAAACCTGAATACTTTGAGTACTACCGAGTGCGACAGGCAACAAGATCACACCGCATCTGAATATACTAGCTCCAAAGTATAGAGATTCTCTCTTGTTACTAGAGTACTTTCAATGAATCTTCTCCCATATGCATAGAAAAGAACAAGTTGCTCATGTACACTATAGACGTCAGAGCAAACTTTGAAAAGGTTACATCAGATTCAGCCCAGCCATTCTTTAGATTGGATATTTGGATGTACAAGCACGTGTCAATTTTCTGTTGGTTGGGTTGTGGACGTACTATGACATTTCGTTATGAACAGTAGTAGCTAGACACTGACAGATGCCAGGTACTAGGATCGTATTCTTATCTACACATAAGCAAACAAGTACAAGGGTGACATCTCCCATAGCTGCATCTGAGCTGACAAATCTGAGTTCGATCTCATCTCATCTGCACTGTGCCTTTATTGTAAATTTTAAATAGCTAGTACTCCTTGACTGTTTTCCTTCATACGAGGGTTTTTGGTTCTTGTATTTACTTTGATAACTTGGAGTTTTCACTTTTCACTTAGTCTCAACTACACTTTATTTTCCGACAGACAGAACATGATGATGATGTATAGCAGCCCTGTTGTTCTAAAAATAAGAGGGAAACTAGCCTCACCTGATTGTTCAAAAAGATATTCAGCTTATGCCTTTTTAAAATAGACATCGAACTAAACATCTAAGTGTACAAGTAATTCTTTCCAAAATATTATTTTCTCTTATTTACCACATAAACTTTATGCAGAATTTTCAAAACAGCATATTGCATGAGTAATTCTTGATAATAGTAAGTAAATAATACGAAGTAAAGGTCAAATAATTTACATACCTGGGAGATGCAAATCCCAACTCAAGAAAATATCCCGACTATAAACCATTAAAATATGGGTGCTTGGGCATGAACCTTTGTGTCATCGAGGATAATACCAATGTGAATATCACACCTAATTATATCAAAAGAAGATTTCAGAACTATTGGATAATTTAGATGGAAATTTGAAGTATGTATTAGCAAGCAAATAAATCTTAAATAACAAATACTACGGAATTCACAGTCCATCTACTTCGATTGGTTTTGTATACCAAAGCCACCTATAAGAAAAATCCAATCGATTAACTTTCCAGCATTTCGAAGGAATATTATTGTTTACACTGATTCTAGTCTCTTAGAAGCTCTATAGCTCCTTTAAAATGGCAAGGCATATCAAACTTCTGGGATTTCAGTACTGCAAAATATTCTTTCGAGCCCCTAAGAGAATTTTGTTACGAGGCCAGAGTCTCCATAACAATCCATTTTTCTCCTGAAACCATGGTGTAATGCAATCAACGACCCCTAGTCTCCATTCCCAGTTTTACGTGGGAATGAAACTAACATTCGGGCAAAAAGAAAAATGCAACGACTAAAAGTTATTGGGCAGAACTGAAAAAAGTGAAAATTAAAGTCACTGCTAGAGTATTGATCGATTTACACGCAAATTTGATTTTCCCTCTAAAATTACACACCACGCATAGAAAGGTAAAACTATTTAGCGTGTCTTCACCACAAAGAAATTATTTTATTTGTGGTTCCAACTACTATAGGTATCAACAGCTTGCACCCACCAGCGCTGCTATGGTGCGTCCCAGAACAGTTGTGACAACATGCGACCATACATTAATAACCATTTAAACTAAAAAACCTCACAAGGTTCTGTGAAGGAAATTCTGTAACTATCTATCAACTCTGCTACAATACCAAATGGAGCCTACTCGTTTGAACTCATTATACAACAGTGCAGGGGATTGCTAAATCTCAATCGACTAAGACTTAACAAGTCTCAATCGATGCTATATTTGCGGGATCTTACGTGAAGATCCGTGCAAATTTTATTTTTATTTTTTATTTTTTATTTTATGCCACTGACTTAGACTTGCTTAAGTCTGGGTCGACTAAGACCTAGCCACACCCAACAGTGTAATATGAACACGGATAACACACCATAGCAGTAGCAAGAGTTAAACAATTAGGAAAGCAGGAAGGACGTGACAAGTCAAGCATATACTAGACGAGACTGCATGTCTTGATGCAGCTATCCTGTAGCAAAACAAATCACAGTCCCATTTAATTAGAATCTATGTAGTGAGCACTGTTGTGAAACAGTGATGCATGCATCTCGTGTTCAGTACCAGGAACATCTTAAACCACATGTGAGGCAGTGCAGAAGCTAGTTGTGTCTATCCTTCAGAATTTTTTGTATCTGGAATAGTTTTATACTCCGGAAATAGACATATAGCTTCCTCGCACTGGTGGGTTCGACCACTTGCATGTCGTGTAACCTGTGACTGCAAAGGTGTTGCAGATGTGACTGGGATGGCACTTGCAGGCCAGCCAGCATTTAGATAGACCATTGAAGGCGATGCCGGACCAATCTACTGGTCGAGAGCCGTTAGAAGAATTCAGAGTCATCCAGGTACAGTATTTTTTTGTGCTACAGAATAACCACACATCCTTTGACACCTAGGCAATCTCTTTCCCGAAGAGAATAGATGCAATGTCATGTTGTGATAGCTCTTTTCCCCATCGTAGTCGGTAAAGCAAAAGATAAGAGAACAAAGCATCTAGTAGCTTGTAAGATCAGCGTGGCCGGCCGACTGACCAGACAGATCTTGAAAACAATGGAGCTAGCAGGATAAGTGATGTAACTGACAGTGAAACATGAGGCACTGTTAACCAAAGGAAAACCAGCATTACCTTGCCCTACCAAGGCCACTGCTTTGGTCTGATCCCTCTTTTCCGCAGCGACACAATTTGTTGACACCCGAAACTTTTACGATTCTTCCCCCCTGCATTTCAGAAGACGACCGTTTTGACATGGAACTGAACGGCTATCCGCAACAAGCTAGGACCACCGGCAAGAGGAGCATGGGAAGGACACTCACCAGCGATCCATAATAAAAGGTCGGCCTAAATGTCACGTTAAGATTGAATCTCGCTGAGTGCCCCGTGGAACCTACATGTGCCAATTGCTACTGCTGCACAGACAAGTTGTCAAAGTCAAGCTTGGTGCGCCACACCATAATTTCTCGCAGGACCTACATGAATGTCCGACCCCTCCCCTCCGTGATTCTATGGTATGGATTCATTGCTGCGTTCTGGCACTCGACCAGATCAGCAGTGATTCACGAGAGGGTCTGCTAGCTGGTTAACTGCACCATGCACTGTTCTAGAATCAAAGAAACAACTACTTGGAGGACCTGATGTCTCAAATAAACTCACAAACTACCTTGACTTGCATGGGCCCATGGGACCAACTTTACTATTACTTGCAAGAGGGAGTGGTTAACCTTAGAGACTATTGAACAATGCAAATACCAGCAGGACAATCTACGGTCAGGTTGATTTACGCAGAATAAATTTATGTGGTGTCAGCTCCTGAGCTAAATGGTCTTTGCTGACATATAAGGTGGTGTTTGGTTTAGAAGTCCTAGGACTTTTTCCAGTCCCAGGACTAATCAAAAAAGACTCTCCAATAGAGTCTTTTTCTAGTCCCTGTAGAAAAAGTCCCTCCTGTTTGGTTTCTAGGGACTTTTTAGGGACTTTTTCTAGTCTCTGGGACTAAAAAGTCCCTGAACCAAACACCCCCTAAGCTTGATTCGAGCAAAATCAACTTTTGTTGATATGATGTATGCAGAAGAGGTACAAGACTCATCTAGACTCTAGTACAACGAGAGGACACACACAGTAGGATGAGGTTGCCACGTTCGTTTGCGGTCCACCGTTTAAAGTCTTCACCAACATCGCTTTCTTTGGGTGAATAAGTGCTGGCTTTAATAAATATATTAAAATTCACAATTTACAGATCTGAGCATTTGAATGTGATTTATCCAGTTCGAAAAGTCTCATCTTACGAATGTTTGGTCATTATCGCTGATTTTCATCCTTATGACACAACCCAACCATGGTACAATAAATCTATCCCCAAGACGCTTAGATTTTCCAAACCACCACTCAATCTTGCAGTGTTAATGCCACACTGCAGGCTTGTCTCTCCAAGCATAGGCTAGCTTGTAACAACAACAACATGGCAGCTTCTGATTTCTGATCATTTTGTATGACTTCGTATTTTATGGTTATCTGATTACCTTCCTATATTAGCGAATAGCAAGTGCCAACTGCCAAATAGACAGACTAAATATGACACAAGGATCCAATGAAAATATCTATACAAGCACCAACAAGTGGAAACAAGATCATATATATAACCTATGTGAAGTAGATAATAAACAGGAGATAGCGGCCGTAGATCAGTGCATATAAAATATCAGTGCAGCATAAAATCCTACGTAAACATACAGGATTCAAATAAATACACAGGGATCCACAGAATTATTAAGTTGAAAAAGAAAAACTAGAGTGATCAAATAAATCCCGTACCTTGACCTCTCATCTTCCCGCACACAGTGGCCGAAACTGTACCTCCGCAGCTTTTACTTCATAACAGGCTACAGCTTAAACTGTAAGCGATGTTTGGCCCAGCTGCACTGCGAACCTGCAGAGACGGCCCCCACCTCTCCGCCCCAGGCTCTAGTGAAGCTATAATTGTCCTCCATTATCCCCTTCCAACTGTCCTTCATCTCCTACCTTAAGCATCTCCAACAAACCACATTAAATCTCCATGCTTATCTCATCGTCTTGATTTCATTTTAGGAAGATTCTCCGCCACTTAATTTTTCTTTGTTGACTAATCTGTCTGTTCCAACAAACGTCTGAAATAATGGCAAGATTTCAATAACTATTTCTCAATCAAATAGAATGAAACATTCCTGATCGTAAGATAGAAAAACAGAAATGGAATTATTCGTTTTCTTCGGTCAAACAGTTGTTTGTTTTCTAGAAGAATCAAATATTCATACACCATTTGGAATGATAATTAGAACTTTAGTTGGGTGAACAAGCTATTTGATGGCCATGTCTTTCAACAGCATGGATCACACAGACGTGGACAATATTTCTTATTAAGCATTTTAACTGATATTACCAGAGTAGTTACATTCCCTGAAACATTCATTTTAACTGATATTGGTGGCTACTATCAGCGCATGAACTCTACAGTGAGACATGATTGGGCAGTTGGCATCAAATGGATTCACCGATTCAAGGCAAAACGGAAGGCTGTTGAGGTGATTCGGTAAAAAATAAAATTACCACAACAACCCAGCGACATAAACATAGCGCAACAGCTATGCAAACAGGATTCAATATGAGACAACTGCAATAGAGATCCACATGTATACATTCCAAAAATTTGATCAGAGCTGTGTGTAAGATATTGCAATTGACTCGGGAATCTACAGAGCACGGCATGAACAGGTAATAACTGCTCAGATTGTAGATGATGATCGGACACTTGATAGCTCAGATTGCAGAAACAGGCTCCAAACGTAATACAGAACAGGTAACTGCTCCCGCACATGCCTACCAATTCGACAAAAAAACTCGCTTCGTATCAAACGATGATGAACAAACCCCGACTCAGGAGGTGACTAATCAAAGCTATCAATCAAATGATCATAACGAAGCCACACGCAACTCTACTGCCCCGAAAACAAACCACACGAAGCCTCACTTCGTAGGCAGAGGCGCACAAAAATGCCGGGACGGAACCACAAACAGCGCCGAATCAATCACCGGCTCTCACGAACCTGAACCGTACGAATCGCCATCAGAATACACCAAACGACGCCCCAATTCGCCTCTGCCATCGCACGGTGTAAGCGGAGCGAATCCAGTAGAGCTACGAGGGAGAGGCTAGGGCGGAGCCAAGGAGGTGGGGGTGTCTCGAACCTGCCATGGATCGCGAGATGCCGGAGAAGGGCGAGGCGGCTGCGCGAGGCCGTGGCGATGGAATTCGCGGTGCTCTGCACCTCCTCCTCCTTCCATCGCCGCAGAGCGGGGAGACGAAGCCAATTTACCTGGGATTTTGGTGTAGAATACTGGGTCTGGACGGCTGTGTGAGCCGAGGCTTTTCCCTCTCGAGGGCGGTGGTCGGTGGGCGGTGGGCGGTGGGCGGTGGCGGATTGGCGGCAGTGACGGGAAGTGCGGGGAGGAGGGAAGGGAACAGGGAGAAGCGGCGGTCATGTGGTCGATTTGTGATGGGCTTCAAAGTCTGGCCCAATCGGGGCTTAATATGTCCTGCACTCAGATATATGGGCTGCCCCTTAAAAAAAAGCAATTATGGGCTTTTTTTTTAAACATCAGTACAGACACAAGCGCTCATATACACACGCATACACTCATCCCTATGAACGCACACACACACACCCTACCTCTATGAGCACCTCCGAAAGACTGAGTCGACATATCATCTTGAGATTTACGAAGTCAGCGTAGGCGCCTCGTCGTCGACGGGAACATCTCCTTCCGCTGAAAGCGTATCGCCGAAAATCCTGAAATAAATCCAGGAATAATGCGAGCACCAGGATTTGAACCCTGGTGGGTTGGGGATACCACTATCCACCTAACCAACTCAACCACAGGTTGATTCGCAAAGCAATTATGGGCTTGGAACCAACTGGGCTGTTCATTAAGATAACGCCGAAAAGGTATCATGACTAAACTGGGTTTTGACCTACATTGGATAAATGTGGTCATGGGCATGGTCTCTTTAGTCTCCTTTTCTGTTTGTTTTAATGGCGAGAAGCTTGACTCTTTTATACCCACTTGTGGTATCCGGCAGGGAGATCCAATCTCCCCCTACTTGTTCTTGATTGCAGCAGAGGGCCTTTCGTGTCTCCTTAAATCAAGTTCACAGTCGTCTCTTACAGGTATTCAGGTGGCTCCCTCGGCTCCCACCGTCAACCACCTCTTGTTTGCAGATAGCATGTTGTTATTTAAGGCAAGTGGGGAGAGCTCAACTATGGTATCAAACCTTCTTGATACTTATTGTTCTGCTTCTGGACAACGGATCAACAATGAAAAATTCTCTATTTTCTTCAGCAAGGGTTGCCCAATACAGACATGAGAAGTTGTCAAGAACAATTTGCAAGTACAGAACGAGTCTTTGAGTGAACGCTACCTAGGAATGCCTACAGATGTTGGCCACTCTAAAAACGGTACGTTCAAATATCTTCGGGACCGAGTGTGGGAGAAGATTAAGTGGTGGATGGAGAAGTTACTTTCTGCTGCTGGTAAAGAAGTTTTGATCAAATCTGTTGCACAAGCTATACCAGTTTACTCCATGGCGTGCTTCAGATTACCACGAGGCCTGTGTGACGGCATCATGTCTATCATTCGACAATTCTGGTGGGGTTCCAAGCCTGGAAAGAGAAAGCCCAGTTGGGTGGCGTGGAACATAATGACTATGCCGAAGCACTTGGGGGGCCTAGGTTTCCGTGACATGGAGATTTTCAACCTCGCCCTACTGACAAGGCAGGCATGGAGCACCCTAACAGATAGCAACTCACTCAGCGCCAGAATTCTCAAGGCAGTTTACTTCCCACACTGCTCTCTCCTTCAAGCAGAACTAGGATCGCACCCATCCCAGATATGGCGGGCGATTTTGGATGGTCGTGACATCCTGGCGCAAGGGGTCATCAGGAGAATTGGTGATGGGGAGACGACCGATATTTGGCGGCACAACTGGATCTCACGCGATGGTCTTAAGCGTCCCATATGCTCTCTAACTCAGAACCCTCCGGCGAGAGTGGCACAGCTTATAGATCCAACATCGGCAACGTGGAATGAAAACCTGGTACGTTCGGTGTTCACCCACTTTGACGCAGAAGAGATTCTACGGATCCTGCTTTGCACTCGCCGGGTGGGAGATTTCTGGGCCTGGCATGAAGAGCCTCGAGGTAATTTCAGCGTTCGTTCTGCTTGCCGAATGATTCTAAAAACGAAACACAGCATGGAGGCTTGGTTAGCTGAGGAGGACAGTACATCTTATGAGCATCAAGACACCAAGGAGTGGTCCATGATCTGGCACACGCAAGTACCATCCAAACTAAAGGTGTTCGTGTGGCGGCTAGCCCGTCATTCCATGCCCACGGGATCTGTCCTCAAACATCGTCATATGGCAACAGAGGACACTTGTTCGCTATGTGGGGCGACTGATACATGGAAACACACCCTCATTGCATGTCCGATGGCAACAAGTGTTTGGGCTTTGGCACCGGATGAGTTGGTCCAGCATATGGTTGAGCGCGAGGAGGATGGTCCGAAGGAGTGGTTGTTTGCAGTACATGAAATATTGACGAATGACCTTTTCGATCGCCTGGTGGTGACGCTCTGGGCACTTTGGTATGCGAGGCGTAAAGCAATTCACGAGAATATATTTCAGGCACCATACTTTGTCAATAGCTTCATATCAAAATATTTGGCTGAACTACGAGTGACCTGGCAGAGGCATCCTTCCTTGCCCCCTTCTACCAGCGCCCGACCAGCGCGGTGGCTTGCACCACCATCAAGTTACGCGAAGTTTAATGCCGATGCAGCGGTAAGCAGAAACGGTGGGACAATGGAGGTGATCTGTAGAGACGACGGGGGTATGTTTATGGGAGCCTCTACTCTCTCTTTTAGATACATTGTGGATCCCTCGACTTTGGAAGCACTTGCTATTAGAGAGGCACTTGCACCGGCAGATGATCTCTACCTGAGGCGCATCCAAGTGGCATCGGACTGCAAAACGGTGGTGCAGGACATACACAAGGAGAATTTGGCAAGCTATGGAGCAGTCATACATGAGATAGTTGAACGTTCTTTAGCTTTTGATTTCTGTAATTTCAGTCATGAGTTTAGGAGCTCAAACTTTGAAGCTCACAACTTAGCGAAGCATGCTTTATCTCTCGGTGGTGGCCGCCATGTTGGGTTAGGCCATCCCGGGAATTTACCATCCGTCCCTGTAAACATTGTGGCGACTTAATAAAAGCTTCGTGATGTTGCCTAAAAAAATATAAGTACACCACCCACCTATATTTTTCCACTTATATTTCTTTTCGGCGCTAGTCTTCATAGGAACATACTTATTTTCCTGGAGTCAGGGAACACCGAAAAATGTCTACCTCAAGCTCATGCGGCCTATGTGGTGCTAGGGATTTCTAGAGGCACTCCCTTCTGGACTGATGTATGTCACTAGTCAATGTGTACGTGCAATGCACGTTAATTTGAAAGTATATTAAGTGCATGCGGATAAATAAGTAGGATATTATTTTCATGTTACTATGTGATTAGCACAATATTTATCATGAAATTAATTGCATGCTAAACGTGTTGAGCGCTCGACATTGAACCAGTCTAGGTCGTTGGATTGACATGATTTGATGGCCGAGATTAATTGATCTGCCCCTTTGGATCTTTTTATATTGGTATAAATATAGATATAGATGATGTATATGAGCTTTAATGGATGAGGAGCTGGCTGATCATCTGCGGGAGTCGTACGAATCAAGTGCTAAACAACTATCGCATGACGCGTTTGTGAAGATAGTGGTGACCCTTTGGGCGACGTGGACGGCTAAAAGGAAGGCTATACACGAGGGCATTTTTCAGAGCCCGCACGCAACACACTTGTTCATCAACTGTCACTTGGCAGATCTAGAAGTAAACAAGGATCAACATCAAAAAAGAAGACAGCAGTGCACACCTCAGTACCGTCGGGCAGTGCTAGGCCAAAGGCTTCGCCGGTTTTTTTTGCAAAATCCATGTCGATGCTGGAGTATCAACACATCGCAGGAGAGGGACGGATGTGGTTGTTTGTTGTGATAGTACACGCAACTATCTGGAGAGTTCGACATTGGTGGTCGAAGGAATACGTGATGTTGCAGGAATGCATGGCATGCCGGGAAGCTTTTGCACTTGCCGAAGACCTAACCATCTCCAATTTTGTTGTGGCCTCCGATGCAAAGCAAATAGTGAAAGATTTCTCCAAAATAGCAATGGACTGTACAGCATGGTTATCAAAGAGATCAGAGCAAGAGAGACTGTGTTCAACTGTAACATCGTTTTCAAAGAGCATCGTTCCAATGGTGATGCTCATAGTTTAACTAAATTTTCGCTTTCCTTAGCTCAGGGGCTCCATGTGTGGCTTACTCACCCCCATAACCCTCTTTGTATCCCACATACTGTGGGATTTAATGAATGAATAAAGATTTTCATCCCTCAAAAAAATCTTTTCGAGAAGTTTTTAAAAAAATCTTTTTGAGAAATTTTTAAAAAAAATCTTTTCAAGAGTACATCATGGCGTACCATATTTTATTGAAGGCAGGAGACAATTATAAGAAACTACCTTTCACTATGTATAGCAAGTGTAGCACAAACCTGACTAATCCGAAGATTGCCAATGAGTTTGCTTAAACACGATTGCTATTGAATTTGTGTTTCAATCATTGGTTGGTTGATAAAATTATTCTATCAAATAATTATTCACTTGGTCATGAAGTTGCTCATGTGGATGTTGTATTTGAATCAAACACAGACATTTAACTAGTTCCTCTAAAAATTGCTAATGAATAGTAGTAAAGCTTTGCCGGATTGCCTAAAAAACCGGATTTTTTATCATTTATGACACTAGTGTGTCTCACTACTCAGTTTTGCCATTAGAAATTACTACTGCTCAAAAACGCCATCGCTCTGTGAGATGTTTTCTCAAAATGTCATTAGATATCTAAAAAATGCCATTGTTCCATTAAATGTTTGCTCAGAAATGCCATTAGACATCGTTATTGTTAGGTCAAACTCGTTGACCATGTTATATGACAAAAATAACATTGTACCCTGTTAGCTCTCTTTATATCACAATGATAAGTGTGGACCCCACTTGTTTGGAGTAAGCAAGCGAATACTTTTAGAGAAAATAAGAACATATTGAGATCAAGTGGTGAAGGAAATATGCCCTAGAGGCAATAATAAAGTTATTATTTATTTCCTTATATCATGATAAATGTTTATTATTCATGCTAGAATTGTATTAACCGGAAACATAATTGATGTCTACTACACAACCTTCTTCTTGTAGACGTTGTTGGGCCTCCAAGTGCAGAGGTTTGTAGGACAGTAGCAAATTTCCCTCAAGTGGATGACCTAAGGTTTATCAATCCGTAGGAGGCGTAGGATGAAGATGGTCTCTCTCAAGCAACCCTGCAACCAAATAACAAAGAGTCTCTTGTGTCCCCAACACACCCAATACAATGGTAAATTGTATATGTGCACTAGTTCGGCGAAGAGATGGTGATACAAGTGCAATATGGATAGTAGATAATAGTATTTGTAATCTGAAATTATAAAAACAGCAAGGTAACAAGTGATAAAAGTGAGCGTAAACGGTATTGCAATGCTAGGAAACAAGGCCTAGGGTTCATACTTTCACTAGTGTAAGTCCTCTCAACAATACTAACATAATTGGATCATAAAACTATCCCTCAACATGCAACAAAGACTCACTCCAAAGTCACTAATTGCAAAGAACGAACGAAGAGATTATGGTAGGGTACGAAACCACCTCAAAGTTATTCTTTCCAATCAATTCGTTGGGCTATTCCTATAAGTGTTGTATCCGTGGGTATGATTATACGATGTGCATCACATAATCTCAGATTCATCTATTCAACCAACACAAAGGACCTCAAAGAGTGCCCCAAAGTTCTACCGGAGAATCACGACGAAAACGTGTGCCAGCCCCTATGCATAGGTTCATGGGCGGAACCCGCAAGTTGATCACCAAAACATACATCAAGTGAATCACGTGATATCCCATTGTCACCACAGATATGCACGACAAGACATACATCAAGTGTTCTCAAATCTTTAAAGACTCAATCCGATAAGATTACTTCAAAGGGGAAACTCAATTCATTACAAGAAAGAAGAGGGGAAGGAGAAACATAAGATCCAACTATAATATCAAAGCTCGCGATACATCAAGATCGTGCCAAATCAAGAACACGAGAGAGAGAGAGAGAGAGAGAGAGATCAAACACATAGCTACTGGTACATACCCTCAGCCCCGAGGGAGAACTACTCCCTCCTCGTCATGGAGAGCACCGGGATGATGAAGATGGCCACCGGAGAAGGATTCCCCCTCCGGCAGGGTGCTGGAACGGGTCTAGATTGGTTTTTGGTGGCTACGGAGGCTTCTGGCGGCGGAACTCCTGGTCTATTATCCGTTCTGGAAGTTTTAGGTTACGTAGGTATATATGGGTGCAGGAGGTACGTCGGTGGACCGAAGGGGGCCCATGAGGCAGGGGGGCGCGCCCCCTACCCTCGTGAGCTCCTCCTTCATCTTCTGACGTAGGGTCCAAGTCTGTCCGGTAGGTTTCCTTCCAAAAATAACTTCTCCAATTGATTTCGTTTCGTTTCGACTCCATTTGATATTCCTTTTCTTTCAAACACTGAAATAGGCAAAAAACAGCAAATCTGGGTGGGCCTCCGGTTAATAGGTTAGTCCCGAAAGTAATATAAAAGTGGATAATAAAGCCCAATATTGCCCAAAACAGTAGATAATATAGCATGGAGCAATAAAAAATTATAGATACGTTGGAGACGTATCAAGCATCCCCAAGCTTAATTCCTGCTCGTCCTCGAGTAGGTAAATGATAAAAGAGATAACTTTTGATGTGGATTGCTAGTTGGCATAATTTCAATGTAATTCTTCTTACTTGTGATATGAATATTCAGATCCGAAAGATTCAAGACAAAAGTTCATATTGACATAAAAATAATAATACTTCAAGCATACTAACTAAGCAATTATGTCTTCTCAAAATAACATGGCCAAAGAAAGTTCATCCCTACAAAATCATATAGTTTAGTCATGCTCCATTTTTGTCACACAAGAATGCTCTCATCATGCACAACCCCGATGACAAGCCAAGCAATTGTTTCATACTTTAGTAATCTCAAACCTATAAACTTTCACGCAATATATGAGCATGAGCCATGGATATAGCACTATGGGTGGAATAGATTATAGTGAGGAGGGTTATGTGGAGAAGACAAAAAGGAGAAAGTCTCACATCAACGAGGCTAATCAATGGGCTATGGAGATGCCCACCGATTGATGTTAATGCAAGGAGTAGGGATTGCCATGCAACGGATGCACTAGAGCTATAAATGTATGAAAGCTCAACAAAAGAAACTAGTGGGTGTGCATCCAACTTGCTTGCTCACGAAGACCTAGGGCACTTGAGGAGGCCCATTGTTGGAATATAAAAAGGCAAGTTCTATAATGAAAAATTCCCACTAGTATATGAAAGTGATACCATGAGAGACTCTCTACTATGAAGATCATGATGCTACTTTGAAGCACAAGCGTGGTAAAAGGATAGTAACATTGCCCCTTCTTATTTATTTTCTCTTTTTTTGGGCCTTCTTTTTTTCTTTGGCCTTTCTCTTTTTTTGGGACAATGCTCTATTGAATGATGATCATCACACTTCTATTTATTTACAACTCAATGGTTACAACTCGATACTAGAACAAGGATGACTCTATATGAATGCCTCCGGCGGTGTACCGGGATATGCAATGAATCAAGAGTGACAAGTATGAAAGAATTATGAACGGTGGCTTTGCCACAAATACTATGTCAACTACATGATCATGCTAGCAATATGACAATGATGAATGTGTCATGATAAACTGGATGGTGGAAAGTTGTATGGCAATATACCTCGGAATGGCTACGGAAATGCCATAATAGGTAGGTATGGTGGCTGTTTTGAGGAAGATATAAGGAGGTTTATGTGTGAAAGAGCGTATCATATCACGGGGTTTGGATGCATCGGCGAAGTTTGCGCCAACTCTCAATGTGAGAAAGGGCAATGCACGGTACCGAAGAGGCTAGCAAGGATGGAAGGGTGAGAGTGCGTATAATCCATGGACTCAACATTAGTCATAAATAACTCACATACTTATTTCAAAAATCTACAAGTCATCAAAAACCTCGGCACTACACGCATGCTCCTAGGGGGATAGATTGGTAGGAAAAGACCATCGCTCGTCCCCGACCGCCACTCATAAGGAGGACAATCAAATAACACCTCGTGTTTCAAATTTGTTACATAACGTTTACCATACATGCATGCTACGGGACTTGCAAACTTCAACACAAGCATTTCTCAAATTCACAACTACTCAACTAGCACGACTTTGATATTATTACCTCCATATCTCAAAACAATCATCAAGCATCAAACTTCTCTTAGTATTCAACACACTCATAAGAAAGTTTTATTATTAATCTTGTATACCTAGCATATTAGGATTTTAAGAAAATTACCATGCTATTTAAGACTCTCAAAATAATATAAGTGAAGCATGAGAGTTCATCTATTTCTTCAAAATAAAACTACCACCATGCTCTAAAAGATATAAGTGAAGCACTAGAGCAAATGACAAACTACTCTGAAAGATATAAGTGAAGATCAATGAGTAGTCGAATAATTATGCAACTATGTGAAGACTCTCTAACATTTAATAATTTCAGATCTTGGTATTCTATTAAAACAACAAGCAAAGCAAAATAAAATGACATCTAAGAATGACGAACATCATGTGAAGAAGCAAAAACTTAGGATCAACCGAAACTAACCGATAGTTGTTGAAGAAGAAAGGTGGGATGCCAACCGGGGCATCCCCAAGCTTAGATTCTTGAGACTTCTTGAAATATTATCTTGGGGTGCCTTGGGCATCCCCAAGATGAAGCTTTTTTGTCTCCTTAATTCCTCTCATATCACGGTCTTCCTAAATCTCAAAAGCTTCATCCACACAAAACTCAACAAGGACTCGTGAGATAAGTTAGTATAAACCATTGCAAAAACCTTATCATACTATACTGTAGCAAATCACTAAAATTATTATTCAATATTGAATACTAAATTCCTCTGCATATTTAATAGTCATATCCTCAAATAGAATCATTAAAAAAGCAAACATATGCAAACAATGCAAACATAACAGCAATCTGCCTAAACAGGACAGTCTGTAAAGAATGCAGCAACATCTATACTTCCCTAGCTCCAAAAATTATGAAAGAAAATTCTCACTGTAGTAAATTTATCAGAGCTTAATATGAAAAAGGTTTCAACATTTTATCACATTCTGAATTTTCTAGGGAATTATTGCAACAGCGGTAAACTTTCTGTTTTCAAACAGCAACATGTATACTTGTAACATAGGCATAGTAAAGGCTATCAATGCCACTTTTATTGAAATAAAAGATGCAAAACATTGTTCTAAATAACAGCAAGCAAATCCTAACAAAATAAATTGACGCTCCAAGCAAAACACATATCATGTGGCGAATAAAAATATAGCTCTAAGTAAAGTTACCGATGAACGAAGATGAAGGAGGGGATGCCTTCCGGGGCATCCCCAAGCTTAGGCTCTTAGTTGTCCTTGAATATTATGAAGGAAATATGCCCTAGAGGAAATAATAAATTTATTATTTATTTCCTTATATCATGATAAATGTTTATTATTCATGCTAGAATTGTATTAACCAGGAAACATAATACATGTGTGAATACATAGACAAACAGAGTGTCACTAGTATGCCTCTACTTGACTAGCTCGTTAATCAAAGATGGTTATGTTTCCTAACCATGAACAAAGAGTTGTTATTTGATTAACGGGATCACATCATTAGATGAATGATCTGATTGGCATGACCCATTCCGTTAGCTTAGCACCCGATCGTATGTTGCTATTGCTTTCTTCATGACTTATACATGTTCCTATGACTATGAGATTATGCAACTCCCGTTTGCCGGAGGAACACTTTGTGTGCTACCAAACGTCACAACGTAACTGGGTGATTATAAAGGTGCTCTACAGGTGTCTCCAAAGGTACATGTTGGGTTGGCGTATTTCGAGATTAGGATTTGTCACTCCGATTGTCGGAGAGGTGTCTCTGGGCCCTCTCGGTAATGCACATCACTTAAGCCTTGTAAGCATTGCAACTAATGAGTTAGTTGCGGGATGATGTATTACAGAACGAGTAAAGAGACTTCCCGGTAACGAGATTGAACTAGGTATAGGATACCGACGATCGAATCTCGGGCAAGTAACATACCGATGACAAAGGGAACAACGTATGTTGTTATGCGGTCTGACCGATAAAAGATCTTCGTAGAATATGTAGGAACCAATATGGGCATCCAGGTCCCGCTATTGGTTATTGACCGGAGACGTGTCTCGGTCATGTCTACATTGTTTTCGAACCCGTAGGGTCCGCACGCTTAAGGTTTCGATGACAGTTATATTATGAGTTTATGCGTTTTGATGTACCGAAGGTTGTTCGGAGTCCCGGATGTGATCACGGACATGACGATGAGTCTCGAAATGGTCGAGACATAAAGATTGATATATTGGAAGCCTATGTTTGGATATCGGAAGTGTTCCGGGTGAAATCGGGATTTTACCGGATTACCGGGAGGTTACCGGAACCCCCCCGGGAGGTATATGGGCCTTAGTGGGCCTTAGTGGAAGAGAGGAGAGGTGGCCAGAGATGGGCCGCGCGCCCCTCCCCCCTTGGTCCGAATAGGACAAGGAGAGGGGGGCGGCCCCCCTTCCTCCTCTCTCTCCTCTTTCCCCCCTCCGCGAATCCTATTCCAACTAGGAAAGGGGGGGAGTCCTACTCCCTTCGGGAGTAGGACTCCTCCTGGCGCGCCTCTCCTGGCCGGCCACACTCCCCCCCTTGAGCCTTTATATACGGAGGCAGGGGCACCCCCTAGAGACACAAGTTGATCCACGTGATCATATTCTTAGCCCTGTGCGGTGCCCCCTTCCACCATAGTCCTCGATAATATTGTAGCGGTGCTTAGGCGAAGCCCTGCGACGGCAGTACATCAAGATCGTCACCACGCCGTCGTGCTGACGGAACTCTTCCCCGAGATTTTGCTAGATCGAAGTCCGGGGATCGTCATCGAGCTGAACGTGTGCTAGAACTCGGAGGTGCCGTAGTTTCGGTGCTTGATCGGTCGAGCCGTGGAGACGTACGACTACATCAACCAAGTTAACGCTTCCGTTGTCGATCTACAAGGGTACGTAGATCACACTCTCCCCCTCTCGTTGCTATGCATCACCATGATCTTGCGTGTGCGTAGGAAAATTTTGAAATTACTGCGAAACCCAACAGTGGCATCCGAGCCTAGGTTTTATATGTTGATGTTATATGCACGAGTAGAATGCAAGTGAGTTGTCGGCGATATAAGTCATACTGCTTACCAGCATGTCATACTTTGGTTCGACGGTATTGTTGGACGAAGCAGCCCGGACCGACATTACGCGTACGCTTACGCGAGACCGGTACTCCCGACGTGCTTTGCACATAGGTGGCTTGCGGGTGACAGTTTCTCCAACTTTAGTTGAACCGAGTGTGGCTACGCCCGGTCCTTGTGAAGGTTAAAACAGCACCAACTTGACAAACTATCATTGTGGTTTTTATGCGTAGGTAAGATTGGTTCTTGCTTAAGCCCGTAGCAGCCACGTAAAACATGCAACAACAAAGTAGAGAACGTCTAACTTGTTTTTGCAGGGCATGTTGTGATGTGATATGGTCAAGACATGATGCTAAATTTTATTGTATGAGATGATCATGTTTTGTAACCGAGTTATCGGCAACTGGCAGGAGCCATATGGTTGTCACTTTATTGTATGCAATGCAATTGCGCTGTAATGCTTTACTTTATCACTAAGCGGTAGCGATAGTCATGGAAGCATAAGATTGGCGAGACGACAATGATGCTACGATGGAGATCAAGGTGTCGCGCCGGTGACGATGGTGATCATGACGGTGCTTCGGAGATGGAGATCACAAGCACAAGATGATGATGGCCATATCATATCACTTATATTGATTGCATGTGATGTTTATCTTTTATGCATCTTATCTTGCTTTGATTGACGGTAGCATTATAAGATGATCTCTCACTAAATTATCAAGAAGTGTTCTCCCTGAGTATGCACCGTTGCGAAAGTTCTTCGTGCTGAGACACCACGTGATGATCGGGTGTGATAGGCTCTACGTTCAAATACAACGGGTGCAAAATAGTTGCACACGCGGAATACTCAGGTTATACTTGACGAGCCAAGCATATACAGATATGGCCTCGGAACACGGAGACCGAAAGGTCGAGCGTGAATCATATAGTAGATATGATCAACATAGTGATGTTCACCAATGAAACTACTCCATCTCACGTGATGATCGGACATGGTTTAGTTGATTTGGATCACGTAATCACTTAGAGGATTAGAGGGATGTCTATCTAAGTGGGAGTTCTTAAGTAATATGATCAATTGAACTTTAATTTATCATGAACTTAGTCCTCGTAGTATTAGCATATCTATGTTGTAGATCAATAGCTCGCGTTGTTGCTTTCATATGTTTATTTTGATATGTTCCTAGAGAAAATTGTGTTGAAAGATGTTAGTAGCAATGATGCGGATTGAATCCGTGATCTGAGGTTTATCCTCATTGCTGCACAGAAGAATTATGTCCTTGATGCACCGCTAGGTGACAGACCTATTGCAGGAGCAGATGCAGACGTTATGAACGTTTGCCTAGCTCAATATGATGACTACTTGATAGTTTAAGTGCACCATGCTTAACGGCTTAGAATTGGGACTTCAAAGACGTTTTGAACGTCATGGAGCATATGAGATGTTCCAGAAGTTGAAGTTAATATTTCAAGCAAATACCCGAGTTGAGAGATATGAAGTCTCCAGCAAGTTCTATAGCTAAAAGATGGAGGAGAATCGCTCAACTAGTGAGCATGTGCTCAGATTGTCTGAGTACTACAATCGCTTGAATCAAGTGGGAGTTAATCTTCCAGATAAGATAGTGATTGACAGAATTCTCTAGTCACCATCACCAAGTTAGTAGAACTTTGTGATGAACTATGATATGCAAGGGATAACGGAAACGATTCCCAAGCTCTTCGTAATGCGGAAATTGACGAAGGTAGAAATCGAGAAAAACATCAAGTGTTGATGGTAGACAAGACCACTAGTTTCAAGAAAAGGGCAGAGGGAAGAAGGGGAACTTCAAGAAGAACAACAAGCAAGTTGCTTCTCAAGTGAAGAAGCCCAAGTCTGGTCCTAAGCCTGAGACTAAGTGTTTCTACTGCAAAGGGACTGGTCACTGGAAGCGGAACTACCCCAAGTGATTGGCGGATAAGAAGGATGACAAAGTGAACAAAGGTATATTGGATATACATGTTATTGATGTGTGCTTTACTAGTGTTTATAGCAACCCCTCGGTATTTGATACTGGTTCAGTTGCTAAGAGTAGTAACTCGAAACAGGAGTTGCAGAATAAACAGAGAGTAGTTAAGGGTGAAGTGATGATGTGTGTTGGAAGTAGTTCCAAGATTGATATGATCATCATCACACACTCCCCTATACTTTCGGGATTAGTGTTGAACCTAAATAAGTGTTATTTGGTTTTTGCGTTGAGCATGAATATGATTTGATCATGTTTATTGCAATACGGTTATTCATTAAAATCAGAGAATAATTGTTGTTCTGTTTACATGAATAAAACCTTCGATGGTCATACACCCAATGAAACAAGTTCATTGGTCTCGATCGTAGTGATACACATATTCATAATATTGAAACCAAAAGATGCAAAGTTAATAATGATAGCGCAACTTATTTGTGGCACTGCCGTTTAGGTCATATTGGAGTAAAGCGCATGAAGAAACTCCATGTTGATGGGCTTTTGGAATCACTTGATTATAAATCACTTGATGCTTGCGAACCATGCCTTATGGGCAAGATGACTAAAACATCGTTCTCCGGAACAATGAAGCAAGCAACAGATTTGTTGGAAATCATACATACTGATGTATGTGGTCCAATGAATATTAAGGCTTGCAGCAGGTATCATTATTTTCTGACCTTCACAGATGATTTGAGCAGATATGGGGATATCTACTTAATGAAACATAAGTCTGAAACGTTTGAAAAGTTCAAAGAATTTCAGAGTGAAGTTGAAAATCATCGTAACAAGAAAATAAAGTTTCTACGATCTGATCGTGGAGGAGAATATTTGAGTTACGAGTTTGGTGTACATTTTAAACAATGCGGAATAGTTTCGCAACTCACGCCACCTGGAACACCACAACATAATGGTGTGTCCAAACATCATAACCGTACTTTATTGGATATAGTACAATCTATGATGTTTCTTACCGATTTACCACTATTGTTTTGGGGTCATGCATTAGAGACAGCTGCATTCACGTTAAATAGGGCACCATCAAAATCCGTTGAGACGACGCCTTATGAACTGTGGTTTGGCAAGAAACCAAAGTTGTCGTTTCTTAAAGTTTGGGGTTGCGATGCTTATATGAAAAAGTTTCATCCTAATAAGCTCAAACCCAAATCGGAGAAATATGTATTCATAGGATACCCAAAGGAGACAGTTGGGTACACCTTCTATCACAGATCCGAAGGCAAGACATTCATTGCTAAGAATGGATCCTTTCTAGAGAAGGAGTTTCTCTCGAAAGAAGTGAGTGGGAGGAAAGTAGAACTTGATGAGGTAACTGTACCTGCTCCATAATTGGAAAGTAGTTCATCACAGAAATCTGTTCCTGTGACTCCTGCACCAATTAGTGAGGAAGATAATGATGATGATCATGTAACTTCGGATCAAGTTACTACCAAACCTCGTAGGTCAACCAGAGTGAGATCCGCACCAGAGTGGTACAGTAATCCTATTCTGGAGGTCATGTTACTTGACCATGACGAACCTACGAACTATGAGGAAGCGATGGTAAGCCCAGATTCCGCAAAATGGCTTGAAGCCATGAAATCTGAGATGGGACCCATGTATGAGAACAAAGTGTGGACTTTGGTTGACTTGCCCAATGATCGGCAAGCAATTGAGAATAAATGGATCTTCAAGAAGAAGACTGACGCCGACGGTAATATCACTGTCTACAAAGCTCGACTTGTCGCAAAAGGGTTTCGGCAAGTTCAAGGGGTTGACTACGATGAGACCTTCTCACCCGTAGTGATGCTTAAGTCTGTCCGAATCATGTTAGCAATTGCCGCATTTTATGATTATGAAATTTGGTAGATGGATGTCAAAACTGCATTCCTGAATGGATTTCTAGAAGAAGAGCTGTATATGATGCAACCGGAAGGTTTTGTCGATCCAAAGGGAGCTAACAAAGTGTGCAAGCTCCAGCGATCCATTTATGGACTGGTGCAAGCCTCTCGGAGTTGGAATAAACGCTTTGATAGTGTGATCAAAGCATTTGGTTTTATACAGACTTTTGGAGAAGCCTGTATTTACAAGAAAGTGAGTGGGAGCTCTGTAGCATTTCTGATATTATATGTGGATGACATATTACTGATTGGAAATGATATAGAATTTCTGGATAGCATAAAAGGATACTTGAATAAGAGTTTTTCAAAGAAAGACCTCGGTGAAGCTGCTTACATATTGATCATCAAGATCTATAGAGATAGATCAAGACGCTTGATAAGTTTTTTCAATAAGTACAAACCTTGACAAGATTTTGAAGTAGTTCAAAATGGAACAGTCAAAGAAAGGGTTCTTGCCTGTGTTACAAGGTGTGAAATTGAGTAAGACTCAAAGCCCGACCACGGCAGAAGATAGAAATAGAATGAAAGTCATTCCCTATGCCTCAGCCATAGGTTCTATAAAGTATGCCATGCTATGTACCAGATCTATTGTATACCCTACACTGTGTTAAGCAAGGGAGTACGATAGTGATCTAAGAGTAGATCACTGGACAGCGGTCAAAATTATCCTTAGTGGAATAAGGAAATATTTCTCAATTATGGAGGTGACAAAAAGGTTCGTCGTAAAAGGTTACGTCGATGCAAGTTTTGACACAGATCTGGATGACTCTAAGTCTCGATCTAGATACATATTGAAAGTGGGAGCAATAAGCTAGAGTAGCTCCGTGCAGAGCATTGTTGACATAGAAATTCGCAAAATACTTACGGATCTGAATGTGACAGACCCGTTGACTAAAATTATCTCACAAGCAAAACATGATCACACCTTAGTACTCTTTGGGTGTTAATCACATAGCGATGTGAAACTAGATTACTGACTCTAGTAAACCCTTTGGGTGTTGATCACATATCGATGTGAACTATGGGTGTTAATCACATGGTGATGTGAACTATTGCTGTTAAATCACATGGCGATGTGAACTAGATTATTGACTCTAGTGCAAGTGGGAGACTGAAGGAAATATGCCCTAGAGGCAATAATAAAGTTATTATTTATTTCCTTATATCATGATAAATGTTTATTATTCATGCTAGAATTGTATTAACCAGGAAACGTAATACATGTGTGAATACATAGACAAACAGAGTGTCACTAGTATGCCTCTACTTGGCTAGCTCGTTAATCAAAGATGATTATGTTTCCTAACCATGAACAAAGAGTTTTTATTTGATTAACGGGATCACATCATTAGATGAATGATCTGATTGACATGACCCATTTCGTTAGCTTAGCACCCGATCGTTTAGTATGTTGCTATTGCTTTCTTCATGACTTATACATGTTCCTATGACTATGAGATTATGCAACTCCCATTTGCCGGAGGAACACTTGGTGTGCTACCAAACGTCACAACGTAACTGGGTGATTATAAAGGTGCTCTACAGGTGTCTCCAAAGGTACATGTTGGGTTGGCGTATTTCAAGATTAGGATTTGTCACTCCGATTGTCGGAGAGGTATCTCTGGGCCCTCTCGGTAATGCACATTACTTAAGCCTTGCAAGCATTGCAACTAATGAGTTAGTTGCAGGATGATGTATTACAGAACGAGTAAAGAGACTTGCCGGTAACGAGATTGAACTAGGTATAGGATACCGACGATCGAATCTCGGGCAAGTAACATACCGATGACAAAGGGAACAATGTATGTTGTTATGCAGTCTGACCGATAAAAGATCTTCGTAGAATATGTAGGAACCAATATGGGCATCCAGGTCCCGCTATTGGTTATTGACCGGAGACGTGTCTCGGTCATGTCTACATTGTTCTCGAACCCATAGGGTCCGCACGCTTAAGGTTTCGATGACAGTTATATTATGAGTTTATGCGTTTTGATGTACCGAAGGTTGTTCGGAGTCCCGGATGTGATCACGGACATGACGAGGAGTCTCGAAATGGTCGAGACATAAAGATTGATATATTGGAATCCTATGTTTGGATATCGGAAGTGTTCCGGGTGAAATCGGGATTTTACCGGATTACCGGGAGGTTACCGGAACCCCCCCCGGGAGGTATATGGGCCTTAGTGGAAGAGAGGAGAGGTGGCCAGAGATGGGCCACGCGCCCCTCCCCCCCTTGGTCCGAATAGGACAAGGAGAGGGGGTCGGCCCCCCTTCCTCCTCTCTCTCCTCTTTCCCCCCCTCCGCGAATCCTATTCCAACTAGGAAAGGGGCGCGCCTCTCCTGGCAGGCCGCACTCCCCCCCTTGAGCCTTTATATACGGAGGCAGGGGCACCCCCTAGAGACACAAGTTGATCCACGTGATCATATTCTTAGCCGTGTGCGGTGCCCCCTTCCACCATAGTCCTCGATAATATTGTAGCGGTGCTTAGGCGAAGCCCTGCGACAGCAGTACATCAAGATCGTCGCCACGCCGTCGTGCTGACGGAACTCTTCCCTGACACTTTGTTGGATCGAAGTCCGGGGATTGTCATCGAGCTGAACGTGTGCTAGAACTCGAAGGTGCCGTAGTTTCGGTGCTTGATCGGTCGACCGTGGAGACGTACGACTACATCAACCAAGTTAACGCTTCCGTTGTCGATCTACAAGGGTACGTAGATCACACTCTCCCCCTCTCGTTGCTATGCATCACCATGATCTTGTGTGTGCGTAGGAAATTTTTGAAATTACTACGAAACCCAACATATTACCTTGGGGTGCCTTGGGCATCCCCAAGATTAGGCTCTTTCCACTCCTTATTCTATAGTCCATCGAATCCTTACCCAAAACTTGAAAACTTCACAACACAAAACTTAACGGAAAACTCGTAAGCTCCGTTAGTATAAGAAAACAAAAGACCACTTCAAGGTACTGTGATGAAATCATTCTTTATTTATATTGGTGTTAAACCTACTGTATTCCAACTTATCTATGGTTTATAAACTATTTTACTAGCCATAGATTCATCAAAATAAGCAAACAACACATCGAAAACAGAATCTGTCAAAAACAGAACAGTCTGTAGTAATATGGATCAAACGTATACTTCTGTAACTCATAAAAGTCTCAAATAAATTTCTGGACCTGAGGAATTTATCTATTAATCATACGCAAAAATAATTAACTAAATAGCACTCTCCAAATAAAAATGGCAGCAATTCTCGTGAGCGCTAAAGTTTCTGTTTTTGACAGCATGATCAACAAGACTTTCCCCAAGTCTTCCCAAAGGTTCTACTTGGCACAAATACTAACTAAAAGCATAAAACCACATCTAAACAGAGGCTAGATGAATTATTTATTACTAAACAGGAACAAAAAGCAAGGAACAAAAATAAAGTTGGGTTGCCTCCCAACAAACGCTATCGTTTAACGTCCCTAGCTAGGCATGATGATTTCAATGAGGCTCACATAAAAGATAAGAATTGAAACATAAAGAGAGCATCATGAAGAATATGACTAGCACATTTAAGTCTAACATACTTCCTATGCATAGGGATTTTTTGAGCAAACAACTTATGGGAACAAGAATCAACTTGCATAGGAAGGTAAAGCAAGCATAACTTTAAATTTTTAAGCACATAGAGAGGAAACTTGATATTATTGCAATTCCTACAAGCATATGTTCCTCCCTCATAATAATTTTAAGTAGCATCATGAATGAATTCAACAATATATCCAGCACCTAAAGCATTCTTTTCATGATCTACAAGCATAGAAAATTTACTACTCTCCACATAAGCAAAATTCTTCTCATTCGGAATAGTGGGAGTATCATAAGAGACTTGAATACTATAAATTGTTTCCACATTAAAAGAGTAATGTTCAGAAAATGGGTAACCATAATCATGACAAGTTTTATAAATATAATCACTACTTTTTATAGCATAAGTATCATCACAATAATCATCATAGGTAGGAGGCATGCTATCATCATTATAAATTTGCATATCAAAAGTTGGGAGACTAAAAATATCATCTTCATTAATCATAGCTTCCCCAAGCTTGGGACAAACATTAATTGCAGCAAATATATTCTCAAATATGTCATCCTCATCAAACATAGCTTCCCCAAGCTTGGGCCTTTTCATATCATAAGCATAATCACTCTCATCATTAATAGTATAGATAGCACCGATATTATAGCAATTATTATATTCTTCCAAGCAAGTACCAAAAAGATTTTCAAGATCATAAGAAGTATCATTATCTTTCACAATTATATTTTCATGAGGCACAATAGTAATAGGGGCAGCATTATTTGGGAGAGACATCTTTTTACCTCTCTTCCTTTTTCTTTTCTTCTTCTTCACCACATCATGCGTGTGTTCAATCCTCCTTTTGGAGCTCCTTATTAATGAGATTAGTTGAATAGAGGGCTCCTCTTCGTTACCTGATTCATCATAGGAAATAATAGGAGAATATTGGGAAGTCTCTTCCCTTTTGTTAGCATTCTCTTCATCTTCTATTTGTTTTCTTTTCTTTATGTAATTGGCAATATAAGGATTTTCAATGCAATTCACCGCGCAATACATATAAATTTCCTCTAGATCAAAATGAAGAACTTTATCAAGGGCAAATTTTGGAATATCCTTAGTTCTACGTTTAATTTCTTCATAACCCAAGAGCAAACTAAGTTCATTGTGATGTGCAAGGGAAATCAAGTCATCACAAATTTTGGACACGATACGCTCATGAAACAATTTGCATTGGGTACTAAAATTATCACGTCCATTGCAAAGTTCACAAGTAGGGCTAAGAAAAGATAAATTTTCAGCACATTCATCTAGCTCTTCTTGCAACAATTTGGTTTCTAAGTACTTATGCCTCTTGCAATATCTATCTCCATGATTTGGTGTGTACTTGCAAACCCAGTCTTCTCCACAAAAATTGACATGTTTATAGGAGGCATTTTCATCATAACTAGTGCAATCATCATTAGCATCATGGATATTCAAAGAATTCGTACTAACAACATTGCAATCATGCTCATCATTCAAATATTTAGTGCCAAACATTTTAGAGATCTCTTCTTCTAGCACTTGAGCACAATTATCCTTTCCATCATACTCACGAAAGATATTAAAAAGATGAAGCGTATGAGACAAACTCAATTCCATTTTTTTTGTAGTTTTCTTTTATAAACTAAACTAATGATAAAATAAGAAACTAGAAGACTCGATTGCAAGATCTAAAGATATACCTTCAAGCGCTAACCTCCCCGGCAACGGCGCCAGAAAAGAGCTTGATGTCTACTACACAACCTTCTTCTTGTAGACGTTGTTGGGCCTCCAAGTGCAGAGGTTTGTAGGACAGTAGCAAATTTCCCTCAAGTGGATGACCTAAGGTTTATCAATCCGTAGGAGGCGTAGGATGAAGATGGTCTCTCTCAAGCAACCCTGCAACCAAATAACAAAGAGTCTCTTGTGTCCCCAACACACCCAATACAATGGTAAATTGTATATGTGCACTAGTTCGGCGAAGAGATGGTGATACAAGTGCAATATGGATAGTAGATAATAGTATTTGTAATCTGAAATTATAAAAACAGCAAGGTAACAAGTGATAAAAGTGAGCGTAAACGGTATTGCAATGCTAGGAAACAAGGCCTAGGGTTCATACTTTCACTAGTGTAAGTCCTCTCAACAATACTAACATAATTGGATCATAAAACTATCCCTCAACATGCAACAAAGACTCACTCCAAAGTCACTAATTGCGGAGAACGAACGAAGAGATTATGGTAGGGTACGAAACCACCTCAAAGTTATTCTTTCCAATCAATCCGTTGGGCTATTCCTATAAGTGTCACAAACAGCCCTAGAGTTTGTACTAGAATAACACCTTAAGATATAAATCAATAAAAACCCTAATGTCACCTAGATACTCCAATGTCACCTCAAGTATCCGTGGGTATGATTATACGATGTGCATCACACAATCTCAGATTCATCTATTCAACCAACATAAAGGACCTCAAAGAGTGCCCCAAAGTTCTACCGGAGAATCACGACGAAAACATGTGCCAACCCCTATGCATAGGTTCATGGGCGGAACCCGCAAGTTGATCACCAAAATATACATAAAGTGAATCACGTGATATCCCATTGTCACCACAGATATGCACGACAAGACATACATCAAGTGTTCTCAAATCTTTAAAGACTCAATCCGATAAGATTACTTCAAAGGGGAAACTCAATTCATTACAAGAGAGAAGAGGGGGAGGAGAAACACAAGATCCAACTATAATAGCAAAGCTCACGTGTAACGCCCTCGATGCGGCTATATCTCCTACGTGTCGAAGCACGACTTAGAGGCATAACCGCATTGAAAGCAATGTCACAAGTAAGGTAATCTTCACAACAACCCATGTAAATAGATAATAAGAGGAAAGGTACATAGTTGGCTTACACTCGCCACATCACACAAAGTACATAAATAGCATTACAATCATCCAATACACTCATGGTCCGACTACGGTACAAAAATAAAAGATCAACCCCAACATGCGACATGGTCCCGATCGCCCCAACTGGGCACCTCTACTGATCATCAGGGAAAGACACATAGTAACGGCGTGAGTCTTCATCGAACTCCCACTTGAGCTCAAGCGCATCATCTGGAACGGAGTCATCGGGCCCTGCATCTGGTTTGGAAGTAATCTGTGAGCCATAGGGACTTAGCAATCTCGCACCCTCGCGATCAAGACTATTTAAGCTTATAGGTAAGGCAAGATAATATGTGGAGCTGCAGCAATCGACTAGCATATATGGTGGCTAACCTGTTCGCAAAAGAGAGCGAGAAGAGAAGGCAAAGCACGAACGAAGAACTAAAGACAACCTACGGCAAACATTACTCCAACACCGTGTTCACTTCCCGGACTCCGCCGAGAAGAGACCATCACGGTAACACACGCAGTTGATTCATTTTAATTAAGTTAAGGTTCAAGTTATCTACAACCAGACATTAAGAAATTCCCATCTGCCCATAACCGCGGGCACGGCTTTCGAAAGTTCAAAACCCTGCAGGGGAGTCCCAACTTAGCCCATCACAAGCTCTCACGGTCAATGAAGGATAAACCTTCTCTCGAGACATTCCGATCAGACTCGGCATCCCGGTTCTACAAGACAACTTCGACAAAGATAAAACAAGTCCAGCAACACCGCCCGAATGTGCCGACAAATCCCGATAAGAGCTGCACATATCTCGTTCTCAGGGCACACTCAGATGAGACTAGCTATGAGTAAAACCAAACCTCAAGTTTCCCCGAGGTGGCCCCGCAGGCAGGTCAGTCGGACCAACACTCAGAGGAGCACTGGCCCAGGGGGGGTTTAAATAAGATGACCCTTGGGCTCCGGAAACCCAAGGGAAAAAGAGGCTAGGTGGCAAATGGTAAAACCAAGGTTGGGCATTGCTGGAGGAGTTTTATTCAAGGCGAACTGTCAAGGGGTTCCCATTATCACCCAACCGCGTAAGGAACGCAAAATCCGGGAACATAACACCGATATGACGGAAACTAGGGCGGCAAGAGTGGAACAAAACACTAGGCAAAAAGGCCGAGCCTTCCACCCTTTACCAAGTATATAGATGCATTAAGATAACAAGATAATATAATGATATCCCAACAAGTAAACAATGTTCCAACAAGGAACGATCTCCAATCTTTACCTGCAACTAGCAACGCTATAAGAGGGGCTGAGCAAAGCGGTAACATAGCCAATCAACGGTTTGCTAGGACATGGTGGGTTAGAGGTTTGACATGGTAATTTGGGAGGCATGATAAGCAAGTGGTAGGCATCGTAGCATAGGCATAGCAAAAGAGCGAGCATCTAGCAAGCAAAGATATAAGTGATTTCGAGGGTATGATCATCTTGCCTGCAAAGTTGTCAGAGTTGACTGGATCCTCGAAAGCAAACTCAACGGGCTCCTCGTTAGTGAACTCGTCTCCCGGCTCTACCCAAACAAGACAAACAAATCAAAAGGAACACAATCAACCACGTGCAAAGCTCAAACAAATATGATGCAAACATGGTATGCTATGCGGGATGCGATATGTGATGCATATGCAAGATTTGACAAGGAATGATTGAACCTGGCCTCAACTTGGAAATCCAAGAGTGCCACTGGAAAGGTGAGGTGATTTCGGTTGAAATCGATATAAAGATCACCGGAATCGGATGCACGGTTTGGAAATGGCAACTGGCAGGAGCCATATGGTTGTCGCTTTATTGTATGCAATGCAATCGCCCTGTAATGCTTTACTTTATCACTAAGCGTTAGCGATAGTCGTGGAAGCATAAGATTGGCGAGACGACAACGATGCTATGATGGAGATCAAGGTGTCACGCCGGTGACGATGGTGATCATGACGGTGCTTCGGAGATGGAGATCACAAGCACAAGATGATGATGGCCATATCATATCACTTATATTGATTACATGTGATGTTTATATTTTGTGCATCTTATCTTGCTTTGATTGACGGTAGCATTATAAGATGATCCCTCACTAAATTATCAAAGTATAAGTGTTCTCCCTGAGTATGCACCATTGCGAAAGTTCTTCGTGCTGAGACACCACGTGATGATCGGGTGTGATAGGCTCTACGTTCAAATACAACGGGTGCAAAACAGTTGCACACACGGAATACTCAGGTTAAACTTGACGAGCCTAGCATATAACAGATATGGCCTCAGAACACGGAGACCGAAAGGTCGAGCGTGAATCATATAGTAGATATGATCAACATAGTGATGTTCACCATTGAAACTACTCCATCTCACGTGATGATTGGACATGGTTTAGTTTATTTGGATCACGTGATCACTTAGAGGATTAGAGGGATTTCTATCTAAGTGGGAGTTCTTAGGTAATATGATTAATTAAACTTAAATTTATCATGAACTTAGTACCTGATAGTATCTTGCTTGTCTATGTTTATTGTAGATAGATGGCCCATGCTGTTGTTCCGTTGAATTTTAATGCATTCCTTGAGAAAGCAAAGCTGAAAGATGATGGTAGCAATTACACGGACTAGGTCCGTAACTTGAGGATTATCCTCATTGCTGCACAGAAGAATTACGTCCTGGAAGCACCGCTAAGTGCCAAGCCTGCTACAGGAGCAATGATACGTCTCCAACGTATCTATAATTTTTGATTTCTCCATGCTATATTATCTATTGTTTTGGGCAATATTGGGCTTTATTATCCACTTTTATATTACTTTTGGGACTAACCTATTAACTGGAGGCCCAGCCCAGATCTGCTGTTTTATGCCTATTTCAGTGTTTCGAAGAAAAGGAATATCAAACGGAGTCGAAACGGAACGAAATCAATTGGAGAAGTTATTTTTTTTGGAAGGAAACCTACTGGATAGACTTGGACCCTATGTCAGAAGATGAAGGACGTGCTCACGAGGGTAGGGGGCACGCCCCCTGCCTCATGGCCCCCCCTTCGGTCCACCGACATACTCCTTTCACCCATATATACCTACGTATCGTAAAACTACCGAGGGACACAATAGATCGGGAGTTCCGCCGCCAGAAGCCTCCGTAGCCACCGAAAACCAATCTAGACCCGTTCCGGCACCCTGCCGGAGGGGGCAATCCTTCTCCGGTGGCCATCTTCATCATCCCGGTTCTCTCCATGACGAGGAGGGAGTAGTTCTCCCTCGGGGCTGAGGGTATGTACCAGTAGCTATGTGTTTGATCTCTCTCTCTCTCGTGTTCTTGAGGTGATACGATCTTGATGTATCGCGAGCTTTGCTATTATAGTTGGATCTTATGTTTCTCCTCCCCCTCTACCCTCTTGTAATGAATTGAGTTTTCCCTTTGAAGTAATCTTATCGGATTGAGTCTTTAAAGATTTGAGAACACTTGATGTATGTCTTGCCGTGGATATCTGTGGTGACAATGGGATATCACGTGATTCACTTGAGGTATGTTTTGGTGATCAACTTGCGGGTTCCGCCCATGAACCTATGCATAGGGGTTGGCACACGTTTTCGTCGTGATTCTCCGGTAGAACTTTGGGGCACTCTTTGAAGTTCTATGTGTTGGTTGAATAGATGAATCTGAGATTGTGTGATGCATATTGTATAATCATACCCACGGATACTTGAGGTGACATTGGAGTATCTAGGTGACATTAGGGTTTTGGTTGATTTGTGTCTTAAGGTGTTATTCTAGTACGAACTCTAGGGTTGTTTGTGACACTTATAGGAATAGCCCAACGGGTTGATTGGAAAGAATAACTTTGAGGTGGTTTCGTACCCTACCATAATCTCTTCGTTCGTTCTCCGCTATTAGTGACTTTGGAGTGAATCTTTGTTGCATGTTGAGGGATAGTTTTATGATCCAATTATGTTAGTATTGTCGAGAGGACTTGCACTAGTGAAAGTATGAACTCTAGGACTTGTTTCCTATCATTGCAATACCGTTTACGCTCACTTTTATCACTTGCTACCTTGCTGATTTTATAATTTCAGATTACAAATACCTTTATCTACTATCCATATACCACTTGTTTCACCATCTCTTTGCCGAACTAGTGCACCTATACAATTTACCATTGTATTGGGTGTGTTGGGGACACAAGAGACTCTTTGTTATTTGGTTGCAGGATTGCTTGAGAGAGACCATCTTCATCCTACGCCTCCTACGGATTGATAAACCTTAGGTCATCCACTTGAGGGAAATTTGCTACTGTCCTACAAACCTCTGCACTTGGAGGCCCAACAACGTCTACAAGAAGAAGGTTGTGTAGTAGACATCAAGCTCTTTTCTGGCGCCGTTGCCGGGGAGGTGAGTGCTTGAAGGTATATCTTTAGATCTTGCAATCGAGTCTTTTACTTTCTTGTTTTATCACTAGTTTAGTTTATAAAAGAAAATTACAAAAAAATGGAATTAAGTTTGTCTCATACGCTTCACCTTTTTAATATCTTTCGTGAGTATGATGGAAAGGATAATTGTGCTCAAGTGCTAGAAGAAGAAATCTATAAAATGTTTGGCACTAAATATTTGAATGATGAGCATGATTGCAATGTTGTTAGTACGAATTCCTTGAATATCCATGATGCTAACGATATGCAAAGCCACAAGCTTGGGGAATCTATGTTTGATGAAGATGATATTTTTTGTCCCCCAAGCTTTGATGAGCAAATTTATTATGATAAAAGCATGCCTCCTATATATGATGAAAGTGGAATTGCAGAGGTCATGACTTTATTTTGTGATGAATCCACTATTTCAAAAGAGGTTCCAATTGATTATGAGAACAAAGTTGCTATCTATGATGATTATTGTGATGACTTGTATGTTATAAAGAATAATGATATCCATGAAACTTGTCATCATGATTTTAGTTTTCAATTGGATTATGCCTCACATGATAATTATTTTGTTGTGTTTGCCCCCACTATTATTCATGAAAAGAATTTTGCTTGTGTGGAGAGTAGTAATTTTTCTATTCTTGTAGATCATGAAAAGAATGATTTAGGTGCTGGTTATATTGTCGAATTCATTCATGATGCTACTGAAGATTATTATGAGGGAGGAATATATGCTTGTAGGAATTGCAATAATATCAAGTTTCCTCTCTATGTGCTTAAAATTTTGAAGTTATGCTTGTTTTGCCTTCCTATGCTAGTTGATTATTGTTCCCATAAGTTGTTTGATCACAAAATCCCTATGCATAGGAAGAGGGTTAGACTTAAATGTGCTAGTCATATTCTTCATGATGCTCTCTTTATGTTACAATTCTTATCCTTTATGTGAGCATCATTGAAACCATCATGCCTAGCTAGGGGCATTAAACGATAGCGCTTGTTGGGAGGCAACCAATTTTTTTTGTTCCTTGCTTTTTGCTCCTGTTTAGTAATAAATAATTCATCTAACCTCTGTTTAGATGTGGTTTTATGCTTTTAATTAGTGTTTGTGCCAAGTAGAACCTTTGAGAAGACTTGGGGAAAGTCTTGTTGATCTTGCTGTAAAAAACAGAAACTTTAGCGCTCACAAGAATTGTTGCCATTTTTATTTGGAGAGTGATATTTAGTTAATTATTTTTTGCATATGATTAATAGATAAATTCCTCAGTTCCAGCAATTTATTTGAGAATTTTATGAGTTCCATAAGTATACGTTTGATCCAGATTACTACAGACTGTTTTGTTTTTGACAGATTCTGTTTTCATGTGTTGTTTAGTTATTTTGATGAATCTATGGCTAGTAAAATAGTTTATAAACCATAGATAAGTTGGAATACAGTAGGTTTAACACCAATATAAATAAATAATGAGTTCATTATAGTACCTTGAAGTGGTGATTTATTTTCTTATACTAACGGGGCTTACGAGTTTTCTGTTAAGTTTTATGTTGTGAAGTTTTCAAGTTTTGGGTAAGGATTCGATGGACTATGGAATAAGTAGTGGCAAGAGCCTAAGCTTGGGGATGCCCAAGGCACCCCAAGGTAATATTCAAGGACAACCAAGAGCCTAAGCTTGGGGATGCCCCAGAAGGCATCCCCTCTTTCGTCTTCATTCATCGGTAACTTTACTTGGAGCTATATTTTTATTCGCCACATGATATGTGTTTTGCTTGGAGCGTCAATTTATTTTGTTATTATTTTCTTGCTGTTATTTAGAACAATGTTTTGCATCTTTTATTCTAATAAAAGTGGCATTGATAGTCTTTACTATGCCTATGTTACAAGTCCACATGTTGCTGTTTGAAAACAGAAAGTTTACCGCTGTTGCAATAATTTCCTAAAAAATTAAGAATGTGATAAAATGTTGAAACATTTTGAATATTAAGCTATGATAAATTTACTACAGTGGGAATTTTATTTCATAATTTTTGGAGCTAGGGAAGTATGGATGTTGCAGCATTCTTTACAGACTATCCTGTTTAGGCAGATTGCTGTTATGTTTGCATTGTCTGCATATGTTTGATTCTTTAATGATTCTATTTGAGGATAGGACTATTAAATATGCAGAGTCATTTAGTATGCAATGTTGAATAATAATTTTAGTGATTTTATACAGTAGAGTATGATAAGGTTTTTGCAATGGTTTATACTAACTTATCTCACGAGTCCTTGTTGAGTTTTGTGTGGATGAAGCTTTTGAGATTTAGGGAGACCGTGATATGAGAGGAATTAAGGAGACACAAAAGCTCAAGCTTGGGGATTCCCAAGGCACCCCAAGATAATATTTTAAGAAGTCTCAAGCGTCTAAGCTTGGGGATGCCCCGGTTGGCATCCCACCTTTCTTCTTCAACAACTATCGGTTAGTTTCGGTTGATCCTAAGTTTTTGCTTCTTCACATGATGTTTGCCATTCTTAGAATGTCATTTTATTTTATTTAGTTTTTCTTGCTGTTTGAATAAAATACCAAGGTCTGAAATTCTTAAATGTTAGAGAGTCTTCACATGGTTGCATTATTATTCGACTACTCATTGATCTTCACTTAAATCTTTCGGAGTAGTTTGTCATTTGCTCGAGTGCTTCACTTATATCTTTTAGAGCGTGGTGGTCATTTTATTTTGAAGAAATAGATGAACTCTCATGCTTCACTTATTTTGAGAGTCTTAAATAGCATGGTAATTTGCTTAAAATCCTAATATGCTAGGTATTCAAGAATAATAAAATTCTCTTATGAGTGTGTTGAATACTATGAGAAGTTTGATACTTTATAATTGTTTTGAGATATGGAGATGGTGATATTAGAGTCATGCTAGTTGAGTAGTTGTGAATTTGAGAGATACTTGTGTTGAAGTTTGTGATTCCTGTAGCATGCACGTATGGTGAACCGTTATGTGATGAAGTCAGAGCATGATTTATTTATTGATTGTCTTCCTTATGAGTGGCGGTCGGGGACGAGCGATGGTCTTTTCCTACCAATCTATCCCCCTAGGAGCATGCGCGTAATACTTTGCTTTGATAACTTGTAGATTTTTGTAATAAGTATGTGAGTTCTTTATGACTAATGTTGAGTCCATGTATTATACGCACTCTCACCCTTCCACCATTGCTAGCCTCTCTAGTACCGTGCAACTTTCACCAGTACCATAAACACACCATATACCTTTCTCAAAACAGCCACCATACCTACCTATTATGGCATTTCCATAGCCATTCCGAGATATATTGCCATGCAACTTTCCACCGTTCCGTTTATGACACACTCCATCATTGTCATATTGCTTAGCATGATCATGTAGTTGACATCATATTTGTGGCAAAGCCACCATTCATAATTCTTTCATACATGTCACTCATGAGTCATTGCATATCCCGGTACACCGCCGAAGGCATTCATATAGAGTCATATCTTGTTCTAAGTATCGAGTTGTAATTCTTGAGTTGTAAGTAAATAAAAGTGCGATGATCATCATTATTAGAGCATTGTCCCAGTGAGGAAAGGATGATGGAGACTATGATTCCCCCACAAGTCGGGACGAGACTCCGGACGAAAATAAATAAATAAATAAATAAATAAAAGAGGCCAAAGAAGCCCAAAAAAGAGAAAAGAGGCCATAAAAAAGAGAAGGCCCAAATAAAAAAATAAAAAAATAAAAAAATGTGAGAAAAAGAGAGAAGGGACAATGCTACTATCCTTTTACCACACTTGTGCTTCAAAGTAGCACCATGATCTTCATGATAGAGAGTCTCCTATGTTGTCACTTTCATATACTAGTTGGAATCTTTCATTATAGAACTTGGCTTCTATATTCCAATGATGGGATTCCTCAAAATGCCCTAGGTCTTCGTGAGCAAGCGAGTTGGATGCACACCCACTAGTTTCTTTTGTTGAGCTTTCATACATTTATAGCTCCAGTGCATCTGTTGCATGGCAATCCCTACTCACTCACATTGATATCTATTGATGGGCATCTCCATAGCCCGTTGATACGCCTAGTTGATGTGAGACTATCTTCCCCCTTTTTGTCTTCTCCACAACCACCACACTATTCCACCTATAGTGCTATATCCATGGCTCACGCTCATGTATTGCGTGAAGATTGAAAAAGTTTGAGAACATCAAAAGTATGAAACACTTGCTTGGCTTGTCATCGGTGTCAATGTCAAAACCGGCGGATCTCGGGTAGGGGGTCCCGAACTGTGCGTCTAGGCCGGATGGTAACAGGAGACAAGGGACACAATGTTTTACCCAGGTTCGGGCCCTCTTGATGGAGGTAAAACCCTACGTCTTGTTTGATTAATATTGATGATATGGGTAGTACAACAGTAGATCTACCACGAGATCAAGGAGGCTAAACCCTAAAAGCTAGCCTATGGTATGATTGTTGTATGATGAAGTTGTCCTACGGACTAAAACCCTCCAGTTTATATAGACACCGGAGAGGGTTAGGGTTACACAAAGTCGGTTACAATGGTAGGAGATCTTGAATATCCGCATCGCCAAGCTTGCCTTCCACGCCAAGGAAAGTCCCATCCGGACACGGGACGGAGTCTTCAATCTTGTATCTTCATAGTCCTGGAGTTCGGGTGAAGGTATAGTCCGGCTACCCGAACACCCCCTAATCCAGGACTCCCTCAGTAGCCCCTGAACCAGGCTTCAATGACGACGAGTCTGGCGCGCAGATTGTCTTCGACATTGCAAGGTGGGTTCCTCCTCCAAATTCTTCATAAAAGTTTGTAAACACCAAGAGTAGTGTCCGGCTCTGCAAAATAAGCTTCCATGTATTGCCATAGAGAGAATAATATTAACACCAATCTAATCTGCTGACGTATTCCGCAGCGTGACATCACACTACGACCAAGCCTTTATTCAAATTGTTTTCACTTTTCCACCTCAGCGTGTTTTGCGAGGCGGTTTCCTTGGCACGTCTTGTCAAAGCAGAGATCGTGTCCCCTTTATTTACGGGATTCTCATCAATACGGACGTGGGTAACCCAATCATGCCCGTTAGCATGTGTTCTCGATTAAAGGCGAGTCCCAAACGGTTACAGGGAGGGCTCCTGGTATTCAACCTCTTATAAAGAGACCAAGGCCTTACTCCTTTTCTCCAATCTCAAAACGAGTTCGCCTGTCGCCTCGAGTTCCAACACCCTAAGCTCCAGATTCCAGGCGCTTCGGACCTTCGACAATGTCCGGTTCTGACCTTCAAGGCCGATGGATGCCCTCCTCTGTCACGGAGGAGGACGTGCTAAGGTTGAGAGAGGCTAAGTTTTTTACCGCCGAAATTTCGCATAGGTTGCCTGCTCAAAGGCAGGCTATTCCCAGTCCCCAGCCTGGTGAGAGCGTAGTGTTCATGTCTCACTTCCTTCGTGGTTTAGGCTTCCCGATGGATCCCTTCATGAGGGGGCTGATGTTCTATTATGGGCTGGAATTTCATGACCTAGCTCCGGAGTCCATCCTCCACATTTCCTCATTCATCGTTGTGTGCGAAGCGTTCCTCCGTGTTACCCCTCACTTCGGATTATGGCTCAAGACTTTTGGAGTGGAGCCGAAGATGATCGAGGGACGGCACGGAGAGTGCGGAGGTGCTGTCATAAGTAAGAATGTCGATGCTCCATGGCCCAAGGGCTCCTTTCAAGAGGAGCTCGGCTTGTGACAACGAGAGTGGTTCTATATCACCGCTCCTAGGAGTGCCAAGTGGGTGGCGCCTCCTGCCTTTCGCTCGGGTCCCCCACCACGGCTAGCGTCATGGGTCAACAAAGGATTAGATTGGGGGTTATCCAAAGACGTGCCCCTGTTGCAGGGCCGCATTAGGGATCTCTTAGAAAGAGACCTCAACCTGGTCAAGGTGACGCAGGTCATGCTGATTCGCCAAACATTGCCCGACAAACGTCGCTCCCTTCGTCTGTGGGAGTTTAATCCGGAGGGACCACGAGCTCTCCAGCATTTTATGGGCTTAACGCCCATGGAGCTGTATAAAATGTTCTTCGGATCGCAAGCAATGTGCCCGGATTTGACCGAGGACGCAGGTTTAAGCTGCAATCGCCCGGATACTCAAGTAAGTAACCTTGTGCCCGGACTCGCTATCCGTAAAATTGTCATAAACTCGCCCCTAAAAGAGTTGTCCTTTTAAACAGGAGTGGGTAGCGAAGGCGAAGCTGATCAGGTGTCCGTCTCCCCTTCCTGAGACCAGGCCGGATCCCGTGCTAGTCAGGATGTTGAAGATCGTGCCTTTGGAGGGAAGTGAGGGGGAGGACAAGGAAACTATGGCCTCCTCGAAGGAGGCTGCTCCGAAGGGAGGAACTGACAATTCCTCTCCTAGGGGGAAGAAGAGGGCCGCCTCTGACGACCCGGAGACCATGGCATCAAAGCGGGGGAAGAAGTCCTCGTCAGAGGGTCCGGCGCCGCGGAGATCCTCGGCCAAACTACGCCCCCAAAGGGATCAGCCCTCTAGCGAGCCGGAAGTAGAGAAAGATTTTCCTTTATAGGGATGAGAGAAATCCTTACTTTTTATCTGAGAAGATTAGCCGAAATTTTACCTTGTAGCTCGGACCTCGGCCCTTCTCAGCAGAGCTCGTCTTCGGGGGATCTTCTTCCGGAGATGATGGAGAGTGGAACGCCTCCCCCTGCCGTACCGCCTAGCGAGGCGGGCGACCCTGAGGTGTCGTCGCGGAGGGTTTCTCCGAATCCGGCAGGGGTGGAAGGTAGCCATATGGCCCCCCAAGGTTCTCCGCGTCCTGCCTTCGATGGAGGTCATAGGACAAGTCCGGCACCGCCTGGTGCACGGTCAGAGGAGCTGATGATTCTCCTGGGGCGAGCTTCTATCTCAGAGGAGCACCGTGCATTGATGGGTACGGTGATTGGAAGGATTTCGTCCGCGGAAAGCGGATTGCACGAGGCCGTCGGGAGTTTGCTGACGGGTTTTGAGGTACGTTTGATAATGTACTTCTTTGTCAGTTGTGCATAAACAAGATGCGCCCTGTGTAGATAGTAGCCCCTGAGACTCTGTGCGTTGTCAAAATTGACGACGCGCAGAGGATCATAATCCCAGGTCTAATTTTTGCCTTTGTATATAGGTGGCGAAGTGTCCGGAATCGAGCTGAACTGATGATTTTGCCACACTAAAGCGGCAACTTGACGTGGCAGATGCTGACATCGCGCTCGTCAACGAGCGACTTGATGATGCTCAAGGTATGCAATTCCTCGGGCGGCATCTGGTAAGAGGAGCTTTTATGCCAGTATCTTACAATGTGTGTGCTTGACGCAGATGGTGCGGCCTCCGTGGAGAGTCTCCGGGCGGAACTTGCCCGAGCTAAGGAACAAGCCAGGACAAGTGATGCGGCTGCCGAGAAGGCACTTGAAGAGCTGAGAGCCGAACAGGCTACTCACTGCCGAAGCAAGAAGGAGATGGCCGAGATGGCCGTGAAGTTAAAAAGCACTGCTGACCGTTGCAAGTCTCTTGAGAAAGAAGACCGGGTGAGACAAACGGACTTAGAGAAGGCCGTTGTTGATGCCAAGGACGCTCGCTCTGGATGAGAGCTGCGAAGGAGGAGCTGCGTCAGGCCGGACAGATTGCGGCTGGAAAGCCCTTTATGCTGCGGAGGAAGTTTGGCGATCCGAAGTTTGCTCCGTTGGACCGGATGTGGAGTGCGAAGGACACCTATCTGGATTTGGCAGCGAGTGCTGCTGGTGCGACCGAACACTTTCGAGATCAAGAAGATCACGAAGTGGAAAGGCTTTTCTGGTCGCAGTTCCACAATCCAGAGCGTCCACTGGCAGTGGACGATCGTCTGGCTCAATGGGCCGAACTGAATAGATTGTCCGGACTCGCCATGAAGTACGTCATGGGTCATCTGTGGCCGGGGAGATCGGAGCCGAAGAGTTATTTCGGCTTGGTGCAGCAATTCCTTGGCCCGGTGCCATGTATCGATGCGATGAAGAGGTCAGCATGCATAGAGGGCGCACGGATGGCTCTTGCCCGTGTCAAGACATACTGGGCAAGGATGGAGACCACCATTGTTGCATCCCGAGATTCGGACCAAAGCCGAGTGCCCTCCGAGCACTATTTTCAGGAAGTCCTTGAAGGCTCTCGTGTAATAGAGACGCAGTGCTCGAAGGATGCTATGTTCTGATAGCATATGTAATTATGAAGCAATATTTTGATGAATTGTAGTAGCCTTTTATACTTCTGCCTGCAAGTATGTGGAACACCTCCTGTGCGGCCGTTTTAAGATATACATACAAAATCTGAAAGATGGCAGTCGTTGGCTTCAGCCCCCACGCACATAGTGCGGGGGTGCTCGCAGAAGGCGCATTTTCACACTTAATCCAACGACTTGGTCCTACAAAGGAGGTGATAGCGCAGCGAGCTAGGCAACCGGACTATAATGCTTTAACACTTCCACTTAGCCATAGGAGCTTGACAATGGGACTATTTAGGTAGCCCCTGGTGGCGACTGTGCTCGCCCGAATTCGGGGCGCGTATGTGCCTGGCCGGGAAACGGCCCTTCGTTAATGCGGGGGAATCCTATAGATTTCGGAGAGTCATCGAGTGGTTGACCAGTCTCACGCCATATCATGACAGTCGGTTTTTGGCTTTCTCTACTGAGGTGCTCACCTGGCCGAACCAGGGCACAATCGCAGTAGTTCTCCTGGTGCCGCCTTAGCCGATAGAGCGGAACGTAAGGCGGCTGAACACAGGAGCCGGGCAACCCAACATTTGACCAAAATCATGACTCAGAGCTGATGCATATAAGGCCAAACTCGCGACGCCGAACACTCCCTAAGGTATTCGGTCTTTATGAGAGCGGGCTAAGTAACACTCTAAGGTATAAGCCCCTAGTGTCCAGGTACGCGCAAGAATTCTGACGTGGCCACATGCCAAGAAGCCAGCCTCCTCCTTGGTCATAGAACCAGGGGATGTGTATCAATAAGAGACAGTAAAAAAGGTTTACGCAGGGTCTTAATCTGAAAAGAATCCTTGGAACGGGTCCCTACTGCACGTCTGCGCCTGTGTCTCCATTGTGCCGTATCCTGGACAGGCGCAGCATGACGTTCATCTGCAAAAAAGAGAGCAACTAAGTTGAAAAAGGGGCGTGCCGAACAAAAGTTATATGAAATAAACAAAGTGTAAAGTAAAATATGGAAAATTGAGCTTTATTGTCTCTTATTTTATATGTGTGAAGCCCCTAGTGCAGGGGTATATGGCCACTAAGCCTTTATCAACGATACTTTTGTGCCGGACTCGTCTATCCGTGTCTGTGGTCTTAATGACCTGTTCCGATGTTCTGGCTAGTGAAGCCATTGTATTGTGGGGCTGTTAAAGCGGCCACACAATCCTTCGCTTGGGGGAGGCGCCCTTACTGCTTCCCCGTTAAGGAGGTGATGCCGCGTGGACCGGGCATCTTAAGCGTAAGAGATGCATAATGCGGTATTGCTTTAAAGCGGGCGAAAGCTTCGTGTCCCAGCAGTGCTTGATAGCGACTTGAGAATGGGACGATTTGGAAAGTCAGCTTTTCACGACAGAAGTTATCGGCAGAGCCGAAAATAACCTCGAGCCGGAGAAAACCCATGCAATGGGTGTCCGGACCTGGCGTTACTCCTTGAAAGGAGGTTTTGCTGTGGCGAATTCTTTTTGGGTCGATCCCCATGTGGCGGATTGAGTCCTGATATATCAGGTTGAGTCCGCTGCCACCGTCCATAAGGACATTTGAAAACTGGAGTCCGCCAATTATTGGATCGAGTACCAGGGCAGTCCAGCCTGGGTTCCTGATACTTCTAGAATAATCCAGATGGTCGAAGATGATTGGTTTTGACAACCAGTGGCGGGATTCCTTTGGGATAGACCGTGGGGCGCGTACCTTTATGGGCGCCGCACGTTTTGTTATGTGGAGTAAGTTTACTGTTTTTACTTCTTGTGGGAAATTCTTTTGTTTCCCGGTACTCTGCTTTTGGGGTTCGTCCTCGTCTTCGCTTGGTGTATCGAGCCCCTTATGTTCGGCGTTGAGTCTACCGGATTGTTTGAAAACCCAACAATCTCTGTGGGTATGGTTAGCAGGCTTTCCGGGAGTACTGTGTATTTGACATATCCTATCCAGGATTTTGTTTAGGTTGGATAGGTCGTCCCTGTTATCTTGGAGGGGCGGCTTTTTCTGATTCTGTCGTGAGCTTTTGAATCCGGCGTTAACTGTTGTGCTCTTCGGACTTTTTTCCTTAGTCCGGCGACGGTCCTTATTGCGTCGCGGTTTCCCGTTTCCATCCCTAGTTTCAGATGTACTTGGGTCGCTGGTGCTGCATCTTGCCAACCAGCTATCCTCTCCTGCGCAAAAGCGGGTCATGATGCTTGTTAGTGCGGCCATTGTTCTTGGCTTTTCTTGGCCGAGGTGTCTGGCAAGCCATTCATCTCGGACATTATGCCTGAAAGCTGCTAAGGCTTCAGCGTCCGGACAGTCGACTATCTGATTCTTTTTAGTAAGAAATCTATTCCAGAATTGCCGAGCTGACTCTCCGGGCTGTTGAGTTATGTGACTAAGATCGTCTGCATCCGGAGGGCGGACATAGGTCCCTTGAAAATTTGCTCGGAAAGCATCCTCGAGCTCTTCCCAACTTCTGATTGTGTTTTCAGGAAGGCTTTTAAGCCAATGCCGGGCTGGCCCTTTAAGCTTGAGGGGTAAGTATTTTATGGCGTGGAGGTCATCTCCTCGAGCCATATGTATGTGGAGGATATAATCCTCGATCCAGACTCCAGGGTCTGTTGTTCCATCATATGCCTCTATGTTTACGGGTTTGAATCCCGCTGGAAATTCATGATCCAGGACCTCATCGGTGAAACATAGGGGGTGTGCGGCACCCCAGTATTTGGGTGTGCCGTATTCTGATAATGGCTTTATTGCATTGCTTACGAGAGCTTGCTTTCTTGGCCCCTAAATGGACCTGGCTGGGCCATGATGCGAATCCTTGAGTGGGTCGCATACCGGCTTAAGTGCGGCGCTGCTTGCCGCTTTAAGCTGGCCCTGGGGTCGTCTATCCGACCGTGTGGCTTTCTTACTTTTTGAATGCGAGGGCTCTAAGGCCTCCTCGTCGAATTCAGGCAGTAGTTTTCTCCTCGGATAGCTTTTAGTGCGGCGACTACCGCCGTATTTGTCTGCGGTATTGATTACTTTACTCCATCTGATCCTGAGTGCATCTTCCGCAGTCTTTAGCTTATGCTTCTGCTTTTTTAGGCTGCGTGCGGTTGCAACGAGCCGTTTGTGGAGGTTCTTCTGCTTCGTGGGCTTGTCCGGCGTAGGGTCGTCCGGAATGCCATTTTCGCCGGGGGAGGAATGTTCGGTTTCTCTATCCGGGTTGTCTTGTTGGGACGGTTGCTCTAAGGCATGCTCGTCATCTACCGGCTCATCCTGCTCTATGGCTGGGTCTTTATCGAGGCGGGGCTTAGGTCGGCGTTTACGCCGACGCTTTGATTGTTTTTCGAGAGATCGATCCCCCTCCCCGTTTTCCTCGCTGTTGCTTCCTTTAGGGGTATCCACCATGTACACATCGTGAGATGAGGTGGCTGCCAATGCCCTATAGGCGTTGGTTCTTGGTTGTCTCCTACATCGTCGTCCATACCGTCGATGTCTTCGGAGTCGAAGTCGAGCATGTCGGTTAAGTCATCGACAGTGGCTACGAAGTGGGTGGTGGGTGGGTTTTGAATTTTTTCATCGTCCGTATCCCAACCTTGCTGACCGTAGTCCGGTCAGGGCTCTCCTGATAGAGAGAGAGACTTTAGAGAATTCAGGATGTCGCCGAAGGGCGAGTGCTGAAAGATGTCCGCAGCGATGAACTCCATTATCGGCGCCCAATCGGATTCGATCGGCGGGGGCGCGGGGGGCACGGAGTTCGGAGAGGAATCTGGCTCTTCGGAGTCACGGGCCATGCGGAGTGCGGGGCTGGAGTTCGGCTCGATCGCCTTTGAGATCGCAGCCCCTGAGGCAGCGTCTAACCGCTGATCCTCGATCGGCGCAGTAGGCTCCGAATCAATGGTTGGAACCGGTGCGTGTGCGGCCTCCCAAGCGCTGCTTGGCGGCAGAGCTATATCATGCCCATCGAGACAGTGCGGCGCGCTTGGCTGTGGCTCGAATCCATCGAAGATCAAGTCCCCGCGGATGTCAGCCGTGTAGTTTAGGCTTCTAAACCTGACCTGATGGCCACGGGCGTAGCTTTCGATCTGCTCAAGGTGGCCAAGCGAGTTGGCCTGCAGTGCGAAGCCGCCGAAGACGAAGATCTGTCCGGGGAGAAAAGTCTCACCCTGGATTGCATCGTTGTTGATGATCGAAGGAGCCATCGGGCCTAAAAGCAACGACATAGAGGAACTCTCAATGAAAGCAACAATGTCGGTGTCAAAACCGGCGGATCTCGAGTAGGGGGTCCCGAACTGTGCGTCTAGGCCGGATGGTAACAGGAGACAAGGGACACAATGTTTTACCCAGGTTCGGGCCCTCTTGATGGAGGTAAAACCCTACGTCCTGCTTGATTAATATTGATGATATGGGTAGTACAAGAGTAGATCTACCACGAGATCAAGGAGGCTAAACCCTAAAAGCTAGCCTATGGTATGATTGTTGTATGATGAAGTTGTCCTACGGACTAAAACCCTCCGGTTTATATAGACACCGGAGAGGGTTAGGGTTACACAAAGTCGGTTACAATGGTAGGAGATCTTGAATATCCGCATCGCCAAGCTTGCCTTCCACGCCAAGGAAAGTCCCATCCGGACACGGGACGAAGTCTTCAATCTTGTATCTTCATAGTCCTGGAGTTCGGCTGAAGGTATAGTCCGGCTACCCGAACACCCCCTAATCCAGGACTCCCTTAATCGGGGTTGTGCATGATTTAAATATTTTGTGTGGTGAAGATAGAGCATAGCCAGACTATATGATTTTGTAGGCATAGCTTTCTTTGGCCATGTTATTTTGAGAAGACATAATTGCTTAGTTAGTATGCTTGAAGTATTATTGTTTTTATGTCAATATTAAACTTTTGTCTTGAATCTTATGGATCTGAATATTCATGCCACAATTAAGAAGAATTACATTGAAATTATGCCAAGTAGCACTCCGCATCAAAAATTCTGTTTTTATCATTTACCTACTCGAGGACGAGCATGAATTAAGCTTGGGGATGCTGATACGTCTCCAATGTAACTATAATTTTTTATTGCTCCATGCTATATTATCTACTGTTTTGGGCAATATTGGGCTTTATTATCCACTTTTATATTACTTTTGGGACTAACCTATTAACCGGAGGCCCAGCCCAGATCTGTTGTTTTATGCCTATTTCAGTGTTTCGAAGAAAAGGAATATTAAACGGAGTCGAAACGGAACGAAATCAACTGGAGAAGTTATTTTTGGAAGGAAACCTACCGGATAGACTTGGACCCTACGTCAGAAGATGAAGGAGGTGCTCACGAGGGTATGGGGCACGCCCCCTGCCTCGTGGCCCCCCTTCGGTCCACCGACATACTCCTTTCACCCATATATACCTACGTATCGTAAAACTACCGAGGGACACAATAGATCAAGAGTTCCGCCGCCAGAAGCCTCCGTAGCCACCGAAAACCAATCTAGACCCGTTCCGGCACCCTGCCGGAGGGGGCAATCCTTCTCCGGTGGCCATCTTCATCATCCCGGTGCTCTCCATGACGAGGAGGGAGTAGTTCTCCCTCGGGGCTGAGGGTATGTACCAGTAGCTATGTGTTTGATCTCTCTCTCTCTCGTGTTCTTGAGGTGATACGATCTTGATGTATCGCGAGCTTTGCTATTATAGTTGGATCTTATGTTTCTCCTCCCCCTCTACTCTCTTGTAATGAATTGAGTTTTCCCTTTGAAGTAATCTTATCGGATTGAGTCTTTAAAGATTTGAGAACACTTGATGTATGTCTTGCCGTGGATATCTGTGGTGACAATGGGATATCATGTGATTCACTTGATGTATGTTTTGGTGATCAACTTGCGGGTTCCGCCCATGAACCTATGCATAGGGGTTGGCACACGTTTTCGTCGTGATTCTCCGGTAGAACTTTGGGCACTCTTTGAGGTTCTATGTGTTGGTTGAATAGATGAATCTGAGATTGTGTGATGCATATTGTATAATCATACCCACGGATACTTGAGGTGACATTGGAGTATCTAGGTGACATTAGGGTTTTGGTTGATTTGTGTCTTAAGGTGTTATTCTAGTACGAACTCTAGGGCTGTTTGTGACACTTATAGGAATAGCCCAACAGATTGATTGGAAAGAATAACTTTGAGGTGGTTTCGTACCCTACCATAATCTCTTCGTTTGTTCTCCTCTATTAGTGACTTTGGAGTGACTCTTTGTTGCATGTTGAGGGATCGTTTTATGATCCAATTATGTTAGTATTGTTGAGAGGACTTGCACTAGTGAAAGTATGAACCCTAGGCCTTGTTTCCTATCATTGCAATACCGTTTACGCTCACTTTTATCACTTGCTACCTTGCTGATTTTATAATTTCAGATTACAAATACCTTTATCTACTATCCATATACCACTTGTTTCACCATCTCTTCGCCGAACTAGTGCACCTATACAATTTACCATTGTATTGGGTGTGTTGGGGACACAAGAGACTCTTTATTATTTGGTTGCAGGGTTGCTTGAGAGAGACCATCTTCATCCTACGCCTCCTATGGATTGATAAACCTTAGGTCATCCACTTGAGGGAAATTTGCTACTGTCCTACAAACCTCTGCACTTGGAGGCCCAAGAACATCTACAAGAAGAATGTTGTGTAGTAGACTTCAAGCAACACCAGATGTTATGAACGTCTGGCAGAGCAAAGCTGATGACTACTTGATAGTTCAGTGTGCCATGCTTTACGGCTTAGAACCGGGTCTTCAACGATGTTTTGAATGTCATGGAGCATATGATATGTTCCAGGAGTTGAAGTTAATATTTCAAGCAAATGCCCGGATTGAGAGATATGAAGTCTCCAATAAGTTCTATAGCTGCAAGATGGAGGAGAATAGTTTTGTCAGTGAACATAGACTCAAAATGCATGGGTATCATAATCACTTGACTCAACTGGGAGTTAATCTTCCTATTGATAGTGTCATTGACAGAGTTCTTCAATCACTGCCACCAAGCTACAAAAGCTTCGTGATGAACTATAACATGCAAGGGATGAATAAGACTATTCCCGAGCTCTTCGCGATGCTAAAGGCCGCGGAGGTAGAAATCAAGAAGGAGCATCAAGTGTTGATGGTCAATAAGACCACCAGTTTCAAGAAAAAGGGAAAAGGGAAGAAGAAGGGGAACTTCAAGAAGAATAGCCAACAAGTTGCTGCTCAGGAGAAGAAACCCAAGTCTGGACCTAAGCCTGAGACTGAGTGCTTCTACTACAAGCAGACTGATCATTGGAAGCGGAATTGCCCCAAGTATTTGGCGGATAAGAAGGATGGCAAAGTGAACAAAGGTATATGTGATATACATGTTATTGATGTGTACCTTACTAATGCTCGCAGTAGCACCTGGGTATTTGAGACTGGTTCTGTTGCTAACATTTGCAACTCGAAACAGGGGCTACGGATTAAGCGAAGATTGGCTAAGGACGAGATGACGATGCGCGTGGGAAATGGTTCCAAAGTCGATGTGATCGCGGTCGGCATGCTACCTCTACATCTACCTTCGGGATTAGTATTAGACCTAAATAACTATTATTTGGTGCCAGCGTTGAGCATGAACATTATATCTGGATCTTGTTTGATGCGAGACGGTTATTCATTTAAATCGGAGAATAATGGTTGTTCTATTTATATGAGTAATATCTTTTATGGTCATGCATCCTTGAAGAATGGTCTATTTTTGTTGAATCTCGATAGTAGTGATACCCATATTCATAATATTGAAGCCAAAAGATGCAGAGTTGATGATAATAATAGTGCAACTTATTTGTGGCACTGTCGTTTAGGTCATATCGGAGTAAAGCGCATTGATATGTCTCCGTCGTATCTATAATTTTTGATTGTTCCATGCCAATATTATTCAACTTTCATATACTTTTGGCAACTTTTTATACTATTTTTGGGACTAACATATTGATCCAGTGCCCAGTGCCAGTTCATGTTTGTTGCATGTTTTTTGTTTCGCAGAATATCCATATCAAACGGAGTCCAAACGGAATAAAAACTGACGGAGATTTTTTTTGGAATATTTATGATTTTTGGGAAGAAAAATCCACGCGAGACGGTGCCCGAGGTGGCCACGAGGCAGGAGGGCGCGCCCCTGACCCTCGTGGGCCACCCGTAAGGCGGTTGATGCCCTTCTTTCGCCGCAAGAAAGCTAATATCCGGATAGAGATCGTGTTAAAATTTCAGCCCAATCGGAGTTACGGATCTCCGGGAATATAAGAAACGGTGAAAGGGAAGAATCTGATAACACAGAAACAGAGAGAGACAGAGAGGCAGATCCAATCTAGGAGGGGCTCTCGCCCCTCCCGTGCCATGGAGGCCATGGACCAGAGGGGAAACCCTTCTCCCATCTAGGGAGGAGGTCAAGGAAGAAGAAGAAGGAGGGGGTCTCTCTCCCCCTCGCTTCCGGTGGCGCCGGAACGCCTCCAAGGCCCATCATCATCACCTCGATCTACACCAACACCTCTGCCATCTTCACCAACATCTCCATCACTTTCCCCCTCTATCTACATAGGTCCACTCTCCTGCAACCCGCTGTACCCTCTACTTGAACATGGTGTTTTATGCTTCATATTATTATCCAATGATGTGTTGCCATCCTATGATGTCTGAGTAGATTTTCGTTGTCCTATCGGTGGTTGATGAATTGCTATGATTGATTTAATTTGCTTGTGGTTATGTTGCTGTCATTTGGTGCCCATCATATGATTGCGCGCGTGGATCACACCCTAGGGTTAGTTGTATGTTGATAGGACTATGTATTGGAGGGCAAGAGTGACAGAAGTTTCAACCTAGCATAGAAATTGATGCATACGGGATTGAAGGGGGACCAATATATCTTAATGCTATGGTTGGGTTTTACCTTAATGAACATTAGTAGTTGTGGATGCTTGCTAATAGCTCCAATCATAAGTGCATAGAATTCCAAGTCAGGGATGACATGCTAGCAGTGGCCTCTCCCACATAATACTTGCTATTTGTCTAGTAAAGTAGTCAATTGCTTAGGGACAATTTCGCAACTCCTACCACCACTTTTCCACACTCGCTATATTTACTTTATTGTTTCTTTATCTAAGCAGCCCCTACTTTTTATTTACGTAATCTTTATTATCTTGCAAACCTATCCAACAACACCTACAAAGTACTTCTAGTTTCATACTTGTTCTAGTTAAAGCGAACGTCAAGCATTGAAAGCATAAGTGCTCCCTAGGTTGTTTTGGTAATTAATGACAACATATCTCTTGTTGGACTAACGTTTCTATCTAGTTTGTTTCAGATAAGTTCAACAATGGAGTGGCATGGACTAAAGGTTGTGGGAAATTCTCCAAGATGCTAAGGACAAAGGATTGGCTAAAGCTTAAAGCTCAAGGCTCTTCATTTTACATTTTAGTGATCCAAGATCACATTGAGTCCATAGGAAAATCCAATACTATCAAGGAGGGATGAGGTGTTGCTTAATGAGCCTCTTGCTTCAAGTGCTTAATGATATGCTCCAAAATCCTCAGCTACTTTCCCACTTCCACATATGACCTAAACCTAAGCCAAACTCGGACCTACCGATTATTTCTATCCGGCGCCACCGAGTTTCACTTGTCATAGCCATTGCCAAACCCTAGCAAATCGGTTCTACCGATAGGGATCTCGGTCTCACCGAGATGGGATTGTAATCTCACTGTGTATGTCCATTGCCAAAATCGGTCTCACCGATCTTGTGCAATCGGTACTACCGAGGTTACAATGCAAACTTACTATGTATGCTCATTACCAAAATCGGTCTCACTGAGTTTGTGTAATCGGTCCCACCGAGTTTGCCTGACCAACCCTCTGGTTAGCTTATTACCAAATCGGTCTCACCGAGTTTGTGTAATCGGTCTCACCGAGATTACGTTATGCCCTAACCCTAACCATATCGGTCTTACCGAGTTGCATGTCAGTCCCACCAAAAATCTCTAACGGTCACTAGGTTTACTATTTCGGTCCGACCAAGTTTGTTGATTCGGTCCCACCGAGATTGGTAAATTGTGTGTAATGGTTGGATTTTGTGTGAGGCTATATATATACCCCTCCACCTCCTCTTCACTCGTGGAGAGAGCCATCAGAACACATCTACACTTCCAACTCATATGTTCTGAGAGAGAACCACCTACTCATGTGTTGAGGCCAAGATATTCCATTCCTACCACATGAATCTTGATCTCTAGCCTTCCCCAAGTTGCTTTCCACTCAAATCTTCTTTCCACCAAATCCAAATCCTGTGAGAGAGAGTTGAGTGTTGGGGAGACTATCATTTGAAGCACAAGAGCAAGGAGTTCATCATCAACACACCATTTGTTACTTCTTGGAGAGTGGTGTCTCCTAGATTGGCTAGGTGTCACTTGGGAGCCTCCGACAAGATTGTGGAGTTGAACCAAGGAGTTTGTAAGGGCAAGGAGATCGCCTACTTCGTGAAGATCTACCGCTAGTGAGGCAAGTCCTTCGTGGGCGATGGCCATGGTGGGATAGACAAGGTTGCTTCTTCGTGGACCCTTCGTGGGTGGAGCCCTCCGTGGACTCGCGCAACCGTTACCCTTCGTGGGTTGAAGTCTCCATCAACGTGGATGTAGGATAGCACCACCTATCTGAACCACGGGAAAAACATCTGTGTCTCCAATTGCGTTTGAATTCTCCAAACCCTTCCCTTTACATTCTTGCAAGTTGCATGCTTTACTTTCCGCTGCCTACATACTCTTTGCATGCTTGCTTGATATGTAGTGTGAATGTTGAAATTGTGCCTAAACTCCACTTAAACCGAAAAAGCTTAAAAATTGCAACTTTAGCATTAAGTGTCTAATCACCCCCCTCTAGACACATCTACTTCAAGGTCCTACAAGTGGTATCATAGCTTTGGTCTCCATTGCCTTGGTTTAATCACCATTGGAGGAAGATGGATGTGTCTACTTTAGGGAGTCTTAGACATAGAGTGCCTATTCTTGATGGAGAGTATTTTCATGAGTGGAAATATGAGATGCTTGTAATTTTCAATTAATATCATTTGAACAAGTATATTGCTAGCCCTTGTGCACCTCATATTGATCCTTTGCATCCTACCCTAGATGAAGATATTGACATAATTCGCAATCTTAGAACTGTTGAGCTCATCATTAGAGGATTGCCCAAAAAATTGATTGCTAGTTTGCCTACTCTTAATTGTGCCTATACTATATGGAAATTTCTTGAGGAACAATTTCCCGATTATTTCTTGAAAAATTTGGATGAAATTCTCCATAAATCTATTGCCTTGAGTAAGATGAACTCTAGTGATCCTAGTTTTGGTGATTGTCTATTTGAGCTTACCAATCTCAAGCGTGCTAAAGGAGATGTTGGAATCATTAGTGATATTATATCTGAAGCTATAAGAATTCATAAAGGTGACCACTTTGATAATCATTTATCTAATGAATTACCCTCTCTAGGAAATGATGAGTCACAAGATCATGGTGAACATGGATACTATGATGATGATGATAGTGACTTTGATCTTGATGATGCAATGAGACATTTTGGTCTTATGGCAAATCTTCGGGGATATGTGTCAGGAGGAAAGGAATGGGTTCTTGATAGTGGATGTACTGATCATATGACCGGAGATGAAGAGATGTTCTGTGAGCTTGCTGAAAATGACGGCCCTCGAAAATATGTCACCTTTGGTGATAATTCAAAGGGTAAAGTGGTTGGCCTTGGTAAGGTGGCCATCTCACATGATAGTTCCATTCAAAATGTCATGCTCGTTGAATCTCTCGGCTACAACTTACTTTCAGTATCTAGACTTGTTGATTTCGGTTTGAATGTCCTATTTACTGAGGTAGATTGCCAAGTGTTTCGTCGAGACAATCATAAAATGGTCTTTACCGGTATACGTAGAGGTGATCTTTACATTGTCGATTTCTCTAAAAAGGCACAACCTAAAACTTGCTTTATTGCTAAATCCTCAAAAGGTTGGTTGTGGCATAGACAACTAGGTCACTTTGGCATGAGAAACCTTGACAAGCTTATTAAAGGAAATCATATCCTTGGAGTTAACGATGTCATATTTGATAAGGATAGACTTTGCAGTGCTTGTCAAGCAAGTAAACAGGTTGGAGGAAGGCATCCCGTAAAGAACATCATGACCACAAGGAGGCCACTCGAGCTACTTCATATGGATCTTTTTGGTCCCAACGCCTACAAGAGTCTCGGTGGAAATTATTTTGGTCTAGTTATAGTTGATGATTTTTCAAGATTTACGTGGGTGTTCTTTCTTGATGACAAGTCGCAGGTCCATAAGATCTTCAAAAACTTTGCTAGGAAGGCCCAAAATCAGTTTGACGTGTAGATCAAGAAGGTTCGGAGTGACAACGGAACGGAGTTCAAGAACGCAAATGTGGACACCTTTCTTGACGAAGAAGGGATCTCACACGAGTTCTCGGCTACGTACACACCTCAACAAAATGGAGTTGTTGAGAGGAAGAACCGGACGCTCATCGAAATGGCGAGAATGATGCTTGATGAGTACAAGACGCCGAAGCACTTTGGGGCAGAAGCGGTTGAGACAGCTTGTCATGCAACAAATCGCTTGTATCTTCACAAGCTACTCGGCAAGACGGCATACGAGCTCCTCACCGGTAACAAACCCCAAGTTGGATACTTTCGAGTATTCGGCTCCAAGTGCTACATTCTTGACAAGCATCGTCGTTCAAAGTTTGCTCCTAAATCTCATGAAGGTTTTCTACTTGGTTATGGCTCAAACTCTCACACTTACTGTGTCTACAACAATTTCACCCGAAAGGTTGAAGAGACGGTAGATGTGAAGTTTGATGAATCTAATGGCTCGCAAGTAGAGCAATTGCCAATCGACGTAGGAGACAAAGACCCTTCAGAAGCAATCCAAGACTTGTCTATTGGCAAAATTCGTCCAACGGAGGTGAAGGAGAGTACCTCATCCGTCCAAGTGGAAGCTTCTACTTCACGACAAGGTGAACCAAGAATTGATACGGAAGCATCCACAAGTGGGACACACCAAGATGAAGAAGACGAGGAAATGCATCAAGACGAACATCAACAACCTCCTTCTCCACCACGACAAGAGAACGACAACGTCAACAATGAAGAAGGCCAAGAAGAAGAACAAGATGAAGAAGATGTTCAACGAAGACCCAAGCAAAAGCTCTCACGAGTTCGAGCAAGAATTGCCAAAGATCATCCCGTCGAGCAAATCTACAATGATATTCAAACCGGGAGAATCACTCGCTCAAAAACTCGTTTAGCTAACTTTTGTGAAAACTATTCATTCATCTCTAGCATTGAACCTATGAAGGTTGAAGAAGCATTGGAAGATCCAGATTGGATAAACGCTATGCATGAAGAGCTACACAACTTTGAGAGAAACCAAGTTTGGACATTGGTTGAGAAGCCCGACAACAACCACAACATCATAGGTACCAAATGGGTGTTTCGCAACAAGCAAGATGAAGATGGACAAGTGGTTCGCAACAAAGCACGTCTCGTCGCCCAAGGGTACACACAAGTCGAAGGTATGGACTATGGTGAGACATATGCTCCCGTTGCTAGACTTGAGTCCATTCGCATCTTACTTGCCTATGCTAATCACCATAATATCACCTTGTACCAAATGGACATTAAAAGTGCTTTTCTAAATGGTGAAATAGAGGAGGAAGTTTATGTCAAACAACCTCCCGGCTTTATCAATCCTAAGAAACCAAATCATGTTTACAAACTTCACAAAGCTCTTTATGGTCTTAAACAAGCTCCTAGAGCATGGTATAAATGCTTGACCAAGTTCCTTATTGCAAGTGGTTTTGAAATTGGTAAAATTGATTCTACTCTTTTTACTAAAAGGGTTAATGGAGAACTATTTGTATGCCAAATTTATGTTGATGATATCATATTTGGTTCAACTAACCCTCTCTTTAGTGAAAAGTTTGGAAAGCTAATGTCAGAGAAGTTTGAGACGTCTATGATGAGTGAACTCAAATTCTTTCTCAATTTGCAAATCAAGCAAACTAAGGAAGGTACATTTGTCTCTCAAACGAAGTACACCAAGGACTTATTCAAGAAGTTCAATATGCAAGAATGCAAAGGTATGCCTACACCCATGCCTACTAGTGGACATCTTGATTTGACCAAAGATGGTGAACCGGTTGATCAAAAGGTTTATCGCTTTATGATTGGTTCTTTGTTATACCTATGTGCTTCACGTCTCGACATTATGCTAAGTGTGTGCATGTGTGCACGTTATCAAGCTGCTCCTAAAGAATGTCATCTTAAGGCCGTGAAAAGGATAGTGAGATACTTAATTCATACACCAAACTTTGGCATTTGGTATCCTAAGAGGTCTTCTTTTGATCTTGTTGGCTATTCCGACTCAGATTATGCCGGAGACAAGGTTGATAGAAAGTCCACTTCGGGTACTTGTCAATTTCTTGGTAGATCTCCTGTGTCTTGGTCTTCCAAGAAACAAAACTCGGTATCCTTATCCACCGCCGAAGCGGAATACATTGCCGCTGGTTCATGTTGTGCTCAATTACTTTGGATGACCCAAACTCTTAAAGATTATGGGATCTATGTGAAACATGTTCCACTGCTTTGTGACAATGAAAGTGCTATCAAAATTGGTCATAATCTTGTACAGCATTCTCGAACTAAGCATATTGAAGTTCGTCATCATTTCATTCGAGACCATGTTGCTAAGGGTGACATTGATCTTAAGCATGTTCGCACCGATAAGCAATTAGCGGATATATTTACTAAACCTCTTGATGAGAAAGTATTTTGCAGGTTGAGAGGTGAATTGAACATTATTGATGCTTTGAACTTGGAGTAGGAACTCCATTGGATTCATGCAAGACATGAGCTTATGACTAATCCATGATATATTGTTGGGTTTCGTAGTAATTTCAAAAAATTTCCTATGCACACGCAAGATCATGTGATGCATAGCAACGAGAAGGGGGGAGTGTGATCTACATACCTAGTAGATCGACAACGGAAGCGTTTGGTTGATGTAGTCGTACGTCTTCACGATCCGACCGATCAAGCACCGAAACTACGACACCTCCGAGTTCTAGCACACGTTCAGCTCGATGATGATCCCCGGACTCTGATCCAGCAAAGTGTCAGGGAAGAGTTCCGTCAGCACGACGGCGTGGTGACGATCTTGATGTACTACAGCAGCAGGGCTTCACCTAAACTCCGCTACAATATTATCGAGGACTATGGTAGCTGGGGGCGCCGCACACGGCTAAGGAAAAGATCACGTGGATCAACTTGTGTGTTTCTGGGGTGCCCCTGCCTCCGTATATAAAGGACTAAAGGGGGGAGGCTGGCCGGCCATGAGGGGCGCGCCAGGAGAGTCCTACTCCCTCTGGGAGTAGGATTCCCCCTCCAATCCTAGTTGGAATAGGACTCGCGGAGGGGGGGAAAGAGAGAGCGGGGCCGCCCCCCTCTCCTTGTCCAATTCGGACCAAGGGAGGGGAGGGGCGCGCGACCCACTATGGGTTGCCTCTTCTCTTTTCCACTAAGGCCCAATAAGGCCCATCTAGCTCCCCGGGGGGTTCCGGTAACCTCCCGGTACTCCGGTAAAATCCCGATTTCACCTGGAACACTTCTGATATCCAAACATAGGCTTCCAATATATCAATCTTTATGTCTCGACCATTTCGAGACTCCTCGTCATGTCCGTGATCACATCCGGGACTCCGAACAACCTTCGGTACATCAAAATGCATAAACTCATAATATAACTGTCATCGTAACCTTAAGCGCGCGGACCCTACGGGTTCGAGAACAATGTAGACATGACCGAGACACGTCTCCGGTCAATAACCAATAGCGGGACCTGGATGCCCATATTGGCTCCTACATATTCTACGAAGATCTTTATCGGTCAGACCGCATAACAACATACGTCGTTCCCTTTGTCATCGGTATGTTACTTGCCCGAGATTCGATCGTCAGTATTCCAATACCTAGTTCAATCTCGTTGTTGGCAAGTCTCTTTACTCATTCTGTAATACATCATCCCGCAACTAACTCATTAGTCGCAATGCTTGCAAGGCTTAAGTGATGTGCATTACCGAGAGGGCCCAGAGATACCTCTCCGACAATCGGAGTGACAAAACCTAATCTCGAAATACGCCAACCCAACATGTACCTTTGGAGACACCTGTAGTACTCCTTTATAATCACCCAGTTACGTTGTGACGTTTGGTAGCACCCAAAGTGTTCCTCCGGTAAACGGGAGTTGCATAATCTCATAGTTATAGGAACATGTATAAGTCATGAAGAAAGCAACATCAACATACTAAACGATCGGGTGCTAAGCTAATGGAATGGGTCATGTCAATCAGATCATTCACTTAATGATGTGATCCCGTTAATCAAATAACAACTCATTGTTCATGGTTAGGAAACATAACCATCTTTGATTAACGAGCTAGTCAAGTAGAGGCATACTAGTGACACTTTGTTTGTCCATGTATTCACACATGTATTATGTTTCCGGTTAATACAATTCTAGCATGAATAATAAACATTTATCATGATATAAGGAAATAAATAATAACTTTATTATTGCCTCTAGGGCATATTTCCTTCAGTCTCCCACTTGCACTAGAGTCAATAATCTAGTTCACATCGCTATGTGATTAACACCAATAGTTCACATCTTTATGTGATTGGTTCACATATCCATGTGACTAACACCCAAAAGGTTTACTAGATTCAATAATCTAGTTCACATCGCTATGTGATTAACACCCAAAGAGTGATCATGTTTTGCTTGTGAGAGAAATTTAGTCAACGGGCCTGCCAAATTCAGATCCGTATGTATTTTGCAAAATTCTATGTCTACAATGCTCTGCACGGAGCTACTCTAGCTAATTGCTCCCACTTTCAATATGTATCCAGATTGAGACTTAGAATCATCTGGATCAGTGTCAAAAACTTGCCTCGACGTAACCCTTTATGACGAACCTTTTTGTCACGTCCAGAATCGAGAAACATATCCTTATTTCACTAAAGATAATTCTGACCGCTGTTAGTGATCTACTCCTAGATCACTATTGTACTCCCTTGCCAAATCAGTGCAGGGTATACAATAGATCTGGTATACAGCATGACATACTTTATAGAACCTATGGCTAAGGCATAGGGAATGACTTTCATTCTCTTTCTATCTTCTGCTGTGGTCGGGCTTTGAGTCTTACTCAACTTCACACCTTGTAATACAGGCAAGAACTCTTTCTTTGACTACTCCATTTTGAACTATTTCAAAATCTTGTCAAGGTATGTACTCATTGAAAAAACTTATCAAGCATCTTGATCTATCTCTATAGATCTTGAATCTCAATATGTAAGCAGCTTCACCGAAGTCTTTCTTTGAAAAACTCCTTTCAAACACTCCTTTATGCTTTACAGAATAATTCTACATTATTTCTGATCAACAATATGTCATTCACATATACTTATCAGAAATGCTGTAGTGCTCCCACTCATTTTCTTGTAAATACAGGCTTCACCGCAAGTCTGTATAAAACTATATGCTTTGATCAACTCATCAAAGCGTATATTCCAACTCTGAGATGCTTGCACCAGTCCACAGATGGATCGCTGGAGCTTGCACATTTTGTTAGCACCTATCGGATTGACAAAACCTTCTAGTTGCATCGTATACAACTCTTCTTTAATAAATCCATTAAGGAATTCAGTTTTGTTTATCCCTTTGCCAGATTTCATAAAATGCGGCAATTTCTAACATGATTCGGACAGACTTAAGCATAGATACGAGAGAGAATCTCTCATCGTAGTCAACACCTTGAACTTGTCGAAAACCTTTTGCGACAATTCTAGCTTTGTAGATAATAACACTACTATTAGCGTCCGTCTTCCTCTTGAGGATCCATTTAATTTTTATGGCTTGCCGATCATCGGGCAAATCCATCAAAGTCCATACTTTTTTCTCATACATGGATCATATCTCAGACTTCATGGCCTCAAACCATTTCGCGGAATCTGGGCTCATCATCGCTTCCTCATAGTTTGCAAGTTCGTCATGGTCTAGTAACATGACTTCCAGAACAGGATTACCGTACCACTCTGGTGCGGATCTTACTCTGGTTTACCTACGAGATTTGGTAGTAAATTGATCTGAAGTTACATGATCATCATCATTAGCTTCCTCACTAATTGGTGTAGTAGTCACAAGAACAGAATTCTATGATGAACTACTTTCCAATAAGGGAGAAGGTACAATTACCTTATCAAGTTTTCTACTTTCCTCCCACTCACTTCTTTCGAGAGAAACTCCTTCTCTAGAAAGTTTCTGAATTTAGCAACAAAAGTCTTGCCCTCAGATCTGTGATAGAAGGTGTATCCAATAGTTTCCTTTGGATATCCTATGAAGACACATTTCTCCGATTTGGGTTTGAGTTTATCAGGTTGAAACTTTTTCACATAAGCATTGCAACCTCAAACTTTAAGAAACGACAACTTAGGTTTCTTGCCAAACCATAGTTCATACGGTGTCGTCTCAACGGATTTAGATGGTGCCCTATTTAACGTGAATGCAGCTGTCTCTAATGCATAACCCCAAAACGATAGTGGTAGATCGGTAAGAGACATCATAGATCGCACCATATCTTAATAAAGTACGGTTATGACGTTCGGACACACCATTACATTGTGGTGTTCCAGGTGGCGTGAGTAGTGAAACTATTTCACATTGTTTTTAACTGAAGGCCAAACTCGTAACTCAAATACTCTTCTCTACGATCAGATCGTAGAAACTTTATTTTCTTGTTACGATGATTTTTCACTTCACTCTGAAATTCTTTGAACTTTTCAAATGTTTCAGACTTATGTTTCATCAAGTAGATATACTCATATCTGCTCAAATCATTTGTGAAGATCAGAAAATAATGATACCTGTCGCGAGCCTCAATATTCATCGGACCACATACATCAGTATGTATGATTTCCAACAAATCTGTTGCTCGCTCCATTGTTCCAAAGAACGGAGTCTTAGTCATCTTGCCCATGAGGCATGGTTCGCAAGCATCAATTGATTCATAATCAAGTGATTCCAAAAGCCCATCAGCATGGAGTTTCTTCATGCGCTTTACACCAATATGACCTAAACGGCAGTGCCACAAATAAGTTGCACTATCATTATTAACTTTGCATCTTTTGGTTTCAATATTATGATTATGTGTATCACTACGATCGAGATCCAACGAACTATTTTCATTGGGTGTGTAACCATATAAGGTTTTATTCATGTAAACAGAACAACAATTTATTCTCTTACTTAAATGAATAACCGTATTACAATAAACATGATTAAATCATATTCATGCTGAACGCAAACACCAAATAACACTTATTTAGGTTCAACACTAATCCCGAAATTATAGGGAGTGTGCGATGATGATCATATCAATCTTGGAACCACTTCCAACACACATCATCACTTCACCTTTAACTAGTCTCTGTTTATTCTGCAACTCCCGTTTCGAGTTACTAATCTTAGCAACTGAACTAGTATCAAATACTGAGGGGTTGCTATAAACACTAGTAAAGTACACATCAATAACATGTATATCAAATATACTTATGTTCACTTTGCCATCCTTCTTATCCGCCAATCACTTGGGGTAGTTCCGCTTCTAGTGACCAGTCCCTTTGCAGTAGAAGCACTTAGTCTCAGGCTTAGGACCAGACTTGGGCTTCTTCACTTGAGCAGCAACTTGCTTGCCGTTCTTCTTGAAGTTCCCCTTCTTCCCTTTGCCCTTTTCTTGAAACCAGTGGTCTTGTTAACCATCAACATTTGATGTTTTTCTTGATTTCTACCTTCATCGATTTCAGCATCACGAAGAGCTTGGGAATTACTTTTGTCATCCCTTGCATATTATAGTTCATCATGAAGTTCTACTAACTTGGTGATGGTGACTAGAGAATTCTGTCAATCACTATTTTATCTGGAAGATTAACTCCCACTTGATTCAAGCGATTGTAGTACCCAGACAATTTGAGCACATGCTCACTAGTTGAGCGATTCTCCTCCATCTTTTAGCTATAGAACTTGTTGGAGACTTCATATCTCTCAACTCGGGTATTTGCTTGAAATATTAACTTCAATTCCTGGAACATCTCATATGGTCCATGACGTTCAAAACGTCTTTGAAGTCCTGATTCTAAGCCGTTAAGCATGGTACACAAAACTATCAAGTAGTCATCATATTGAGCTAGCCAAACGTTCATAACGTCTGCATCTGCTCCTGCAATAGGCCCGTCACCTAGCGGTGCATCAAGGACATAATTCTTCTGTGCAGCAATGAGGATAAACCTCAGATCACGGATCCAATCCGCATCATTGCTACTAACATCTTTCAACACAATTTTCTCTAGGAACATATCAAAATAAACATATGAAAGCAACAACGCGAGCTATTGATCCACAACATAGATATGCTAATACTACCAGGACTAAGTTCATGATAAATTTAAGTTCAATTAATCATATTACTTAAGAACTCCCACTTAGATAGACATCCCTCTAATCCTCTAAGTGATTACGTGATCCAAATCAACTAAACCATAACCGATCATCACGTGAAATGGATTAGTTTTCAATGGTGAACATCATTATGTTGATCATATCTACTATATGATTCACGCTCGTCCTTTCGGTCTCCGTGTTCCGAGGCCATATCTGCATATGCTAGGCTCGTCAAGTATAACCCGAGTATTCTGCGTGTGCAAAACTGGCTTGCACCCGTTGTAGATGGACGTAGAGCTTATCACACCCGATCATCACGTGGTGTCTGGGCACGACGAACTTTGGCAACGGTGCATACTCAGGGAGAACACTTCTTGATAATTTAGTGAGAGATCATCTTATAATGCTACCGTCAATCAAAGCAAGATAAGATGCATAAAAAGATAAACATCACATGCAATCAATATAAGTGATATGATATGGCCATCATCATCTTGTGCTTGTGATCTCCATCTCCGAAGCATCGTCATGATCACCATCGTCACCGGCGTGACACCTTGATCTCCATCGTAGCGTTGTTGTCGTCTCGCCAAGTTTGTGCTTCCACGACTATCGCTACCGTTTAGTGATAAAGTAAAGCATTACATCGCGATTGCATTGCATACAATAAAGCGACAACCATATGGCTCCTGCCAGTTGCCGATAACTCGGTTACAAAACATGATCATCTCATACAACAAAATTCAGCATCATGTCTTGACCATATCACATCACAACATGCCCTGCAAAAACAAGTTGGACGTCCTCTACTTTGTTGTTGCAAGTTTTACGTGGCTGCTACGGGCTTAAGCAAGAACCAATCTTACCTACGCATCAAAACCACAACGATAGTTTGTCAATTTGACTCTGTTTTAACCTTCGCAAGGACCGGGCGTAGCCACACTCGGTTCAACTAAAGTTGGAGAGACTATCGCCCGCAAGCCACCTATGTGCAAAGCACGTCGGGAGAACCGGTCTCGCGTAAGCGTACGCGTAATGTCGGTCTGGGTCGTCTCGTCCAACAATACCGCCGAACCAAAGTATGACATGCTGGTAGGCAGTATGACTTATATCGCCCACAACTCACTTGTGTTCTACTCGTGCATATAACATCAACATATAAAACCTAGGCTCGGATGCCACTGTTGGGTTTCGTAGTAATTTCAAAAAATTTCCTACGCACACGCAAGATCATGTGATGCATAGCAACGAGAAGGGGGGAGTGTGATCTACATATCTAGTAGATCGACAACAGAAGCGTTTGGTTGATGTAGTCGTACGTCTTCACGATCCGACCGATCAAGCACCGAAACTACGGCACCTCCGAGTTCTAGCACACGTTCAGCTCGATGACGATCCCCGGACTCCGATCCAGCAAAGTGTCGGGGAAGAGTTCCGTCAGCACGACGGCGTGGTGACGATCTTGATGTACTACAGCAGCAGGGCTTCGCCTAAACTCCGCTACAATATTATCGAGGACTATGGTGGCTGGGGGCGCCGCACATGGCTAAGGAAAAGATCACGTGGATCAACTTGTGTGTTTCTGGGGTTCCCCTGCCTCCGTATATAAAGGACTAAAGGGAGGAGGCTGGCCGGCCATGAGGGGCGCGCCAGGAGAGTCCTACTCCCTCTGGGAGTAGGATTCCCCCTCCAATCCTAGTTGGAATAGGACTCGCGGAGGGGGGAAAAGAGAGAGAGGGGCCGGCCCCCTCTCCTTGTCCAATTCGGACCAAGGGAGGGGAGGGACGCGCGGCCCACTATGGGTTGCCTATTCTCTTTTCCACTAAGGCCCAATAAGGCCCATCTAGCTCCCCGGGGGGTTCCGGTAACCTCCCGGTACTCCGGTAAAATCCCGATTTCACTCAGAACACTTCCGATATCCAAACATAGGCTTCCAATATATCAATCTTTATGTCTCGACCATTTCGAGACTCCTCGTCATGTCCGTGATCACATCCAGGACTCCGAACAACCTTCGGTACATCAAAATGCATAAACTCATAATATAACTGTCATCGTAACCTTAAGCGCGCGGACCCTACGGGTTCGAGAACAATGTAGACATGACCGAGACACGTCTCCGGTCAATAACCAATAGCGGGACCTGGATGCCCATATTGGCTCCTACATATTCTACGAAGATCTTTATCGGTCAGACCGCATAACAACATACGTCGTTCCCTTTGTCATCGGTATGTTACTTGCCCGAGATTTGATCGTCGGTATTCCAATACCTAGTTCAATCTCGTTGTTGGCAAGTCTCTTTACTCGTTCTGTGATACATCATCCCGCAACTAACTCATTAGTCGCAATGCTTGCAAGGCTTAAGTGATGTGCATTACCGAGAGGGCCCAGAGATACCTCTCCGACAATCGGAGTGACAAAACCTAATCTCGAAATACGCCAACCCAACATGTACCTTTGGAGACACCTGTAGTACTCCTTTATAATCACCCAGTTACGTTGTGACGTTTGGTAGCACCCAAAGTGTTCCTCCGGTAAACAGGAGTTGCATAATCTCATAGTTATAGGAACATGTATAAGTCATGAAGAAAGCAATAGCAACATACTAAACGATCGGGTGCTAAGATAATGGAATGGGTCATGTTAATCAGATCATTCACTTAATGATGTGATCCCGTTAATCAAATAACAACTCATTGTTCATGGTTAGGAAACATAACCATCTTTGATTAACGAGCTAGTCAAGTAGAGGCATACTAGTGACACTTTGTTTGTCTATGTTTTCACACATGTATTATGTTTCCGGTTAATACAATTCTAGCATGAATAATAAACATTTATCATGATATAAGGAAATAAATAATAACTTTATCATTGCCTCTAGGGCATATTTCCTTCATATATCTCTTATGATGACTATCTTATGTCTTGGATATATTTGTACCTTGCATGTTATCTAACTCATGTAGGTACTTGGCTGAATCTAATTCTATGAGATTGCAACTCACTCACATCTTGAGCAATCTCTACATCACCAAGTCTCTACACAATGGTGGTTGAAGACAAGGAAGCACAAAACCATTCAAACATATCCTTTGACAAATTCTATGTTGAGCTTCATGATTGTCATTTTTGGATACACAAGTGCTCTTCCTTGCAAGAACTAACCCATGTAGGTAGATGAACTCAAACTCCAAGTGGTGCTCCCAACTCTTGATGAGCTACATCAACCTTGAGCACCCACACAAGTTCAACTACATGAGCAAGACCCACACCACCACCCAAGGTATGTTATTCCATCTTAGAGAAGCTTTACTCCAAGTCATGAGTCAAAGCAACTCAACAAGATGTGAATAGATCAAGTTGCTTAAACGAAAAATGGTAACCCCATTTTGAGCTTAAACGATGAGTATGACCTATGATCAAGTGTTCTCACTTGACTCCCAAGTCAATATACTCTAACATAGGTGACTATGTCACCGCCCAACTCTAGATGAAGTTCTCTTGTGTTCTTTTTTGTGTTATTGCATTTGTCTCATGCATATTTATTTTCTTTGTGAGATCCTACATGTTTAGTGAGCTGAGATGACAAGTGTTTTTCTCTGTGTTGAACTCGGTTTCACCGACTTGTAGTTTTCGGTCCAACCGAATCTTTTCGGCCCCACCGAAACATGCCACTCGGTGCCACCGACTTCACAACAGGAAAAACAGTTTGCCACTTGTTCTATATTTCTTCTGATCCAGCTCTACTCAATGAATCTTGTCCTCTACAAGCATCACAGTTTTATCCATTGCTTTGTGCTGAGTCTCAAGGACCAAACCTATACGATGGATTCCAGAAAGCCCTTCTTGGAAATTGATGTCAAAGGGGGAGAGAGAGATCACATCAAAGCTTATGACCTACAAGGGAGAAAGTATTAAGGGGGAGAAAGAGATTTCCAGGGGGAGAGAATACTCAAGGATCCCCAGATGCTTGATGTTCAAGAGGAGAGATGTCACATGTCTTTTTGGGGGAAAGACATGTTCATATGTGCTTATTTGCATTAAGTTCTATGCATTTGTATCTTTCAGCTCTGATTTTCTGTTCCCTATCTTCTCCCAATATCACATGTAAGATTCAGGGGGAGCAAGACACCTAAGGGAAAGAAATCAGTCAAAATCATTGCATATCTTTACTCTTGGGGACATGTTGAATCCAATGTGGTACCTTGTACTCACTCTCTACATGTCATCCCAGTCTTGGTTCTCTTGTGGCTTCTTTGGTTTGCTCTGGCTAGTGGATGTACCTGTGTTATCTAACCTTGTTTGTGCAGGTTCATTCCATCCTAAGCCAGCTAAAGACTACAAGGTAAGTGTATGCATCAAAATCATGAGTATGAGGAATTCTTGCTTATGTACATACTGTTTGCAAGAAGGACTCATGAGCATGAAGGTATTTTCCTTGATAATCTTTTGCTCTGATGCATATGGCCAAGATACATGTAACACATTGCCTACTCTGTCATGGTTATGCTCTCACATGCCTCTATATTTCACATTTACACGAGTGCATACATGTAGGGGGAGCCTATGCTTGTTACATGTCCTTCCAAAGCTTTACTTGTTGTTCTTTATATCTTTATCTAAAGCTTTGATGTATGTTGCCATCAATTACCAAAAAGGGGGAGATTGAAAGCACAAGTGCTCCCTAGGTGGTTTTGGTAATTAATGACAACATATCTCTTGTTGGACTAACGTTTCTATCTAGTATGTTTCAGATAAGTTCAACAATGGAGTGGCATGGACTAAAGGTTGTGGGAAATTCTCCAAGATGCTAAGGACAAAGGATTGGCTAAAGCTTAAAGCTCAAGACTCTTCATTTTACATTTTAGTGATCCAAGATCACATTGAGTCCATAGGAAACTCCAATACTATCAAGGAGGGATGAGGTGTTGCTTAATGAGCCTCTTGCTTCAAGTGCTTAATGATATGCTCCAAAATCCTCAGCTACTTTCCCACTTCCACATATGACCTAAACCTAAGCCAAACTCGGACCTACCGATTATTTCTATCCGGCGCCACCGAGTTTCACTTGTCATAGCCATTGTCAAACCCTAGCAAATCGATTCTACCGATAGGGATCTCGGTCTCACCGAGATGGGATTGTAATCTCACTATGTATGTCCATTGCCAAAATCGGTCTCACCGATCTTGTGCAATCGGTACTACCGAGGTTACAATGCAAACTCACTGTGTATGCTCATTACCAAAATCGGTCTCACCGAGTTTGTGTAATCGGTCCCACCGAGTTTGCCTGACCAACCCTCTGGTTAGCTTATTACCAAATCGGTCTCACCGAGTTTGTGTAATCGGTCTCACCGAGATTACGTTATGCCCTAACCCTAACCATATCGGTCCTACCGAGTTGCATGTCAGTCCCACCGAAAATCTCTAACGGTCACTAGGTTTACTATTTCGGTCCAACCGAGTTTGTTGATTCGGTCCCACCGAGATTGGTAAATTGTGTGTAACGATTGGATTTTGTGTGGAGGCTATATACATACCCCTCCACCTCCTCTTCACTCTTGGAGAGAGCCATCAGAACACATCTACACTTCCAACTCATATGTTCTGAGAGAGAACCACCTACTCATGTGTTGAGGCCAAGATATTCCATTCCTACCATATGAATCTTGATCTCTAGCCTTCCCCAAGTTGCTTTCCACTCAAATCTTCTTTCCACCAAATCCAAATCCTGTGAGAGAGAGTTGAGTGTTGGGGAGACTATCATTTGAAGCACAAGAGCAAGGAGTTCATCATCAACACACCATTTGTTACTTCTTGGAGAGTGGTGTCTCCTAGATTGGCTAGGTGTCACTTGGGAGCCTCCGACAAGATTGTGGAGTTGAACCAAGGAGTTTGTAAGGGCAAGGAGATCGCCTACTTCGTGAAGATCTACCGCTAGTGAGGCAAGTCCTTCGTGGGCGATGGCCATGGTGGGATAGACAAGGTTGCTTCTTCGTGGACCCTTCGTGGGTGGAGCCCTCCGTGGACTCGCGCAACCGTTACCCTTCGTGGGTTGAAGTCTCCATCAACGTGGATGTAGGATAGCACCACCTATCCGAACCACGGGAAAAACATCCGTGTCTCCAATTGTGTTTGAATTCTCCAAACCCTTCCCTTTACATTCTTGCAAGTTGCATGCTTTACTTTCCGCTGCCTACATACTCTTTGCATGCTTGCTTGATATGTATTGTGAATGTTGAAATTGTGCCTAAACTCCACTTAAACCGAAAAAGCTTAAAAATTGCAACTTTAGCATTAAGTGTCTAATCACCCCCCCTCTAGACACATCTACTTCAAGGTCCTACAAGCATGGATAGAGTTGTATCGGTGGTCGATAGAACTTGAGGGAATATTTCTTCTGCCTTTAGCTCCTCGTTGGGTTCGACACTCTTACTTATCGAAAAATGTTGCGATCCCCTATACTTGTGGGTTATCAAGACCTTTTTCTGGCGCCGTTGCCGGGGAGCAATAGCGTGGGGTGAATATTCTCGTGTGTGCTTGTTTGCTTTATCACTAAGTAATTTTTATTTGTTGTTCTTAGTTGTTTTCTATCTTTAGTTATGGGTAGGAAATGCAAAATACCAAAAAAATTAGTTGTACCTACTAAACCAATGGTTGAAGAACCACTCAAAATCTATCACACTGCTGAAGCTTATTACTTGGATCATCTTTGATCCCTATGTGCTCGTGCTGAAACCCCAACTAGCTTAGCCGAGGGCAAATCTTTAGATGAGGATGCTTGTTATGTGCGACACCGAATATCTGAAAAAGGGAAAACTTTACTGGATCAAATTCATCGTTTGCAATGCTATGCTTGGAATTTATGTGAAATATATGATTATACTTGTTGTTCTGAAGACCCTAAGAAACACCTTCCCTACCAATGTTTGTTTAGTGATAATGGAATCGTATCCTCTTATGCTAAGGGTGTTTATAGTTACTATGATGTTCAACAAATTGAAGAATTTGTTGCTTTTAAGGGTGCTTACGAAATTGCTTCTTTGATTGAAAAGTATGATGCTACTCTTTAAAAATCTGAAAATTTTGCCATATTTAAACATTGCTATGATAATTACGCTTCTAACACCTATGTTGAACTATATATTGAGGACTACTCCGCTGTCCAAGAAGAGACTAATATTTTGCAGGAGTATATGGAAGAAGAAATTGATGAAACTATAAGCTCATTGAATGAAAAAGATGATGAGGAGAGCGAAGAACGAAAGGAGGAAGAGCGGATTAGCTACCCGTGCCCACCTTCTAATGAGAGTAACTCTTCAACTCATACATTGTTTAATTTCCCTTCGTGCTTACCGAAGGATGATTTTGATGATGACTATTATGATCCCTTTGATTCTCTTGAAAGATCCCTTTTTGATGATGCTTGCTATGCTTGTGGCCAAGATGCCAATATGAATTATGCTTATGGAGATGAAATTGCTATAGTTACTTATGTTAAACATGAAATTGTTGCTATTGCACCCACACATGATAGTCCTATTATCTTTTTGAATTCTCCCGACTACACTATATCGGAGAAGTTTGCTCTTATTAAGGAATATATTGATGGGTTGCCTTTTACCGTTGCACATGATGATTTTGATGAATATAATATGCATGTGCTTGCTGCTCCTACTTGCAATTATTATGTGAGAGGAACTATATCTCCACCTCTCTATGTTTCTAATACAACAAAATTGCAAGAAACTGTTTATACTATGCATTGGTCTTTACTTTGTGTGCATGAATTGTTCTTTTATGACATGCCGATGCATAGGAAGAGAGTTAGACTTCGTCATTACATGATATATGTTACCTTGTACTCACCACTAAATTACAAATCATTGTTAATTAAAATTGGCTTTGATATACCTTGGGATCCGGGTGGATCCATTACTTGAGCACTATATGCCTAGCTTAATGGCTTTAAAGAAAGCGCTGCCAGGGAGACAACCTGAAAGTTTTAGAGAGTCATTTATTTCTGTTGTGTGCTTTTATAAAGTTTAGAAATAAAAATAATGTGCCAAGGTTTGCCTTTAGGATGTTTACACTTGCTTGATGGTTTGTACGATGCAGGACAGAAACTTTGGCTGTAGTGCGCGATTTTACATTTTTAGCTGGAACGTCAAATGGTTCTGATTCTTTTTGCAATGTCTTCCTATACAAATTTTTTATTTTTCCTAATTTTGGTAGAATTTTTCAAGTATCAGCAGTATGGTGAATGTTCAGATTATTACAGACTGTTCTGTTTTAGACAGATTCTGTTTTTGATGCATAGTTTGCTCGTTTTGATGAAAGTATCGATTCATATAAGTGGATTAAGCCATTAAAAGTTATATTACAGTAGACACAATGCAAACACAGAATATGAATTGGTTTGCAACAGTACTTAGAGTAGTGATTTGCTTTATTATACTAACGGATCTTACCGAGTTTTCTGTTGAAGTTTTGTGTGGATGAAGTGTTCGATGATCGAGAAGGTCTCGATGTGAGAAGAAGGAAGAGAGGCAAGAGCTCAAGCTTGGGGATTCCCGAGGCACCCCAAGTAAATATTCAAGGAGAATCAAGCGTCTAAGCTTGGGGATGCCCCGGAAGGCATCCCCTCTTTCTTCAACAAGTATCGGTATGTTTTCGGATTCGTTTCGTTCATGCGATATGTGCAATCTTGGAGCGTCTTTTGCATTTAGTTTTCATTTTTATTTTATGCACCATGCTGGTATGAGATAGTCCTTGGTTGATTTATAGAATGCTCTTTGCACTTCACTTATATCTTTTGAGTATGGCTTTATAGAATGCTTCATGTGGTTCACTTATATCATTTGAAGTTTGGATTGCATGTTTCTCTTTACATAGAAAACCGTCATTTGTAGAATGCTCTTTTGCTTCACTTATATTTGTTAGAGCGTGGGCATATCTTTTGTAGAAAGAATTAAACTCTCTTGCTTCACTTATATCTATTTGGAGAGATGACAGGAATTGTTCATTCACATGGTTAGTCATAAAATCCTACATAAAACTTGTAGATCACTGAATATGATATGTTTGATTCCTTGCAATAGTTTTGTGATATAAAGATGGTGATATTAGAGTCATGCTAGTGGGTGGTTGTGAATTGTAGAAATACTTGTGTTGAGGTTTGTGATTCCCGTAGCATGCACGTATGGTGAACCGTTATGTAACGAAGTTGGAGCATGAGGTATTTATTGATTGTCTTCCTTATGAGTGGCAGTCGGGGACGAGCGATGGTCTTTTCCTACCAATCTATCCCCCTAGGAGCATGCGCGTAGTACTTTGTTTCGATGACTAATAGATTTTTGCAATAAGTATGTGAGTCTTTATGACTAATGTTGAGTCCATGAATTATACGCACTCTCACCCTTCCACCATCGCTAGCCTCTCTAGTACCGCGCAACTTTCGCCGGTACCATAAACCCACCTTACATCTTCCTCAAAACAGCCACCATACCTACCTATCATGGCATTTCCATAGCCATTCCGAGATATATTGCCATGCAACTTCCATCATCATCATATACATGACTTGAGCATTCATTGTCATATTGTTTTGCATGATCGTAAGATAGCTAGCATGATGTTTTCATGGCTTGTTCGTTTTTTGATGTCATTGCTACGCTAGATCGTTGCACATCCCGGTACACTGTCGGAGGCATTCATATAGAGGCATATCTTTGTTCTAGATCGAGTTATAATATTGAGTTGTAAGTAAATAAAAGTGTGATGATCATCATTATTAGAACATTGTCCCATGTGAGTTTATCAAAATAAAAGTGGCCAAAGAAGCCCCCCCCAAAAAAGAGAGAGGCCAAAGAAGCCTACAAAAAAAGAAAAAAAAGAAAAAAAAGAAAAAAAATGAGAGAAAAAGAGAGAAAGGGCGATGTTACTATCCTTTTACCACACTTGTGCTTTAGAGTAGCACCATGTTCTTCATATAGAGAGTCTCTTGAGTTATCACTTTCATATACTAGTGGGAATTTTCATTATAGAACTTGGCTTGTATATTCCAACGATGGGCTTCCTCAAATGCCCTAAGTCTTCATGAGCAAGCAAGTTGGATGCACACCCACTTAGTTTCATTTTGAGCTTTCATATACTTATAGCTCTAGTGCATCCGTTGCATGGCAATCCCTACTCACTCACATTGATATCTATTGATGGGCATCTCCATAGCCCGTTGATACACCTAGTTGATGTGAGACTATCTTCTCCTTTTTGTCTTCTCCACCATCATATTCTATTCCACCTATAGTGCTATGTCCATGGCTCATGCTCATGTATTGCGTGAAAGTTGAAAAGGTTTGAGAATGTCAAAAGTATGAAACAATTGCTTGGCTTGTCATTGGGGTTGTGCGTGATGTGAGTATTTTGTGTGAAGAAGATGGAGCATAGCCAGACTATATGATTTTGTAGGGATAACTTTCTTTGGCCTTGTTATTTTGAAAAGACATGATTGCTTTATTAGTGGGCTCGAAGTATTATTGTTTTTATGTCAAATGATAGACTATTGCTTTGAATCACTCGTGTCTTAATATTCATGCCATGATTAGACATATGATCAAGATTATGTTAGGTAGCATTCCACATCAAAAATTATCTTTTTTATCATTTACCTACTCGAGGACGAGCAGGAATTAAGCTTGGGGATGCTGATACGTCTCCATCGTATCTATAATTTTTGATTGTTCCATGCCAATATTATTCAACTTTCATATACTTTTGGCAACTTTTTATACTATTTTTGGGACTAACATATTGATCCAGTGCCCAGTGCCAGTTCCTGTTTGTTGCATGTTTTTTGTTTCGTAGAATATCCATATCAAACGGAGTCCAAACGGAATAAAAACTGACGGAGATTTTTTTGTAATATTTATGATTTTTGGGAAGAAAAATCCACAAGAGACGGTGCCCGAGGTGGCCACGAGGCAGGAGGGCGCGCCTGCCCCCCTGGGCGCGCCCCTGGCCCTCATGGGCCACCCGTAAGGCGGTTGATGCCCTTCTTTCGCTGCAAGAAAGCTAATATCCGGATAGTGATCGTGTTAAAATTTCAGCCCAATCGGAGTTACGGATCTCCGGGAATATAAGAAACGGTGAAAGGGAAGAATATGAGAATGCAGAAACAGAGAGAGACAGAGAGACAGATCCAATCTCGGAGGAGCTCTCGCCGCTCCCGTGCCATGGAGGCCATGGACCAGAGGGGAAACCCTTCTGCCATCTAGGGAGGAGGTCAAGGAAGAAGAAGAAGGAGGGGGGCTCTCTCCCCCTCGCTTCCGATGGCGCCGGAACGCCGCCGGGGCCCATCATCATCACCGCGATCTGCACCAACACCTCCGCCATCTTCACCAACATCTCCATCACCTTCCCCCCTTCTATCTACAGCGGTCCACTCTCCCGCAACCCGCTGTACCCTCTACTTGAACATGGTGCTTTATGCTTCATATTATTATCCAATGATGTGTTGCCATCCTATGATGTCTGAGTAGATTTTCGTTGTCCTATCGGTGGTTGATGAATTGCTATGATTGATTTAATTTTCTTGTGGTTATGTTGTTGTCCTTTGGTGCCCATCATATGATTGCGCGCATGGATCACACCCTAGGGTTAGTTGTATGTTGATAGGACTATGTATTGGAGGGCAAGAGTGACAGAAGCTTCAACCTAGCATAGAAAGTGATGCATACGGGATTGAAGGGGGACCAATATATCTTAATGCTATGGTTGGGTTTTACCTTAATGAACATTAGTAGTTGCGGATGCTTGCTAATAGTTCCAATTATAAGTGCATAGAATTCCAAGTCAGGGATGACATGCTAGCAGTGGCCTCTCCCACATAATACTTGCTATCGGTCTAGTAAAGTAGTCAATTGCTTAGGGACAATTTCGCAACTCCTACCACCACTTTTCCACACTCGCTATATTTACTTTATTGTTTCTTTATCTAAACAACCCTTACTTTTTATTTATGTAATCTTTATTATCTTGCAAACCTATCCAACAACACCTACAAAGTACTTCTAGTTTCATACTTGTTCTAGGTAAAGCGAACGTCAAGCGTGCGTAGAGTTGTATCGGTGGTCGATAGAACTTGAGGGAATATTTGTTCTGCCTTTAGCTCCTCGTTGGGTTCGTCACTCTTACTTATCGAAAACTGTTGCGATCCCCTATACTTGTGGGTTATCACGCATGAAGAAACTCCATACTGATGGACTTTTGGAACCACTTGATTATGAATCACTTGGTACTTGCGAACCGTGCCTCATGGGCAAGATGACTAAAACGCCGTTCTCCGGAACTATGGAGAGAGCAACAGATTTGTTGGAGATCATCCATACAGATGTATGTGGTCCGATGAATATTGAGGGTCGTGGCGGATATCATTATTTTCTCACCTTCACAGATGATTTAAGCAGATATGGGTATATCTACTTAATGAAACATTTGAAAAGTTCAAAGAATTTCAGAGTGAAGTAGAAAATCATCGTAACAAGAAAATAAAGTTTCTACGATCAGATCGTGGAGGAGAATATTTGAGTTATGAGTTTGGTCTTCATTTGAAACAATGCGGAATAGTTTCGCAACTCACGCCACCCGAAACACCACAACGTAATGGTGTGTCCGAACGTCGTAATCGTACTTTACTAGATATGGTGCGATATATGATGTCTCTTACCAATTTACCGCTATCGTTTTGGGGTTATGCTTTAGAGACGACCACATTCACGTTAAATAGGGCACCATCGAAATCCGTTGAGACGACACCTTATGAACTGTGGTTTGGCAAGAAACCAAAGTTGTCGTTTCTTAAAGTTTGGGGCTGCGATGCTTATGTGAAAAAGCTTCAACCTGATAAGCTCGAACCCAAATCGGAGAAATGTGTCTTCATAGGATACCCAAAGGAGACTATTGGGTACACCTTCTATCACAGATCCGAAGGCAAGACTTTTGTTGCTAAATTCGGAACATTTCTAGAGAAGGAGTTTCTCTTGAAAGAAGTGAGTGGGAGGAAAGTAGAACTTGATGATGTAACCATACCTGCTCCCTTATTGGAAAGTAGTTCATCACAGAAAACGGTTTCTACGACACCTATACCAATTAGTGAGGAAGTTAATGATGATGATCATGAAACTTCAGATCAAGTTGTTACTAAACCTCGTAGATCAACCAGAGTAAGATCCGCACCAGAATGGTACAGTAATCCTATTCTGGAAGTCATGCTACTAGATCATGATGAACCTACGAACTATGAAGAAGCGATGGTGAGCCGAGATTCCGCAAAATGGCTTGAGGCCATGATATCTGAGATGGGATCCATGTATGAGAACAAAGTATGGACTTTGGTTGACTTGCCTGATGATCGGCAAGCAATTGAGAATAAATGGATCTTCAAGAAGAAGACTGACGCTGACGGTAATGTTACTATCTACAAAGCTCGACTTGTTGCGAAAGGTTTTCGAAAAGTTCAAGGGATTGACTACGATGAGACTTTCTCACCCGCGGCGATGCTTAAGTCTGTCCGAATCATGTAGCAATTGCTGCATTTTGTGATTATGAAATTTGGCAAATGGATGTCAAAACTACATTCCTTTCTGGAAGAAGAGTTGTATATGATGCAACCGGAAGGTTTTGTCAATCCAAAGGGAGCTAACAAAGTGTGCAAGCTCCAGCGATCCATTTATGGACTGGTGCAAGCCTCTCGGAGTTGGAATAAACGCTTTGATAGTATGATCAAAGCATTTGGTTTTATACAGACTTTTGGAGAAGCCTGTATTTACAAGAAAGTGAGTGGGAGCTCTGTAGCATTTCTGATATTATATGTGGATGACATATTGCTGATTGGAAATGATATAGAATTTCTGGATAGCATAAAAGGATACTTGAATAAGAGTTTTTCAATGAAAGACCTCGGTGAAGCTGCTTACATATTGGGCATCAAGATCTATAGAGATAGATCAAGATGCTTAATTGGACTTTCACAAAGCACGTACCGTGACAAAGTTTTGAAGAAGTTCAAAATGGATCAAGCAAAGAAAGGGTTCTTGCCTGTGTTACAAGGTGTGAAGTTGAGTAAGACACAATGCCCGACCACTGCAAAAGATAGAGAGAAAATGAAAGATGTTCCCTATGCTTCAGCCATAGGCTCTATCATGTATGCAATGCTGTGTACCAGACCTGATGTGTGCCTTGGTATAAGTCTAGCAGGGAGGTACCAAAGTAATCCAGGAGTGGATCACTGGACAGCGGTCAAAAACATCCTGAAATACCCGAAAAAGGACTAAGGATATGTTTCTCGTTTATGGAGGTGACAAAGAGCTCATCGTAAATGGTTACGTTGATGCAAGCTTTAACACTGATCCGGACGATTCTAAATCGCAAAACGGATATGTGTTTACATTGAACTGTGGAGCTGTCAGTTGGTGCAGTTCTAAACAAAGCGTTGTGGCGGGATCTACATGTGAAGCGGAGTACATAGCTGCTTCGGAAGCAGCAAATGAAGGAGTCTGGATGAAGGAGTTCATATCCGATCTAGGTGTCATACCTAGTGCATCGGGTCCAATGAAAATCTTTTGTGACAATACTGGAGCTATTGCCTTGGCGAAGGAATCCAGATTTCACAAGAGAACCAAGCACATCAAGAGATGCTTCAATTCCATCCGGGATTTAGTCCAGGTGGGAGACATAGAAATTTGCAAGATAGATACGGATCTGAATGTTGCAGACCCGTTGACTAAGCCTCTTCCACGAGCAAAACATAATCAGCACCAAGGCTCCAAGGGTGTTAGAATCATTACTGTGTAATCTAGATTATTAACTCTAGTGCAAATGGGAGACTGAAGGAAATATGCCCTAGAGGTAATAATAAAGTTATTATTTATTTCCTTATATCATGATAAATGTTTATTATTCATGCTAGAATTGTATTAACCGGAAACATAATACATGTGTGAATACATAGACAAACAGAGTGTCACTAGTATGCCTCTACTTGACTACCTCGTTGATCAAAGATGGTTAAGTTTCCTAACCATTGACATGGGTTGTCATTTGATTAACGGGATCACATCATTAGGAGAATGATGTGATTGACTTGACCCATTCTGTTAGCTTAGCACTTGATTGTTTAGTCTGTTGCTATTGCTTTCTTCATGACTTATACATGTTCCTGTGACTATGAGATTATGCAACTCCCGTTTACCGGAGGAACACTTTGTGTGCTACCAAACATCACAACGTAACTGGGTGATTAGAAAGGTGCTCTACAGGTGTCTCCAAAGGTACTTGTTGGGTTGGCGTATTTCGAGATTAGGATTTATCACTCCGATTATCGGAGAGGTATCTCTGGGCCCTCTCGGTAATGCACATCACATAAGCCTTGCAAGCATTGCAACTAATGAGTTAGTTGCGGGATGATGTATTATGGAACGAGTAAAGAGACTTGTTGGTAATGAGATTGAACTAGGTATTGAGATACCGACGATCGAATCTCGGGCAAGTAACATACAGATGACAAAGGGAACAACGTATGTAGTTATGCGGTCTGGCCGATAAAAGATCTTCGTAGAATATGTGAGAGCCAATATGAACATCCAGGTTCCGCTATTGGTTATTGACCGGAGACATGTCTACATAGTTCTCGAACCCGTAGGATCCGCACGCTTAACGTTTCGATGACAGTTATATTATGAGTTTATATGTTTTGATGTACCTAAGGTTGTTTGGAGCACCGGATGTGATCACGGACATGATGAGGAGTCTCGAAATGGTCGAGACATGAAGATTGATATATTGGAAGCCTATGTTTGGATATCGGAAGTGTTCCGGGTGAAATCGGGATTTTACCGGAGTACCGGGAGGTCACCGAAACCCCCCGGGAGCTTAATGGGCCTACATGGGCCTTAGTGGAAATGGAGGGAAGCAAGGGGAGTGTGGGGCGCGCCCCCCAAGGCCCAAACCGAATTGGTTTAGGGCAAGGGGGGCCGGCCCCCTCTTTCCTTCTTACCCTCTCTCTTTCCTTCTCCCGAATCCTATTCCAACTAGGAAAGGGGGGAAGTCCTACTCCCGGTGGGAGTAGGACTCCTCCTGGCGCGCCCTCTCCCTGGCTGGCCGCACCCCCCTTGCTCCCTTATATACGGGGGCAGGGGGCACCCCATAGACATGACAATTGATCGTTTGATTTTTTAGCAGTGTGCGGTGCCCCCCTCCACCATAGTCCACCTCGATAATACTGTAGCGATGCTTAGGCGAAGCCCTGCGTCGGTAGAACATCATCATCGTCACCACGCCGTCGTGCTGACGAAACTCTCCCTCAACACTCGGCTAGATCGGAGTTCGAGGTACGTTATCGGGTTGAACGTGTGCTGAACTCGGAGGTGTCGTACGTTCGGTACTTGATCGGTTGGATCGTGAGGACGTATGACTACATCAACTGCGTTGTGCTAACGCTTCCGCTTTCGGTCTACGAGGGTACGTGGACAACACTCTCCTCTCTCGTTGCTATGCATCACCATGATCTTGCGTGTGCGTAGGAATTTTTTTGAAATTACTATGTTGCCCAACAAGTGGGACCCACACTTTATTGTAGTGAGATAGAGGGAAAGCTGACATGTTGATCTATAGGTATTTTGGTCATTATGACATGGCAAACGAGATTTGAGATGACAATCATGGTGTCGAGTGGCATTTTTACTGCTAAACACATTTAGTGCTAAACGTGTTTACTGCTAATTAATCATTTCTCTCCTCGATCCTCTTCCTTACGTACCCTTTCACACGAAAGGAAACTACCACAGCGAACCGTCGTGCGATCTCATTCCTTATGTATCCTTTCACATGAAAGAAAACTGCCATAGCGAACCATCGTGCGATCCCCTTCCTTACATACCCTTTCACACGAAAGGAAGCTGCCACAACGAACCGTCGTGCGATCCCCTTCCTTAGTACCCTTTTGCACAAAAGGAAACTGCCACAATGAACTGCCCTAAAGCGCCGCCCCATCACCTCGCTTCAGCGACGCACGCCGCCCCCATCGACTCAACTCGCAGCAGCTTCAAGGACGCCGCCCCTCACATCTCCGTGCCACCTCTACCCATCGCCTTTGCGTGGCCTCGGCTGTAGCGATGCCGCCGCAACTTCAAAGACGCCGACTGTTGGGGACACCGCCTAGACCGCCTGGCCGATCGACGGGGGCGCGTCGGAGGCACCGCCTGGACCGCCTGGCCGACCGACGGAGGCACGTCGAAGGCGCCGCCTGGACCACCTGGCCGACCGGCGGGGGCACGTCGGAGGCACCGCCTGGACCGCCCATCGCCGTCGGACCTGTCAGGGACGCCGCATGGCCGTCCGTTGGCGTCGAGTTGTCGGACCATCATGGACACTGCCTGGACCGCCTGCCCGTTCCTCTTCGTCGGGCCTAGGTCGTCAGCGCCGCCTCAGGGGATACGCCACCGTCAAACACGCAGCCACCGGGCCAGAGGTCTTTCATCTCTGCTTTCTTCATTTCTTCCCAAGAAGATTGATGCACTAAAAAATGAACCCAAATCAGGTTTCGTAGAACCGAACCAAAAGCAGCCTTATGTGCACACATTCAGCAGTTATTAAGCTTCATTACCAACATGCGCTATGAAACAACTAAGTACAGTGATATGGAACTTTTGGTAGCAGCTGGGTAGTGGATCAGTTGTGCTGATTTTCAATGGATTGTGCTTAGATTTTTTGATTTCTCTTTTAGCGGCTCGAGGACAAGGTATGTGCCCCCTTTTTTTGGTCACTTGCATATACCATTAACTACGTTGGATTAGTACAATTTTCAACCCATTTAAAAGAAGAGATGGACCTGTCATTGCTGGTGCTTACACAAACTATTTTTTATTTTACTTTTTCAAAGAAAATTCAGGTATATTTTCAAGCCGGATTAAAATTACACGTGTGTTGCACGTGCGAATTTACTAGTAACTGAATAGTGAGATACAACCAGTGACATACAGTAGATGATAAAAACCCAAAAACCATTTCTAAGAAAAGACAAAGGTCTCCTGAACTAAAAAAAAAAGAAGCCCTTCTCTCTCCTCCAACCGCCGGTGCTCGCTCCGTCGCTCGCCATGGCTTCCGGGGCCGCGGTCGCCGCACGTCGCCTTCTGCTGTTGCGCCACCGCCGCCACCACCTCGTTCCCAATCACCACTTCTCTTCCTCCTCGGCGGACGAAGTGCTGGACGGGGGCCGCGTCAAGATCTTCGATCGCGATCTGAAGCGCCGACACCGGGACCGGGCGGCGTGGGCGATGCGGGAAACTGATCCACTGGTAGACGCGGTCGCAGATAACCTCCTCGACCGCCTCGAGGACTGCAGGAAGGCGTTCCCCTCGGCACTCTGCCTCGGCGGTTCGGCCGGCGCCGTCCGCCGGTCGCTTCGCGGCCGCGGTAAGAAGCTACTCAGCTCGCTTTTCTTGTTATTTCTTGCACCAACCTCTTATCATGTGTACTAATCACTGCGTTGAACCATGTCAAATGTCTTCCTGAAAGTTCCGGTTTTCACATCCGACAATTGAAATGATCTGCCACACGTTGCTTCTCCTGATATGTTGAACTAACCTGCAAGATGGCGCTAATGATTTGTGTGCCAGGTGGAATCGAGAAATTGACCATGATGGACATGTCGGTAGACATGGTGAACAAGTGGCGGGAGTTGGAGAGTGCTACTGACGACGGCCCCGAGATGAACTTTATCGTTGGAGATGAAGAGTATCTTCCTATCAAAGAGAAGTAAATGCCAACCATGTTATACTTTCAGTGTGTTTGTTGGTTCCATTTTCGTATGATTAGAGTAAACTGCACTGGATCAGCATACTTTCTCCAGCTCCCTTGAATGCTAATGTATTGGGGGCCCCACTTTATATATACACCAAAGAGATAAACTGTCAATTTGTAGTCTGCTAGTCTGCTATCTTATGCTTGAGTGGGTCAATATATTTTAGGTGTGAGTGGCTAATTGTCAAATTTAAAAGTAAATAAATTGTGATCTTGCATTGTCTACTCCTCTATTGATGTGGCTCTTGGTTTCTGAAGCTCCCAGGATTTGATAATGAGCTGTCTTGGACTTCATTGGACAAATGATCTACCTGGAGCAATGATACAGGTAAGTCTTTTATTTTAAACCCTGAAAGCATTAAGTTATCAAGCACTAAAACATCTGAACTATGGTAATTGGCTGTCCTTTGATGGCAGTGTAGGTTGGCGTTGAAGCCTGATGGCCTTTTTCTTGCAGCAATTCTTGGCGGGGAGACTCTGAAGTGATAATCTTAGATTTACCATTTATCGACATTTCCCAGTTTCTTGTTTGACTTGCCTTTTCTTGGATGCTATGATCAGGGAACTAAGAATTGCATGCACAATTGCTCAAATGGAACGTGAGGGAGGCATCAGTCCTCGAATGTCGCCATTAGCACAAGTATGATTCCTTTATAATCCGAGATTTCGTCCAATGGGGATTGCTTGTTCTTCTTGTATGCCTCTGTTGAATAGCCTGTCATTGCAAACCATTGCCTTTACCTTGACTTATTAGTGTCTTTGGTTCTAATGGCGACATTGGGTTGTACATTTCAAGGTCCGTGATGCAGGAAACCTTTTGTCAAGGGCAGGCTTCGCCCTTCCAGGAGTTGATGTAGATCGATATACAGTCAAGTACAATAGTGGTGCGTACAAAAAAACTTGGATTTTCCAATTAGTGAATTTCTTCGTACAATATTTTGTGAAGATTGAATGAACATCTTTTCTTTATTCTGACTGCTCAGTAAATATTCTTATGACTATCAGATTGCAATGGTCACTTTTGTCTCATCGACATACAATTAGCAATGTTGTGTCTGATAAATATATTTTATATTCAAGAACCACGTTAATTTGTTATTGTTTTAAACATCTCCACAATATTTGCATATGTCGATTCACCAAGTTATTTATTTGTCCTAACAATTTTATTACTTATTGCGAACTAGCTCTTGAACTTGTGGAACATCTTAGAGCAATGGCAGAAACAAATGCTCTCTTTCAAAGAAGCCCTGTGAGCCTTTCTTATCATAATGTTTACTGAAAATGGCTTAGTCCCAATTAATTTAGTTAACATGGTAACTGAATTTACATTGGTTTTCTATTGGCAGATATTAAAGAGAGATACAGCACTAGCTACTGCAGCCATTTACCAGTCAATGTTTGGGTTAGAAGATGGAACGATTCCAGCAACCTTTCAGGTTTTGTACAGTTAAAAAATAATATCCCATCTTGTCCAACTTGACTAAATACAGAATAGAAACCATGCAGTTCCTCATTATAAACATTCCATGTATTTAAATTTTGTTACTCCATTCATTTCATATTGCAGGGTGCAGTTCTTTTGTTTACGGTTTTCCAACTTGACTAAATACAGAGTAGAAACAATGCAGTTCCCCATTAATTTTCTGATCTTACTCTTAGTGCTTTCACTCCGTTCTGCTGTACATATGCATAAGCAACCAATCTTCACTGCACCGGACTCGCCTAGGAGAGCGGGGAGTAAATCTGAGAGGGGAAATGCATGCGCAATTCACGCTTTCCAAAACAAAATAAATGCAACTGGGCTAATTTGGACTTTTTCTCAACAGTTTTCATTGCTTTTAAGCCATTTAAATCTCCATGCTAAGAACAAACATGCTCTTTGTATATATTGCAATTGAGTGAGTAGTTGTTTTGTGCAGGTAATTTACATGACTGGGTGGAAGGAGCATTCATCACAGCAAAAGCCTAAGAGAAGGGGTTCTGCCACTGTATCATTTGGTGACATAAGGAAACAATTTGGTTCCAACCAAGACTGAAGAACTTTATGAGCTATGGTAGGATGATGGCGCCGAGTTCATTTCTGTTGTCTACTATTCTTCATTCACCACACTTCTGCAGCTATGCTTATCCTTTGTGCTCTTTTACCTCGATGTAGAAAACATCTCTCGAGGAAGGAAAAGAAAACCCCTATTTGCTCACAACAGAACTTGGGGTTTCCGAGGCTTCCCATTTGTGGAAAAAGTGTACTCTGTTGGTTCCCACCAAAACTCGCGGAAGCGTTCCTTGCATCGCTCACAATCCTCTTCTTGTGCATCTGGGTTGATCTCGACACGCCCTGAAAACTGGAAGCGGATCATGGAGTGGACGAAGGAGATGCTATATATTTGTAGTCCGACCCTAGCCTACGTGTTTCCACTGTATGCAATTAATATCCCATCACATGGAAAATGATGTTTTTGTAGAACAAAAATGTTGCGATAGCTTTCGCCAAATCTCATTGAAGTTCTCATTGAAACTTATTTGCTTTGAGTTGTGAACTTATTTGGTTTGGAGACTTTTTATGTTACATGGTGTGAGACATGCTATCCCTATCTATCTATCTTTATCATGTTGTTTAAGTTCATATTTGTGGAGCCATGTTATTATTCTTTCCCTTATATATTGCTTCATTACATGTTGCAAATGCATGTTTAGTGTACTAGTCGAATGCCCGTGCGTCACCACAGGAGATATAAAAAAATAATGATGTTACCTATCAAATCATTGCACTATTCAATGTTTGATGTGCTTACTTTGGAGTATAATATAATCTGACCAATTTGGTTATAAAGAATACATTATTTATTTAGGTGTATCATAGAAGTGCTATGAGCCCCAACCTTGTTTGTACAGGTTCCAGTTGCCGCCTTCAAGGGTGCAGCTAGTGGATTCGCGGCACCTTGCATTGTGCGAGGGCATGAATTGAATAGAGTGAGTCTTTGTGACACTTGAGAGCATTGTGCCTCCACACCCCTCCAACAGAGACATATCTCCCCTGGATAAGGAAACTTTGGAAACACATCCATCTCCCCCAAATAAGAAAACTTTGGAAACACATCCCCGTCTCCATCGTCTCCACCTGTGATTATCTCGTTCCTTTACTTGCTGCTAGATTCCGCCTTGTGTTTACTCTTGCTAGCTTGTGTTGCTCCTTGTGCTTGTCATATAGGTTGTCCACCTAGTTGTATATCTAGACAACCTATCATTGTTGATCCTAAAAATGAGAACAAAGTTAAAATTTGTTGGTCGCCTATTTAACCCCCCC